>NW_026963315.1:3010000-3610000 GCF_036588685.1 Mytilus trossulus | reverse complement strand
TCCGGGTCGAATCGATACCAATAATATATTCACCTGTTAACTATTATTATTAAAAATATTCGTGTATTGAAAAATTTGTGTAAATTAATTAGAATTATCAATATAGAAGTATGTTCTCCAGGTTGATCAACAATCTGTCATTCTTGTTGCTCGTTTTTGTGCAAACTTGTCATGCGCAAAATCTGTATTTAATTATTGTATGTAAAAATATCTTTCTTTGTACCATTTACTTGGTTTTATAAGAAATAAAGAATCTTGAATCTTGACAGGAGTACCACGAAACGCTGTATTTAAGATTTTGCTATATACACGGGTCGTAATCACAGGGTTCAACCGTTTGAAACTACTTAAGTCAATCATTGTCACATTGTTCCCGATTGTAGTACTTTAATCAGTATGACTTTCTAAGATGACAATAAGAATAATAAAAATCTGGACTTAAAATAAGGCGTATAGGTACAGCATGTACAGTTTTCAATTTGTTAGACGTAAAACAGCGAATCAAAGATTCAATTTTATTCATAACTCATAAAGGACAAACCGTTGATTAAAAAATACTCCTTTCCAGAGACTTTTGTTTTCCAAACAAAATCAATAATACCAATATTGACAAGTTCCAGGTCGACGGGTTCAAACATAAAGATGTTAAAAGCAGAGAAAACTTCATCTTATAATCGGCATGACTTTATCAGATGACAATACCAATACTAAAATAAGGCTTACGCATAGTTATATTCTTTAATTCAGTCGCAGACCCGCGATATCACGGATGTGTTCTAGTAAATATATATGTATACATATTAAGTTGTGAATATGGTGAAACTAATCCTCAAAATAAGTTTAAAATGCCCTGGTGTGGAATAAACTTGTGTTAAATTGATCATACTTCTTAATTTACTTATTTCAATCCGTTTTAAATATTGTATACTGCCTTAATGATCACATATATAATAATAACTGTTTAAATTTGTTTGCTGGGCATTAATTTACCGTAATTTACCAATTATGGATTCGGTAATTTCCGCTAAAAAACGAAGTTTACCGAATGATCTCATCATTCATAAATCTCATCATACATCAATCTCATCATGCAACAAAAAACGTATAATGTTGTGAACATTTAATATAATGTTGTGAGCACTTAATATACTGTTGTGAGCACTTAATATAATGTTGTGAGCACATAATATAATGTTGTGAGCACTTCATATAATGTTGTGAACACTGCATATAATGCTGAGAGCACTGCATATAATGCTGTGATCACTTCATATAATGTTGTGAGCACTACATATAATGCTGTGATCACTTCATATAATGCTGTGAACACTGCGTATAATGCTGATTATTAACATAAGGCAGTCGTGGCGTTCCATAATTTTGTCCCCGAAGACATTATCCGCCCTATATGCTTCTATGTAGCAACATTCAAGAAGCGCCTGCTTACGGAGTATATATCTCCCAATTGAAACGATTTACCCGGGAGTGTATTGATTATCATGATTTCCTTGATAAAAGGTTGCTGCTCACAAGGAAGCTAATAAACTAGAGTTTCAAATGGTGAAGTTGAAATCATCCCTTCGTAAATTTTACGGACGTCATCACGAGTTGGTTGACCGTTATTGAATAACAGTTTCACAGATGATATCGTATATGTTCTTTATGTCGTTACTACAATCCTCTTCCGGTTTCACGAATATGACCTACAGAATAAGACTATCTACTGGATTTGTAATAACATAAGAACCACGACGGATGCCACATGTGGAGCAGGATCTGCTCACCCTTCCGGAGCACTTGGGATCACCCCCAGTTTTTCATGGAGTTCGTGTTGCTTAGTCCTTAGTTTTCTTTATTGTGTCTTGTGTACTGATATTTGTCTGTTTGTCTTTTTCTTCTTTTATAAATGACTTTGTCAGTTTATTTTCGATTCATGAATTTGACTGTCCTTTTGGTATCTTTCGCCCCTCCTTTATTGATGCATCGAAAATGTATGAATAGCCCTAAGATCTAACACGTCTTTTTCCCAAATTTGATGTAAGTGTAAACTTGACAAAATACTCTCACTCCTTCATGGATGAATCGAAAATGTATATATAGATCTCAGATCTAAATGTCTAAGACGTTTTCTCCCCAAAATTTATGTAAGTGTTAACTTGACAACATACTCACACAAACTTTAGGTTTATTGAAATCTATCGAATGTATTACAAAATTGTAAAAGACTCTTTTTTAGGCTAACTCAGTACAAACCATACAGTCATATAACTTTATTGGTAGATATTTTCCGCATTCGATATCTTTTGGCTTAAAATAGAGATAAACTAATCATAGATGCCAGGATTAAATTTTGTATTTACGCCAGACGTGCGTTTCGTCTATGAAAGACTCATCAGTGACGCTCGAATCCAAAAAAATTAAAAAAGCAAAATAAAGTTGAACAGCATTGGGGACCAAAATTCCTAAAAGTTTTGCCAAATACAACTAAGGTGATCTATTCCTGAGGTAGAAAATTCAGAAAATATTGATGATGTTCTTTTCAGTAGTAATCCGAACTTTTCTGATTAGGTTCCAGTAATAGTTTTCCCAGAACTAGAAATTAAAGAAACAACAGCTATAGATTCCTTTCTTTTAAGACTATACATCGAATTCGACACACAAAGTCATCTCAGTGCCATAATCTATGACAAATGAGACGATTCTAATTTTCCCTCACCTTATATTAAAAGGAGTATACCAATTTCACCTGCATATGAGATATACATTTCCCAACTTATTCGGTATTCAATAGCATGCAGTAACTACTCAGACTTTGTAAAAGTCACCAGTTTGTGAGCAAAAAATGAATGAGCCAGTGGTATGTCAAAGAACGTCTTGTCCTTTTTCTAAAAAGGGTACCGAAACCTTGTTGACAAATATTCTGAATCAACTTTACAAATATACACGATAGTCTTGAAGCATAGATTCTGGGAACTAACGTTGTTTATCTTCTTAATAACGTGTTATATTATTTTTCATAAATATCACTTTTACTGTTTAGTCTGTTTAGGTGATATCCATTAAACGTGACTCTGTACTTATGTATCCCGTTATTGTTTCTATGATAATTTTTATAATAGTGTCTTTTTTTTGCTTATGTACTTTGTATATATGCCTTTTTGTGTTTCTTTGATACATATGACGTGGCTCTGAACTTATACATCCCGCCAATGTGTTATTTTTCAATGATATGTTTTTTGTGTTCTTGTTTATCATTTTTGCTAATGTGCTTTGTCTATATTCCTTTCTGTGTTTCTTTGTTACAGATTTGTTTGGATTGATAGTGATTACGATTATAACCAATTTGACTGCTGTATCCGTATGTTTGACATTTTTACCTATTATGTCTGTTTGTTTTGTTCACACATTGTTGTCAATATAATAGAATTCGATGCAACTGCCATACAAGTAAGAGGTTTAACAAGCTATATAACCTGGTTTAATCCACCATTTTCTACATAAGAAAATGCCTGTGCCAAGTCAGAAATATGACAGTTGTTATCCATTCGTTGGATATGTTTAAGCTTAAGATTTTGCTATTTGATAAGGGACTTTCCGTTTTGAATTTTCCTCGACGTTCAGTATTTTTTGTGATTTTCTTTTTTCTTACACAATTAATATTTTTTTTTTATTGTATAATCAATGAAAATAAAGTTCAATAGACAACATATATGTCTTTATACAGCCACATCAGTTGTTTGTGCATTTGTTATTACACATTATACATATGGCAATTTTCAATCCGCAGAATGTTTACTGCATTAAACGTCAAACAGAAAGGCAACTCCATCATAGTTAGCAACAAGAAGTACGTTTTTGGTTTTATGGAAATATACGGCACGAGGATTAAAAATTCCATCACTAGCTCCAATGAGCTGTTTGGCCTTTTGTCCATCTTTGGATATCACAACGACATTATTTGATACAGACCCAACAACATATATGTTGGAATATGAATCTAAAGTTATGCCGTATGGTTTTCTAAGCAATGCATCAGAATATGTCCATTGTACCTGTCCATTGTAATTGTAACATACGACGGAATTAGTACGCCAGTTGGAATGAAATATGCTCTTTTCATTTGAGGTAACGTATGTCTCATCTACGTCTCTGGGTGCAGAGGGTAATATACGTATATTATTTTGTTTTTGAGACGTGTCATATAGTTTAATGCCATTGTCATGTGTGCAACAAATAAATGACCCATTGTGATAGCTTAAGCCATAGCACCAGTCTTGGCAGTTAATCGTTTTGTGCAATTTTGAATTACTCATATCAATAAAGTGAATTTTTGTAGGAGGATTTCCACCACTTGATACGGCCACCATTTCTGAATCCACCACTGCAAGATCATAACCCATACCGGGTTGCCCTTTCAAAATACATGATTCGGAATGTAATTCACCGTTAGGACAATATGTAAGCAGATTATTCTTGTGAGCTTGCAGAAATAACATGTTTCCAGCTTCTGATATGGCACATCCACTTAAAGTATTACGACCTATATTAATCTTTTGTACTAGCTTGACGCTTATTTCTTCAATCGATGTCGGCTCTGAAATAGATTTATAAATTTGCGCTGATTGATTACTTTTCCATGAAAATGAAACATGCTTTTCAGAAAAATCAACTTTCATATCTCCAAGTGTATTTATTTCTTTTATAACCGCTTCTAGCTTTTCATTGAACGTAAATTCGAACGTCACGTTGTTGAAGCTCCCAATATCATATAATTTCTGGACCTTATTTTCATTGGCCGAAACACTTACCAGGAATGCCTTTGTTCCCATGAAGATTTGCAGATTTGATGCAAACAGTTTTACAGATTCAACATCTTTTTGAATTTCGTCTACAATCTTTTTTTCCTCATTGAGTTTTGTAATCACTTCTTCTATTTTTTGACAGTTTACTTTTTCCATTGTAGATGCTTTTTCTAGAATCGCCTCTTCTAAACGGTCTAAAAGTAAATCAATTTGCTGACGTTTTTCTCTTATATTTTTTGAAATAACTTGCTTCTGTTCACGTAATTCTGTCAAGTTTCGATTTCTGTCCTTTAATGCGGTAGAAATGTTACTTTCGAGATCTTTCAGAACTTTTTCAACGTTATCTAAAGCTGCTGACCGATCTCTTGAAGATGGTGTAAGAAAATCCTCAATAAAAATAGTTTCCTTGCATTCTTTATGACCTGATATCAAACAAAGTTTACAACAAAGGACGTCATGAAATTTGCAATGAAATTCAAGAAAGCAGTCATGCTCCTCACAGTTATGCTTTATTTCCTGGATAAATAATGGTAATTTTCGATATTTTTCTACCGGGATGGTCTGATGCGATTTTAACAGTTTCGATGCTTTATGATGGTCTCTACATTCTCGACACAGAGCCTCTTCACATAGTGGACAATATTCTTCCGCTGACTTATTCATGTGTCTGTTTTTGCAAACATCGCAGAGTAATACACTTTCGTGGGTGGCCATATTCCTAAAAGCTTGATAGCCTTTTGTATGTCAAATAGATCGCCTTAAAATTCTGACATCTCTTCATATGCAATCCACTTTTTTAACCTTAGGAAAATAATGAATGAAGAAAATGTAAAAGCAACAATATTTAAATGTATCTTTGTCTTTCGTTTAGTGAAGTTTCAAATTTAAATCATTAAAACCTAAAATTTCTCAAGGTAAAAGGATCTTTTCTTGAGAGTTGTAAACGTTTTGTAACATGTTACATGAAAAAAGAAATAAAAAAAAACGGCTAGTAATTTTAAATTTTGCTTTTGTGAAAGTTAATGTTCTTTAATTTTTCAACTTCAAGTCACTAATACAACATGTTATTTTTTTTTATTTATTAATATTACTTTTACTTATGTATCTTGTCATACTTTGAATGACAAAACTATTTTATTTATCAATACTACTTTTTCTGTTAAGTCTGTTTTTTGTGATATACATTTGACGTGACTCTGTACTTATGTATCCCGTCATACTTTGAACCACACAATTATTTTATTTATAATTATTACTTTTACTGTTCAGTCTGTTTTTTGTTATATCTGCTATACGTGACCCTTTTTTTATGTATGCCGTCATACTTTGAACGACAAAATTATTTTATGTCTACCTGGGCGAATTTCAAACGTGCAATTTTACACCAGTACTGATCGAAAACCTTCCATCCTTTATGAGTAGATTTTACATAGAATCGTATAATATAAGCAAAATGAGGTTGTTAAATTTGATGTATGCCTTTTTGTGCTTCTTCGTTACATTTGTTGTTTTAATAGTGATTAAGATGATAACACAATGTTGACTGCTGTACCCCTATTTTTGACATTTTTACTTTTGTGTCTGTTTGTTTTGTTCACGCATCGTTGACAATGTAATGTAATTTGATGCGACTGTCATACAAGTGAGAGGTTTAGCTAGCTATAAAACCAGGTTCAATCCACCATTTTCTACATAAGAAAATGCCTGTACCAAGTCAGGAATATGACAGTTGTTATCCATTCGTTTGATGTGTTTGAACTTTTGATTTTGCCATTTGATTTGGGACTTTCCGTTTTGAATTTTCCTCGAAGTTCAGTATTTTTGTGTTTTTACTTTTTAATTCTCTTACGATAGCGACATTTCAAAAGCACTAGTTTATATGCTGTCCGTTATCTAGGTTTAAAGTTGAAATAGATTATCATGATCTGAGGCAAGTAAGGTGCCAGTGAAGGGCAAGTAGCGCCTTAAATATATTGTCGTAAAATGCAACCCCTTACCATTCCGGAGCAACTGAGATCACCCCCAAGTTTTTTGGTTGGGTTCGTGTTGCTAAGTCTTTAGTTTTCTATGTTGACCAATCATAAACCCGAAAATTTTGAAAATATTATTATTAGTCACTATATCAATTAAACTATATTTTCCTCAATATTCGATTGTATGCATCTTATACGTGTAAAGATACATATAGCAACAATACACGCAAGTCTTATCCTACAAATCACATGATCATCATACTCATAATTGTGTATTGGTTGAGTAATAGTTTATAAAATAGCAAAACAATATGCTTGTCTAGTGTGGAATTGGCCTGATATAACAATGATGCATTGCATGGTTATGTTTTGAACGCGTTCAATGTGTGTACTGTGTACTCTAAAGTGTGGTTTTGTCGGCATGTATATAGTTATCAAAGGTACCAGGATTATAATTTAGCACGCCAGACGCGCGTTTCGTCTACATAAGACTCATCAGTGACGCTCATATCAAAATATTTATAAAGCCAAACAAGCACAAACTTGAAGAGCATTGAGGCTCAAAAATTCCAAAAAGTTGTGTATGTTTCGAAAATTTGACCTTATGCAAAACATTTGAAAACATACATCTATGACATATCTTCCCATTAAGTAACATTATTTCCCCCTTTCTTACTTGATTATAAAATCCTCGGACTTTAAGCTGTTGTGTAACTGCACAAATTAAATCCACACTATTTAAGATTATTGATTTTACCTGTGACAAGTGTATAAATGTATAGTAGGACACATAGATAGTTATGGTTTACATATCTTGTTTTCTATATCAATAAATACAATTTATTACATTCATTAACTGAGGGGACTCTTTCGGAAATTTTTCTTTATTCTTTATTTTGATACCTTCTGTGTGGACACAGTATAAAAAAATATATATGGAATTGTCTATCTGTTTTGCTTTTTCAAATTGCGTTAAGGGTCATCTGAAGGAATTGAAAAATATAGCCGTTTTTACAACCCGCTAAATTTGTTAAATGAGAGGACTATTCAAATTTTTCTTCCGTCAGTTAATTTGAAATCTTCTGTGGAAACAAAAAAAAAAGAATAGGAAAATATGATTCTTTCTATAAAAAATAAGTGTCCCTCGTCCTGCTGCTTGTTTGTTCATATCATACTGATTTAAACAGTAGTTTCTTATGAAGAATAATATGAAATTAGTATTATCCCTTTACATCACATGTTCCGCTAATTAAATGATGTCATCCCACTAAAAAAAATCAAGGTTTTTGAACTATGTTGAACGAATCTATCTTATTGAGCATGAAAAAAGGATACAACAAAACCAATAAAATCTTCAAAATAGAAATGATAGATGATGAGGGAATGTTGAGAAAAATATTTATGACACAAAGATTCTGTAGGCAGACAATTATTAACATTTCACTTCTATTCAGCAACATTCCAGTAGCGATTTGGAAATTGAATGTATATAGATGTACCATTTGACACGATATTCAACATTTCAAGACGTTTTATTTCGTATCATAATTTCCTTGATAGGGGAAATGTCACTTTACAGGGAAGCTTTTAAACAAAGAGATTTAGTTGTGTTCATTCCTTTGAGTGATGCCTTCACTAGTTAGTTGGCCGATTATCATAGTTTTTTTAACATACTTATACGAACAACTAAACGGATGGCACGTGCAAATTAGAATCTGCTTACCCGTTCAGAGAATCTGAAACCGACCCCGGCTATTGAAAGAGTTGTGTTTCTCAGTGATTAAATTCTATTTTGTGTTTGGTAAACGTTATTTGTATTCTGTAAGTTTTGAATTTTTCCAATTGAATATATCTTAGTATAAGCTGAAGTTCTTTTATAACCAGTGTTGTCGAACCGAAGTTCATTGAATTGCAATCATTTTCAAGTTCATACTTATACCTTATTTCATTCTGTTTGTGAAATATTTCAATTGTTACCCTGGCTATGACATTAACAAGCCGAATCATTTACCTGATGTTGTTCATTATAATTAGTTGACAGTAATAGCTTAATTCTTTTTTAAAGTCAATATATACATGATATATGACAGCGGATGTGCTATTTAATAATAATGCTTTTTAATTTGACGACTCAAATCAATGGACATTTCGTTGTGTGTCAAATAATATGCTGATATATTTTGAGAATTTTGTAAACAATTGTCAAAGGTTGGATAAGTAAGATTTATTGTACGGGAGGATATTTTAAGAACTCGATAATTTGAAAAGAGGACATTTTTGGTCCAAATTGTTCTACATTGAAAATACAAACTCATAAAAGATACGAGGATTCAAATGTTTAGAAATTAAAAGACTCGTCATTGACGCTCGAATAAAAAGGTTAAAAAGAACAAAAACAATACGAAGTTGAAAATATAAAATAAGAAGATGTGATATGATTCCCAATTAAACAACTTTCAAAAGGGAGACAATGTGACACAGAAATTTACAACTATGTCATCGTACGGCATTCAGTTGAGAGCGAACCCCATACTGCATTATCATCTATAAAAGACCAGGAAATAAAATAAGTTACATGTCGACACCATGAGGAATAAGAGCATTGTTCAGTCAATTTTAATAAATGCAAGATCAATTTAGGTACAAAGAATATAAGTTCATTAGACATAAAGCCTTAGACATGCATATGATCGTTTTAAAGAAACATACTGTTTACTGATTTACTGTATTAACGTCGAATAGAAATGCAACTTTATCACAGCTACCAGAAGTAAGTTTTTAGTTTCATCAAAATGAATTGCACGAGGGTTTAGGATTCCATCACTTGTTCAAATCAACAATCAAGCCTGTTTTCCGTCTGATGATATCACTACAACATTATTTGATAGAAAACCTGCAACATAAATGTTCGAATAATAATCTATGGTGATGCCATATGGCTGTCTGAGTAAAGAATTACAATATGTCCATTGTATTTGTCCATTGAAATCGTAACATACCATAGTATTATCCCTGTAGTTTGAATAAACAGATTATTATCATTTGAAGTAACGTATGTGCATGTTGTATAGAGTGAATTGAGTAGCATCCGCCTGTTATTAATTTCTTTAGACAACGTGTCATATATTTCAATGCCGCCTGTGCAACAAATAACTGATACATTATGATAGCTTACGCCATAACACAAGCCGCTTATTTAAAAAGACTGGAAGCAATTTTGCAGTATCCATATCAATAAAGTGAATATGTTTCGGGAAATGGCTACCGCTCAATACAGCAGCAGTATGTGAATCATCCACTGCAATGTCAAATCCAATATAAGAACAGTCTCTATCAGGACTTATACTTGATTTGGAATGAAATTGTCCATCTGGACCATATTTGACCAGACTATTTTGGTATGCTTGTAGAAATATAGCATGTTTCCAGCTTCTGACATGGCACATCCAGTAATGCCATTGCAATCTACGTTTATCTTATGAACTAGTCTAACGCTCATGTTTGGAATCGATTTTCCATCTGCGAAAGATTTAAAAAGTTGAGCAGATTTATCAACTTTCCAAAGAAATAAAGTATGCCTTTTATAACTGGCAACTCTCACATCCCCAAAGGTCTATATCTCTTTTATGAACTGCGTCAGTTTTACATTGAACATACATGCCATATTTACATTGTTTTAGCCTCCGTTGTCATATAATTTTTGGACGATAATTTCATTTTTTTGAACGATGCAAACATTTGTAAAGATTTTCAATCATTTTGAATTTCTTACTTTCTTTTTTTGATCCTCTAATTTTGCAATAAAAGCTTTTATATTTCCTATTACAGTTGCTTTTTCTTGTAAGTTTTCTTCTTAGAGATCTAAAACACAAGTAACTTCATGGCGCTTACTTTTTATGTGTTTTTATTAATCATCACCTTCTGTTCACGTAATTCAGTCAAATTTCGATTTCTATCCGTTAGAGCGGAAAACAATGTTACTATCTAAATCTTTCAGAACTTTTGCAATGTTATCCAACGCTGCTGACTGATGTCCTGGAGATGGCGTAATGTAAGTAGCTTCCTTGAATTCCCTTTGACATGATACCAAACAAAGTTTGCAACAAAAAGAGTCATGGCATTTTCAAAGAAACTCAAGGACACAGTCGTGCTCGTCACAGTTATAGCTTATTTGCTTGATAAAGAAAGGTAATTTGTTCTATTTGTCTATAGAGATGGTCTGATCTGATTTTGACAATTTTGATATCTTATGGTGGTCCCGACAATCTCTGCAAAGAGCCTCTTCACATTGAGGACAATATTTTTCTGCAAACTTATCGATGTCTCTGTTTGGTTATACGTCGTAAAATAGTGCACTTTCATTGGCGGCCATATCGATAAACAGTTTTTCGCAATTGATATAAATATAAAATGGCTTACAACATCAACATTTCTTCATCTGCAATAACACTTCACACTAGAAAAAAAAATTATGAAGATAAAATCAATAATTAAAAAAAGCATACACAATTAAGTTCAATTTGCGTACATAATACAGAAAGTCTAGATATTATTGATGTATTAACCGGAAGGGAATTTTCTTCATCAAACAAAAATGATTTTGAATTAATTTTAACAGCACCCACACCTTATGTTTTATGTTGTTTTTAAAACAGATATAGCTTATTATAAATTACGATGTACCTTTGTTTGTTACTCTTCTTACCTTATTGTAACTTTGTTAGACTTTTCCTTCATGCGTTCAAAGTAAACCGTTAACTTATATTGTTATCAAAGGTACCAGGATTATTATTTAGTACGCCAGACGCGCGTTTCGTCTACACAAGACTCATCAGTGACGCTCATATCAAAATAATTATCAAGCCAAACAAGAAGAACATACCCCTTTTAATTATAATGATTTTACTTGTGGTTTCCTTTGTAAATGTATAATAGATCAATACAAACTAATATATATAGATATTAAAAAACATATTTGAAACATCCGTCTTACCTTAGCTGTCGATTTTATTCAAAACGATTCACTTCAACTATTCACTGAAGAGAAACAAATTCCCACCGTTCTTTAATTATCAATGGACGTCCGCAAAGCTTAAAATACAAAACAGATAACTGTGTATTATTTGAAGCTTATATATCTGCCTTATATGTTAACTTGCATTTAAAAAGTGACGTCAAACTTTACCACAAAAGAAAAGATTTCAGCTTCCAAGTTGAGAACTTTCCTCTTCTATATGCAGCGTCTGAATACAGAGTATATATTTCCCATCTTATATGATATTCCAGAGCTTGTATTTCCGGTCAAGATTTCCTTGATATCACAAGGAAGCTAGTTTACCAAGAGTTCAAAGTGGTGAAGTTGAAATCGTAAATTTAATCGACCCCATCAAGAGATGATTGACAGTTATTGATTATCTTTTTCACAGATGAAAAAGTCGTAACTACAATTATGTCCCCTTTTTTCTGAATGTGACCTACTGGAGAAGACTGATCACATGCTTTGCTTGTACTTACATGAGCAACAAGATGTGTGGCACCTGTGAAGTAACATCTGTTTACCATTCTGAAGCACATGAGATCACCCCAATATTTTGATGGGGTTATCGGGCTCAGTCTTGAGTTTCTATGCTGTTGCTTTTTAACTGTAGCTTTTCTGATGGTCTTTTTCATTTTAGCCATAGTATTATCAGATTATTTTAGACTAATGAGTTTTAATATCACTTTGGTATCTTTTGCATTTCATACAAATATAATGAGAGGAAGATTTTTTTATTTTAAAAGGTATCTGCAAGTAAAGTAGAGGTGTAATAAATCCAAATATTACCAGGAAAGTGGTTTGAAATACCTAATAAATACCAGATACACGTAGCAATCTTATATACTAACCATAACATCTTCATGCCTTATATATCATGTACTGTAGTACGCCGCTAGATTAAAACTGACGTGGAAAGGTAACACATGGCCAGCGAAACCTCTTTTTTTGAGAGCCCAGGTGGTCGTGTGGTCTAGCGGGACGGCTGCAGTGCAGGCGATTTGGTGTCACGATATCACAGTAGCATGGGTTCGAATCCCGGCGAGGGAAGAACCAAAAATTTGCGAAAGCAAATTTACAGGTCTAACATTGTTGGGTTGATGTTGAGACGAGTTGTATATACATTATGTACACAGCCATGTATCACCATCATTGATGGCGATCCGATGGATACATCTGTTGTAGGGTTGTCACTGACTCAGACGTACATGTACTTATGAATATAATTATTTTCTGTGACTGTATCTTACATTAATTTGTAGGATCCTTTACTATAGATAATTTAGCTGATCTGTAACAATTACATCTTCATGCCTTATATATCATGTACTGTAGTACGCCGCTAGATTAAAACAGACGTGGAAAGGTAACATATGGCCACCGAAAGCTCTTTTTTTGAGAGCCCAGGTGGTCGTGTGGTCTAGCGGGACGGCTGCAGTGCAGGCGATTTGGTGTCACGATATCACAGTAGCATGGGTTCGAATCCCGGCGAGGGAAGAACCAAAAATTTGCGAAAGCAAATTTACAGATCTAGCATTGTTGGGTTGATGTTTAGACGAGTTGTGTATATATATATATATATATATATATATATATATACACGAGTCTAAATTTAAAACTACGTTCAAACCTATGATTGCGTTGCATAAAAACCGCAATTTTTATACGTGTGCATGTCAAACAAATTTCGTTGTAGAAGGGTCTAAAAACAGCACAAACAACAATTTCCAAAGGACCAAAAAAGTGAAAAAGTATATTTAAACAAAACGCATTTGACTAACAGGTCGAACAACTGATGTTCTTTAACACTGCTGACTGCCATTGACGATTGTCAAATAAAATTGATCACAAGATGTAACAAAATGGATCTGAATATAAATTTAATACGTCATAGAAAATAAAAATGTTAACTTGTGGCTGCGATGTTGTGCCACAAACATTCGGTGTCAATATTTCTTTAGTACACCAGATCTAGATTTCGACAATATATGTCTCTTCAGTGATGTTAGGGATCGAAACGGTATTTGGAAGGCCATATAATTTACTCTCAATTTAAGATTGACTCTTGAATTTTAAGAGACAATATAGGATGAACGGATCATATAAACCGGAGGGAAAATATGATACATGCCCAAACAAAAAATATCAACGAGTCTAAATTGAAAACTACGTTCAAACCTATGATTGCGTTGCATAAAAACCGCAATTTTTATACGTGTGCATGTCAAACAAATTTCGTTGTAGAAGGGTCTAAACACAGCACAAACAACATTTTCCAAAGGACCAAAAAAGTGAAAAAGTATATTTAAACAAAACGCATTTAACTAACAGGTCGAACAACTGATGTTTTTTTTTTATCCCTGCTGACTGCCATTGACGATTGCCAAATAAAATTGATCACAAGATGTAACAAAATGAATCTGAATATAAATTAAATACGTCACAGAATTTTTTTTTTGTTAACTTGTGACTGCGATGTTGTGCCACAAATATTCGGTGTCAATATTCCTTTAGTACACCAGATCTAGATTTCGACAATATATGTCTCTTCAGTGATGTTAGGGATCGAAACGGTATTTGGAAGGCCATATAATTTACTCTCAATTTAAGATTGACTCTTGAATTTTAAGAGACAATATAGGATGAACGGATCATATAAACCTGAGGGAAAATATGATACATGCCCAAACAAAAAATATAAACGAGTCTAAATTGAAAACTACGTTCAAACCTATGATTGCGTTGCATAAAAACCGCAATTTTTATACGTGTGCATGTCAAACAAATTTCGTTGTAGAAGGGTCTAAAAACAGCACAAACAACATTTTCCAAAGGACCAAAAAAGTGAAAAAGTATATTTAAACAAAAAGCATTTGACTAACAGGTCGAACAACTGATGTTCTTTAACCATGCTGACTGCCATTGACGATTGCCATTGACGATTGCCAAATAAAATTGATCACAAGATGTAACAAAATGGATCTGAATATAAATTTAATACGTCACAGAAAAAAAATAATTGTTATCTTGTGGCTGCGATGTTGTGCCACAAACATTCGGTGTCAGTATTTCTTTAGTACACCAGATCTAGATTTCGACAATATATGTCTCTTCAGTGATGTTAGGGATCGAAACGGTATTTGGAAGGCCATATAATTTACTCTCAATTTAAGATTGACTCTTGAATTTTAAGAGACAATATAGGATGAACGGATCATATAAACCGGAGGGAAAATATGATACATGCCCAAACAAAAAATATAAACGAGTCTAAATTGAAAACTACGTTCAAACCTATGATTGCGTTGGATAAAAACCGCAATTTTTATACGTGTGCATGTCAAACAAATTTCGTTGTAGAAGGGTCTAAAAACAGCACAAACAACATTTTCCAAAGGACCAAAAAAGTGAAAAAGTATATTTAAACAAAACGCATTTGACTAACAGGTCGAACAACTGATGTTCTTTAACCCTGCTGACTGCCATTGACGATTGCCAAATAAAATTGATCACAAGAAGTAACAAAATGGATATGAATATAAATTTAATACGTTCCCGGAAATTTTTTTTTTGTTAACTTGTGGCTGCGATGTTGTGCCACAAACATTCGGTGTCAATATTTCTTTAGTACACCAGATCTAGATTTCGACAATATATGTCTCTTCAGTGATGTTAGGGATCGAAACGGTATTTGGAAGGCCATATAATTTACTCTCAATTTAAGATTGACTCTTGAATTTTAAGAGACAATATAGGATGAACGGATCATATAAACCGGAGGGAAAATATGATACATGCCCAAACAAAAAATATAAACGAGTCTAAATTGAAAACTACGTTCAATCCTATGATTGCGTTGGATAAAAACCGCAATTTTTATACGTGTGCATGTCAAACAAATTTCGTTGTAGAAGGGTCTAAAAACAGCACAAACACCATTTTCCAAAGGACCAAAAAAGTGAAAAAGTATATTTAAACAAAACGCATTTGACTAACAGGTCGAACAACTGATGTTCTAACCCTGCTGACTGCCATTGACGATTGCCAAATAAAATTGATCACAAGATGTAACAAAATGGATCTGAATATAAATTTAATACGTCACAGAAAAAAAAAATTGTTAACTTGTGGCTGCGATGTTGTGCCACAAACATTCGGTGTCAATATTTCTTAAGTACACCAGATCTAGATTTCGACAATATATGTCTCTTCAGTGATGTTAGGGATCGAAACGGTATTTGGAAGGCCGTATAATTTACTCTCAATTTAAGATTGACTCTTGAATTTTAAGAGACAATATAGGATGAACGGATCATATAAACCGGAGGGAAAATATGATACATGCCCAAACAAAAAATATAAACGAGTCTAAATTGAAAACTACGTTCAAACCTATGATTGCGTTGCATAAAAACCGCAATTTTTATACGTGTGCATGTCAAACAAATTTCGTTGTAGAAGGGTCTAAACACAGCACAAACAACATTTTCCAAAGGACCAAAAAAGTGAAAAAGTATATTTAAACAAAACACATTTGACTAACAGGTCGAACAACTGATGTTCTTAACCCTGCTGACTGTCATTGACGATTGCCAAATAAAATTGATCACAAGATGTAACAAAATGGATCTGAATATAAATTTAATACGTCACAGAAAGAAAAAAATTTGTTAACTTGTGGCTGCGATGTTGTGCCACAAACATTCGGTGTCAATATTTCTTTAGTACACCAGATCTAGATTTCGACAATATATGTCTCTTCAGTGATGTAAGGGATCGAAACGGTATTTGGAAGGCCATATAATTTACTCTCAATTTAAGATTGACTCTTGAATTTTAAGAGACAATATAGGATGAACGGATCATATAAACCGGAGGGAAAATATGATACATGCCCAAACAAAAAATATAAACGAGTCTAAATTGAAAACTACGTTCAAACCTATGATTGCGTTGCATAAAAACCGCAATTTTTATACGTGTGCATGTCAAACAAATTTCGTTGTAGAAGGGTCTAAACACAGCACAAACAACATTTTCCAAAGGACCAAAAAAGTGAAAAAGTATATTTAAACATATATATAAGGTAATGGTTTATGATAGCGAATTATACACCTATCGGCAAAAGTTCGAATTAAGTTGATATATATAAGCAAGTATGACAAATAGCAATGAGAAATACCTATACCATGTATTAAGTAGTCGGCTGTAAAAGGCTCTGTCATGACACATATGAAACAATTCATTAAAGAAAACTATTCGCATGTAACCAATAATTAAAATTCATTTATGTGTTTGCATACTTATTCTAAATAAGATGACACGTGAGTGTTGACAACGACTATAATGACACATTGGATGTTGATGCTAGAAAAGTAACCATCTAAGTCTTTGGAATTTACGTGTCAATATAAAGGAACCACAAACAACTGTTAAAAGAGTGGGGTGTTTTAGCTAGCTTTTTCTTAGGAAACACCTGTTCCAAATCAGGATATAATGATTGTTTTTACTCATTCAGTTGATTGATAACGTTTGGTTGTGTCAGTTTTTATGGACTTTTCCTTTTTGAATATATCTTGGAATTTTGATTTTGTTTTTACCTTTTTAAAACATTCGTCTAAAGGATAATAAAAAAAACCCCAAAGCATACATATTATCTTCATGATTTACTGGCTTGCATATTCTGCCCACGATAGCTTTGGTTTTGAAACTGGTGAAGATATTAAAAAACAATAGAAAAAAATAGAGGTTTCATCTTTTAATATAATATTCCTTAAAAGTTACATGTCTGCATAAATAATTAAAGGAAAAATCAAAAGAATCCAAATACATTTTTTATTTCTTGTATTTGCAATGCATGGCAGATAAATCATGATACATTAAATGTAATTTGACACGCTTTGAATATGTAATTGTTTTAAGAAGCAGAACAATTAAAGGTTCAATAATTAATTGTTCTATACACAAATGACTTGCCTGATTGCGTAACCTCAGATGGCTTCTTATTCGAGGATGACACAAAAATCTTCAGAATTATTGAAAGCAAATCAGATGAAATTATACTACAAAATGACCCAATAAGTCCCGAGAAATGAAGTGATACATGGCTGTTGAAGTTCCATCCAGAAAAATGCAAACACATACATATAAGTAGAGGGGTAAGAGATGACAAGACAAGTTATAAACTATTAGGTCATGATATTAGCAGATGCAAAGAAGAGAAAGATATTGGAGTAGTAATTGATGAAGATTTAACCTTTGAAAGACACATATGCGAAAAAGTGAACAAAGCTAACTCAATTTTTGCTGCAATAAGAAGGACATTAAAAACTTAAATGAAAAATATGTATACCACTATACAAAACGTTAGTGAGAACACACTTAGACTATGCTAGTTCAGTATAGGCACCTTTTAAAAAGAAATCCATTGACAAAATCAAAAACGTACAAAAAAGGGCAACACGCAAGATACCTGGATTCAATAAATTAAGCTATCCAGAAAGATTGCAAACACTTAAGCTACCAACATTATCATATAAAAGGGTCTGAGGGGACATGATTGAGACATACAAGAGACTTAACGGTAAATACGATCCAGAAACGAGTTCATTTCTTAAATTAATTTCAAACACCGAAAATAGGCATAGCACAAGAGTAAACAGTAATAAAATCAACGATTCAAAACAAGCTTGAGAAAAAACAGCTTTTCAGTAAGTATTGCCAAATTATGGAACAAGTTACCGGATAAAGTAACAAAAGCACCATCTATAAACGCATTTAAAAATAGATTAGATAAAAGCTTGGAATACAAAGAAATCTATTATTCTGATTATTAATCTGAAATAACCGGAAGCAGCAACAAAAATAATAGAGATAACAATCAATCATATGAGTCTGGTGAAGAGGAACCGTGAGGATCCTGTACCGGAAAACATCATTAAGTATCATTAAGAAAGTAAAAAATCAAACACGAAATAAAAAGGCCGCTTTGCTATAGTTTGCTACTAGAAGTAAGCTTTTGGTTTTTTGAAAGTCCGTCACAATCTCCAATGAGCTCTTTAGCCTGCTAACCGTCCGGTGATATCACAACGATATTGTTTGAATCAAAACCATAAATGTTAGAATAAGAATCTAAGGTAATGCCGCATGGTTTTCTGAGCAAAGAATCAGAATATGTCCATTGAACTTGACCATCGAAATCGTTACGAGAGAGTGCTTATGACAGTTGGAATGAAAAATAAAATGAACATTTGAGGTTACGTAGGTATTCATTGATTTTAGGGGTGCATTGTTCAGTGTATTTGTAATCGATACAAAACACCAGAAAAGCTCAAACAAATAACTTATATATTTTCGAAGGATGTATGTATAATTATATTTATTCTATTAGTAAGCTAGGGTATGTATCACATATTTATCATTGAGATTTAATTAAAGTCCGAAGACATAAATCAATTAAACAAAAAAAAAAAAACAGATTTGGGCTTATACAACTATTCTAAGACTGCTTACAAACTATAGGAATATTTTACTAGTATCTGCTGTTTGATTTGTACAAATAAACAATGTTTACTCAGCAAACTCTAGGCTTTAGTTTAAAAAAAAAGGAAGCGTAATTGTTGTACCATTGCTCTAAAACGACAAAATTTCGTTAAAAAGCAGGATACAATATACATCTATCTCAACTTTATCTCACCTGTTTGTCTGACATTTCGACAAAATAATCGAAAAAAGCCTGATTTTTATGTTTTCAAAAGCGCCTTCTAATGATAAGCATTTCTCTAAATATTTACATAAAACATCAACGGAATTTCACAAAGCTGTCAAAACTGAAAAACTTAATTTTAATCAAGTTATAAATTTCAACCTGCTTCCTATTATTCAATTAACAACATGATATACATCTCATGAATAAAGTAGCATGACATTTGCTATATATGAAACTTGTATTTCAGTCGCTGTCGTTGGTTGATATCTGTCATAATGTTTTTGGAGAAAAAAATTGTTATTGAATTGATCAAAATTAACACATGTTCAATATGTCTCGAATTAAGCGACGTCTCAATCGATATATGATTAAATCTCGCATAAACTTTACAAACATTCAAGAAAATGTTCTGTAATGTTGATTGGTCAAGTTTACACAACAGTGGAACCTGTATTTAGTTCTATTTAAGTTAATTGATGTGTTTTCCTTTTTTTTATATATATATATAAATCTGTTAATAAAACAATCTATGTTTGCTGCCAATGGGAAAATATAAGTTTATTTAAATATTATATGTTGCGTTATATAGGAAGGCAACTCCATTATAGCTTGCTATTAAAAGCATGCTTTTGTTTTTATCAAAATAAATGGCACGAGGATTTAGCATACCGTCTGTAGCTCCTATTACTTCTCTGCCTTGTTTTCCATCAGGGGAAATTACTACGATATTGTTTGATTCAGAACCGGCAACGTAAATGTTCGAAAATGAATCTAATGTGATTCCGTACGGTTTTCTGAGCAACGAATCAGAATATTTCCATTGCACCAACCCACTGAAATCGTAACAAACAATAGAGTTATCACGCCAGTTGGAATGAAAAATGAAATTTTCATTTGAGGTAACGTAAGTATCATCTACGTTAGATGGAGCATTATTTAGTGTCCGGTTGTACGTTAACTTTTGGTGTGACCTGTCATATATTTTAATGCCATGGTGATATGTGCAACAAATAAATGATTCATTGAGATAGCTTAAACCACAACAAAAGTCGTCTAGTTTGAACACTTGACGCGGTTGTGCACTATCCATTTCCATGAGATAAATCTGTTGTGGGGAATATCCACCACTGGATACCAATACCGTGTTTGAATCGATCACTGTCAGATCATATCCAATTTGGCAATTTTTAGAGTTTATTTTCGATTCGGATTTGAATTGACCATTAGCCCCATATCTCAGCAGATTATTCGCGTGTGCTTGTAGAAATAACATGTTACCAGCTTCTGACATGGCACATCCAGTAAGACCACTACGACATATGTCAAACTTACGTTCAAGCATAAGGTGTATGTTTTCAATCAAAGTCTCACTCACAGTAGATTTGATTATTTGTGATGATTTATCACCTGTCCAAGAAAACGAACTATGTTTTTCACGACTGTCAATTTCTATGTCACCAAATGTCTTTATTTCTTTTATAAACCCTTCCATTTTATCATTAAACGTACACTGCATTGTGAAATTGTTAAGATATCCATTATCATATAACTTTTGGACGTTAATTTCATTGGTTGAAAGATTTTCCTGGAATGTCTTTATTCCCATGAAGATTTGTAGATTGGATGCACACATTTTGACAGAATCAACATCTTCTTTTTTTTCGTCTACTTTCTTTTTTTCATCCTCTAATTTTGCAATCACTTCTTCTATTTTCCGACTGTATTCTTTTTCAATTGCAGATACTTTATCTTGTAAAACTCCTTCTAAATTATCTAAAAATGTGTTGATTTCTTTACGCTTTTTTTTAATTTGTTCTAAAATCTTCTGCTTCTGTTCAAGTAACTTGGTTAAATTTCTATTTCTATCTTTTATAGCGGAACAAATATTAGTTTCTAGATCTGCGAGGGCTTTTTCAATGTTATCTAAAGCTACGGAGTGATATCCTGTAGAAGGTGTTAGAAAATCTTCAATGAAAATAATTTCCTTGCATTCCTTATGACTTGATATCAAACATCGTTTGCAGCACAGAGAGTCATGACATTTACAATAACATTCAAGAAAGCAATCATGCTCCTCACAGTTATGCTTTATTTGCTTGATGAAAGATGGTAACTTGTTATATTTTTTTATAGAGATTGTCTGATGTGATTTTGTCGATTTCGATATCTTATGATGATGTCGACAGTCTCCACAAAGCGCCTCTTCACATTGCGGACAGTATTCCTCCGCTAACTTATTTAGGTCCCTGGTTAGGCAAATGTTGCAGAAAGATGCAATTTCATCGGTTGCCATATCTGAAAAGTTTGCGTCTTATTTGAGGTCAGTGACGGTGCCTTATAATATCCAGTTCTCCCAATCTACCATCCACACTTTGACCCTATGAAAAAATAGGAGTACAGAAAATTCTGTTTGCTAAAACATGTAAAAAGCTAAAATATATGTTTCTTGGTAAAGTAACGCTAACTGAAAACCTTATTTCTATTTGAAATGCCCAACACGTCCAACAACCCTTTAAACTTGTTCTTAAGCATATATCTATCGAAACGCATAGCCGTTTTCCATGACGTTGTCTTATTATGAATATTTTATTACTCATTACCTATGTTTTTACTTAAAATCACGAATAAGAAAGGGAGAAATTTGAAATAATTTGAGAAAATTTTACTAAGATGCCAAAAAAAATGATAGTATTGAGTTTTGCCTTTTCATTTACAATCGTTGCATTCTGAATCATGATTATCTATATAGCTATCAGCAGTTGTTGTGTTTCAATTTTGTAAAAAAGGAAATCTGCAACAATTCGGATGATATGTTTTTTCATATTTGAATCCGTAAACATGACCTGACAACCAATGTCAAGTTTTTTTTTATGACGCTGACATTTCAAATACAAAAGCAGGTACTTTTTAAATAATTCAAATGAAAGAAATAAAATAAAAAGATAATCAAACGTCTTTTATTAAACCTATATTTTATTTTACACTTGCATTTGAACTAGAATCAGACTTTATTTGATACAGACTCAGAGTGTAATAAAGACAAGTTTTAAATATGTTTGTTAGTAAATGCTCTTTTTTCTCATTCAACAAGTACATTGGCAGTAGTTTATATGCTGGCCCACTTTTTTTTTTTATTGTCAAACTGTATAGGAATAGTATATACTCAGGTGCCAGGGAAATGTAGGCAGCTCTTAAGATATAGGGTTGAAAAGATCAAACCCCTTTACACGAACAATTATATAAGCACACGTATATCCTAAAATGATACGCATATATAATCTAATTACCAGATAAATTGTTTCCGCGTTTATTTCTATAAAATCAACAGACCATGTGTAGTTTGACTTGTAGTATCATGTTCGCTTTGCTATCCGACCAAGGACATCATACACTCACGTGTTGATATATTTAAGTTCCATTCAAAATCGTTCTTATCATTAATTGATGTGAATTTTGTCGATTGTTTGTGTTGTTTATAAGTTTTCTTTGTTTCTCGTTTTTATATATAGGCCGCCATACTTTGTGTACTATTTGGTTTACGGGTGTGGTGTTGCGTGTACTTTTGTTATTGCTGGATTGAAGATTTCCAAAATTTAATTAAAGGGCAATCAATTGAAAAACAGATATGACCCATTAAAAAATTCAGAATTTAGAATTTTACTTGTTCTTACCTCAATTATAACATCATACCAATGATAGTTGTTGTGTATCTTCATACATTTAAACTTTTCTATCTATACTCAGTGATTTTACCTGTAAAAATACACGTTCACAAGTGTGTTAAATATCAGTTCGAGTAGGACACATATAGATATCGGAAATATCTGGATAACCTTCTCTCTATTGATTAGTATATGTAATTCAACAACGTTCATTTAAGTACCTTTTTGTGTGACCTATAAATAAAGGATATATTTTGATTTTTTTCTTCTTTAATCGACATTTATCCTGGGCTGAAAGTTTAACCAAGTCGATAGTTTGTCGTGAAAATAAGACATGCTGTATGAAGACGGTCGCTCGAGTACTTTAAATCTTCACACGTATTTTAACGAATATACTACAATGACTGTAATATGTGTATTTCATTTTGTAACTCGACTTTGTTTTTTCTCAATGGATTTATGACTTTTGAACAGGGATAAACTACTGTTGCCTTTGCTTATGTATAATCAATTGCCCTAATCTCATTTGAGTAAACACATACAAATATAAACTACACATAATTGACATGTAATCATTTTGTCTCCTTAATAAATCAATACAGTAATTCTCCAGTACACAACGTTTGGTCCCTTCTTTTACTCAAACTTAATATGACACAAATACAAACTATACTTTTTAGATAGATAAGTCTTTGTTATTCAAAATTGATTAAATACATAGAATGTAACAAAATGTTCGAGTATTATAATATTTCGAACTACTGTATTATTAGTCTGTAAACACTAATGTTTATCGACTTTAATCTTAATTGTCAATTCTCTGACCATAGATCGGTGGTTCTCTCTAGACCATTCGGCTCCTCCATCAATAAAAACTACAAAAAGACACTAGTGCTGAAAGCGGAGTTATACGCAAGTCAACCAATCAAGATACTACATGTTCTGTTCTTAAAATATTATTACTGGTCATGATAGTATTGCTATTTTTAGATTATCGTTTATCATCTCAACGAGATTGATTTTCTTGCCTAAGCCGGTACACTGAAAATTAGAAAGCAATCAAATTGAGATGACCAATGATAAACTGTTTATCGCTATTTTACTTATGACGACTTCGTTAATTTCATTGACAACGGACAACTGCGCTCCTAATTTCTAGCGACAATTGTTCATAACACTGTGACGAGAGAGGAAGATATCAGTAAGTAAGATCAAAATAAAACTTCTTGAAATTGCTCTAATTGTAGTTTTTAACTGATTATTTTGAAAATGCATGATTTTTTTTATGCTTACCTCTTGTCATTACGCAAAAAGCAAGTAATCAGTCAATTAAAATGATACCGTACTTCATACTCAGTTTTATACCATATAAGATTAAAACCATCTGTTATTTAACTCGAACGAAGATGATCCTCATTTGAAATATAGCTTTATAAATACGATGTGATATGATTGTCAACTCACACCAATTGTCAAAGAGAATAAGTAACCAGTATAGTCAGATATTGAAAAATTCACCCCATTTCCCTTCTATAAGTATTACTAAGTGTCAATGGTGATATGCAAATAGTGTGTCCAATTATCAGTTGGTTTTTTTTATTGCCGAAAGTTTTTGCCACTCGACACAAAGAAAACAACGATCTTTAGTCAATTTACATCATCCAACTAGAAAGTTTTCCATCTGACATGATTATTTACGAGTTAAGAAATGGTTTGGATACTGACATCATAAACATTAGCTGCTGTCATCGATATCTTTATTTTCATTTACTTAACTGACATAATTTAATTTTTCAACAGTTGAGTTTTCACTTTACTTCACCATCAATAATTTCAAGTGTTTCTCCCTTTTTTGGTACAAACTAACAAACATATCAAACTATTCTTTTTCTATAAATTTTATGAAACGTTTTTCAATATTCTACATTCTCCATCTTAGGATTTTGTTACTATAGTTACATATATCAGTGACGTATACCTTGTTTCATTGAACATGTGCACATGATTAATGACAATATATAGATAGCCATGTATTTTATTTTCGGTTAATTTTGTTTTTAAGGTTGTTGCCCCATTGAAATATTACATATCACCCTTTGTTAGTTTCATCACAAAAAAACGAAAAAAAACAACTTAAATGACGAACTACGGAATGAGGACAAATTACAATCATTCTATCAATTCATTTCAATTAAATTAATTTAAAAAAAAACGGAAATTTCGGGATGATGTAGTTTAAGAGCCAATACGAAAACAACTTGATTTTCTGAACTATTTCTATTAAAGTTATGAATTTCAACCTACTGTTCGGGAAGTTATTGAGTTAAAGACAAACATTTTTTCCCTTAGAAAGTAGTACTATGTATTCTTGCATCTTTTTAATGAATACGTTATAATGACCGTGTTCATTGGACTACTTTTGTTACCAATAAAGTGACTTAACAATTATTGACACATAAACTATAAAAGAGGGGGTTATATTTACGATTAAGCATTGACGAAATAGTAAAAGAAAACAAAAATAGATGTATTTTGTATTGAGGAATTGAAATGTATGTGAGATGGCTCGCTAGTTGTAATTGAAGTCTGCAAATAGTATTTATTCTATAAGTTCGATAAAATTAATCTGAGGCTTTTATCTAATTCTGAACTTGCTAGTAAAGATGTGATTCCAGTTGTAAAAGGTTTATTGTATTTTTATGCCTTAAATAACATCATACACCGAGGCACCATTTTTATAGTTTGCTACTAGAAGCAATTGTTTTGTTTTATGAAAGAACAGGGCACGAGGATCTGCAAGTCCATCACTAGCTCCAATTAGCTCTTTTGCCTGTTTTCCATCAGGAGATATCACGACTACATTGTTCGAGTCAGAACCTGCAACATAAATATTCGAATTAGTATCTAATGTGATGCCGTATGGTTTTCTAAGCAATGTAGAATCCACATATCTCCATTGTACCTTCCCACTGAAATCGTAACATACAACAGAATCATCATGCCAATTGGTATGAAAAATGTGATTTGCATTTGAGGCAACGTAGGTATGAGCCGCCGTTTTGGGAGAATTTGGAAGTAACCGGACGTTAGAGTTCGACCTGTCATATATTTTTATGCCATTATTATACGTGCAACAAATAAATGAATCGTTGCTGTAGCTTATACCGAAACACCAGTCCCCCAGTTGAAAAACTTGACTCGTTTTTGTACTATTCATATCAATAAAGTAAATCTGTTGAAGATGGTTTACACCACTTGATACAGCAACCGTATTAGAATCAATCACTGCAAGGTCATACCCAATGTCGCTCGCCGCTGGGTTGATACGTGATTCTGAAATAAATGCACCATTAGGCGCATATTTCATCATACTTTTGTTGTGTCCTTGTAGAAATAGCTTGTTTCCATCTTCTGATATGGCACATCCAGAAATACTTTCGCTATTAATGTTAATCCTACGTCCTACCCTGACTTTTATGGTTTCAATAGATTTTGCTACTGACTTTGGTTTAAAAATTTGTGCTGATATGTCACCTTTCCATAAAAAAGAAACATGTTTTTCACTATTATCAATTTCTACATCACCAAATGTTTTTATGTGTTTTATAAACCTCTCTAGCTTTTCATTGAAAGTAAATTTCATTGTCACGTTGTTTAAGCTCCCTTTGTCATATATTTGTTGGACGTTGATTTCATTGTTTGAAATTCTTTCTTGGAATGCCTTTGTTCCCATGAATATTTGCAAATTGGATGCAAACATTTTAACAGATTCAACATCTTTTTGAATTCCTTCTACTTTTTCTTTTTCGTCCTCCAATTTCGTAATTATTTCTTCTACTTTCTCACAGTTTGTCTTCCCAACTGTAGATGCCTTTTCTTGTAATTCTTCTTCTAAATGGTCTAAAAATGCATTAATTTCGTTACGCTTGTCTTTGATATGTTCAGAAATAACCCGCTTCTGTTCACGTAATTCCGTTAAATTTCTTTTTCTATCCTTTATAGCAGACGAAATGTTACTTTCCATATTTTTCAGAACTTTTTCAATGTTATCCAAAGCTACTGATTGGTATCCTTTTGAAGGCGAAAGAAAATCTTCTATAAAAATAATTTCCTTGCATTCTTTGTGAGCTGATATCGAACAAATTTTGCAACATAGTAAGTCATGAAATTTGCAATAGAATTCAAGGATACAGTCATGCTCCTCACAGTTATGGCTAATTTTCTTGATAAATGATGGTAATTTGTTTAAGTTTTCTATTGAGATTGTTTGATGTGATTTTGATAATTTTGATATCTTATGATTGTCTCTGCAGTCGCCACAAAGAGCCTCTTCACAATGTGGACAGTATTCCTCCGCTGACTTATTAAGGTCCCTGTGTTTGCAAATGTCACAGAATAATGCACATTTTTTGGCAGCCATATCTATAATAGCTTGATTGCTTTTATGATGTTAACAAATATTACAATTTCGACTTTTTGTCGTCAGCAAATTTACTTGTTCGACCTTAAAAAGAAAAATGAATATATAAATATGAATTTAAGAGCAATACTATTTGTTTTGTGTTGCTGGAGTGAAATTGAAGAGGCTGTTCTGTAATGAAAAAAGGTTATTATATAAGCCTGCTACATGTATTTGACCAAAGATCCATTAGATTTGTTAATAACAGACAAATATTTAGGCCCTATAAAAAAAACTTTTAAAAAATATTTAAAAAATATTGTGATATAAAGGTAATACTAATTAAAAGCACCAGTTTTTAATGGAACGTTTTTAAAATTTTGAAATGATATCAATAATGTTAAAAGACCGAGCAAATTTCGGATTATTAATTCCATACAAACGCGGAGACGCACACTCTGAGGACGCACCAAGCCTGGCTCCTTTTTGAATTGATACAATTACCTGAGCTTTTTCTATACCTTAAATCAAATCTTATAAATATAGCTATGCTATTTTATAACGATAAACTACGGTTGACTGCATTTGAACCCATGTTTTGAATAGGGAATATCGAATAAACATTGAAAATTGAGAATATATACTCTTACAGATAAACGTCATGTGAAATCTTTAAGTATGCACACCTATGCCATTGCTGGTCAAAAACCGTTTTCAAAATCTATTTATATTTAAATGTTGGTTCAGTGGCAATGCATATTTCAATATAACAGATGGAGGTGTTTAATAATGTCATCACGACATATATACTAGATAACCTAATTTTATTTTTTCTTTAACAGATTCTTTCATTGAAAATATCTCTTTGGTTAAATGTATATTGTCTTAAAAACAGAAATATAAATGCGGCTGTTTCGTCAACGTTTTTAAGCAGGTACTTTAAGAAGTGGAAATACTTGCAAATAAAATAATAGTTCAGCTTCATATGACTTATTCGACGTGCTCTGTTTCCTATTTATATGATATTTCATTAGATATTCTTGTTATCCTGTTTTTGCTGGTTTTCATCTGGTATTAGAACTTTTTGGAATTTTGGATCCTCAATGCTCTTCAACTTTGTATTTATTTGGCTTTTTAACTATTTCGATCTGAGCGTCACTGATGAGTCTTATGTAGACGAAACGCGCGTCTGGCGTACAAAATTATAATCCTGGTACTTTTGATAACTAATTAGAAACACACGAAATAAGGTAGAAAGAAAGGGTCAGCCGCAGCATAAATATATTATTGTAGCATGCATACCAATATCTAAGATAAAACTATCAACGATGACCTTTAGAAATTATTATGATATGTCACCGGATTTATTAAATTATATCTTATTTTCAATATACACGCATATATCAACAACATACGCATACAAATAAATATAGTAATATAACGCAAGTATATGACTTCCAATTTCATGATAATCATACTTGTACGTGTATACTGAATAATTGTTTTTTAAATAAACATCTATTCATTTGTGACCCATATTTGTTTTCCCTTAATCGATTTATGACTATTTAACAGCGATTTGCAACTATTGCCTTAATTTACTAATGTGGAACTGCTTGATCAAGCACTATATTTCATTTTGAATGACGTATGTGTCGTATTAAGTTTGTGAGAAGTTCTGTTTTTGTAGCTTGGTAGGCATACACAATTTTACTTGATGTACATGTATCCGTGGTGAAGGACGTACTTTGACCTATAATGGTTTACCTTATGTTTACAAACTGTGAATTTGTTAGAGAGTTGTATTCTTGGCACTCATAACTCAGACTCTTATATCTACATATGACATATTTTTAAATATAGTAACATTATTTTCCCCTTTCTTACCTGACTGTGAAGTCCCTGGACTTTCAGGCTCTGTTTCTTTAAAGATTAAATCCACACTACCTATGATTATTGATTTTACCTGTGACAAGTGTATAACCGAGTAAGGTAAAGTAGGACACATACATGTTAAAGCATGGTTTAAATATCTGTTGTTCTTTTTTTCTATATCAATAAATACAATTTATTGCATTCATTAATTTAGGGGACTTTTGGGAATTTTCTGTGTATTTGCTTTATTTTGATATTTTCTGTGCGGACACAGTAAAAAGATAAATGTAATTGACTATATGTTGTGCTTTGTTCGAATTCAATTAATACAATCTCCTACATTTGTTTTATTAGGGGACTTTTCATAAATTTTCTTTAGTCAGTTTATTTTAAATCATATATGTGGAAACAAAGGAAAAGAATATGAAAAAATATGATACTTTCTATACGTTGTCCTTTTCTTTCCAATAAAAACCAACAGTGTTTCTCGTCTTGTCGCTTGTTTGTTCATATCAGAATAATTCATACAGAAGTTTCTAATGAAAAACAAAAGAAAAAGAAACTAGCAGTATCCTTTAACTTCACACATTCCGCTAGTTGAATGATGTCATCCCACTTAAACAAGTGTGTGGATGTTATACATAGATATCCTATTTGACATTATTTCCTATCATGATTTGCTTGATACGGAATCTCGGTTAACAAGGAAGCTTTCAAACCAGAATATGAAGGGGTCAAGTTGAAATAATTCTTCCAGACGTTTAATGATGCCATCACTAGCTGGTTGACCGTCCGAACTAAACTAATCACTGTTTTTTAACAGTTACAAAGGTTCGTGTTACTCAGTCATTTAGTTTTCTATAGTGTGTTTAGACAATGCTGTTTGTAATTTGATCATTTTGGTTTGTCACCAATTCAATATATTTTAGTATAACTTATGAAAGGCCTCACAAGCAGCTGAAGTCCTTTTATAACCATTGGCATTGTTGTCGAACTGAAGGGCATTGAATTGCAATCATTTCAAGTTCATACTTATACTTTAAGGTCAAATATCGTTACCTAGAAACGAAAGTTACACTTTAATGTCCATGGCTATCCCCTTAAAAAGCAGAATCCTAAACCTGCTGTTTTTCACTATAACAGTATAACTAGTTTACAGTAATATCTTGATTATACTTTTGAAGTCAATATGTATATGATAAACGAGTGCGGATGTGTAATTATTTCATCAAAATGCTGCTTGATTTGCCTACTTGAATACAATTACCATTTCTTTGTGTGCCATATAATATGTTTATATCTTTCGAGTACTTTGTAAACAATCGTCAAAGGTTTGATAAGCAAGACTTATTATTGTACGGGTGGATATTTTAAGAACTCGATAATTTTAAAAGAAGACATTTTTTGGTCCAAATTGTTTTACATTGACAATATAAACTCATCAGAGATATAAGGATTGAAATGTTTCTTTATCAAATGACTCGCTCGATTAAAAAGGTGTAAAAAAATCAACAAAAGTACGAAGTTTAAATTATAAAAACATGAAGATGTGGTATAATTCCCATTAAAAACCTTTTCAAAAGAGACCAAGTGACTCAGAAATGTGCTGTTTTCATTCCCTATATAATTTGATAACGATATAATTTTTTTCCTAATTGTCATTGTTTACATTTATACTTTAATTTTAGAACAACTCTCACTTTTCTATCCAGGTAAATTTACCTTTACATTTATTTTTATAATTACCTGTAGTTTCATTTTAAAGAGTACTTTCACTTTCACTTTAAAGAGTGTATTTCCTGTTTCCTGTGTATACTCATAGATGTTGTGTACCACAACAAGGTGACAAATGTTTTAAATCTTCATAGAACTTGGTCATCCTATGCTGGCAGACCAATATGTAAGTTAATTTTTGATATTTGATGTTTATTCTATACAGATGCATATGTATTTTTGAGATATATTTAATATAAAAGAAGTAATTGTACAAAACATATCACATACATATTTTGTTAATTTTCTAAAGTATGGCAACCCGTCAGAGACATTATATTTTATGCCAAGACTATATATTATGGTATTTTCCATGTAAAGGATTCTTTGTCTACGTTTTTAAAGCTTTTTGATATATAAATACATTGTTTTGTTTTCAAAATTCACCTTTATCTGTGTTTTCTTTAAATTGTTATTTTTTATCAACTAGTATAAGGTTTTCATTTTTCTATTGTAGCTTTTACCACACGCACTCAACACATGTCTGTAACAACTGTATATCATATCAAATAATAAACATTATTCGTCAAAATGAATTCAGTGATTAGTACTTGCCACATAGAGTGTTTTGGTTAACTAACTGTATAGTAAAAGATATTGGTGTTCAGATGTCAGATAGCCGAGTAAGGAAATTTACAGTAAAAGGCAAAGCAATGTTTGACGAACAAAGTGAAAAACTAAAGGACAAAGTTGACAATGTATGGTCTAAGTTAGAGGATTTATTTGTTACTCTGCCATCCTGTCAGATGTTAAAGGATTATAGAAATTTAGAGAAAAATGTTAATTCAAATTTCAACGAATTTTGTCGTCGTTCAGAAGAGTATAAACAATATTTACAAAGGACAAATACTGAAGAATCCAGAAAAGTGTTGCACGATCACAATGAATTATTTGATAGTTGTATTAGCGTCGTCAGAAGAGTTAGTAACGATATTAAGAAAAAGAAACTTGAATTAGTTGAAGAATTATCGGAAGTGAGTGGATCAACTGTTGGGTCATCAGCGAGTCACAAAAGAGCAAAAGCAGAGGCAGAAAAGGTTCGTTTAGAATATATTAAAAGAGAAAGTGAACTGTTAAAACAAAAAGCAGATATAGAAGCAAGTATGAGCGTTGTAAAACAAGAAGGAATAGTTGAAGCAGCAGAGGTAGAGGCCAGAATTTTGGAAGATCAAGATCAAGAATTGCCGATGGTGTTAGAGGACAAACATGACAAGGTTAGCAAGTACGTAGACACATTACCAAGTTATAGTGCAAATCAATGGACAAATGGTGTTGGCTTTTCTGACAATCAGCCATATATTTCAGTGACGGCTCCGTTTGCTCCTCAATACAATAATCTTCCTCTAATATCATCTGAATTATTATCCATGATGCAACCGATTTCGGCTACAATGTTAAGTCAACCGATTTCCGCTACAGCGTTAAATCAACCGATTTCCGCTACAGTGTCAAGTCAACCGATTTCCGCTACAGTGTTAAGTCAACCGATTTATGCTACAGTGCCAAGTCAACCGATTTATACTGCAGTATCTAGTCAACCATCACATTTTCAATCAAATGCTACCAACTATCAACAACCTCAACCTATGTCTTACTTACCACCACATAATCCGTACGTAAGTGTCATGTCTGATGTTACAAAATTCATGCTACGGAAAGATTTTCTGTTGACACGTTTTATGAACTTTGATGACACACCCAAATCTTTTGCTTCCTGGCGAGCATCTTTTCAGAGTATAACTGGTGAACTCTGTGTTTCTCCATTCGAGGAAATGGATTTGTTAATAAAATGGCTAGGTCCGGAGTCCTCGACATTTGCCAAGAGTCTAAGAGCTTCAAATGCACACGATCCATCCAGAGGTTTAAACCGCATTTGGGATCGATTACAGGAACGATATGGTCGACCGGAAATGGTAGAAAATGCTTTGAAGAAAAAATTGAATTATTTTCCGATTATCACAAACAATAACAGTTCGAAACTCTACGATCTCCTTGACATACTTAGTGAAATAGAGTCCGCAATGGCGAACCCGATGTATTCAACACTGTTAAGCTACTTTAATTCTTCGTCAGGTGTTTCTCCGATTGTATCAAAGCTTTCTTATTCCCTGCAAGAGAAATGGACAACACAAGCGTCAAATTACAAGAAAAAACATTCAGTGCCGTATCCGCCATTTTCCTTCTTTATTAATTTCATCAGAGATATGTGTCAAATTCACAATGATTCTGCTTTTAGTTATTCAAATTCTAGCACTTCTAGCAATACAAAGCGTTCTTCAAATCCAGTTCTTACTAGGAAAGTTGAGGTTTCAGCTCAGAGTAACACTCGTGTATATTATAGCAATAATCGTTGTCCGATACATAAAGCTGGACATACTTTAAGTGAGTGTCGCGGTTTCCAAAAGCGATCATTTCAGGATCGTCAGCGTTTTCTCCGTGAAAAGAAAATATGTTTCCGTTGTTGTCAATCAAATGACCATATATCAAGGACCTGCAATGTCAATGTTAAATGTTCAATTTGCGGAAACAATCGCCATGTTTCATCTATGCACATAGATCGTCCACCCACAACCGACAAAATCAGTACACCAAAAACTGATGAAGACAATGGCGGGGAGTTATCTACAGAAACAGTATCAGCAATATGTACAAGATTGTGTGGAAATATGCGTGTCGGCCGTTCGTGTGGGAAAACAGTTTTAGTGGATGTTTTCTCTGGAACTTCTCCTGAACAGTCTGTTCGTGTCTACGCAATTATAGATGATCAGAGTAATCATAGTCTTGCGACGCCGGATCTTTTCGATCGACTTGGACTCCATGGTTCTCAAAAACAGTTCGTATTGTCGTCATGTTCTGGTAGCTCTACTATGGTAGGCAGATATGCTAGTGGTATTCGTATATGCTCTATTGATGGACAATCAACGTTTGATATGCCAGAAGTTATAGAATGTGACTCCATTCCTAGTGATTTACATGAAATACCGACTCCAGATGTTGCAAATGCACACCCGCATTTACATAGTATTGCTCCATACTTACCTGCATTAGATCCAAGTTGTAAAGTTGAACTTTTGATAGGACGCGACTTACCTGAAGTGCACCATGTAACGGAACAAATTATTGGTGGCAAAGGTGAACCTTTTGCACAAAAACTTCCTTTAGGATGGGTTGTAATTGGAGAGGTATGTCTTGGGAAGGTTCATGCTCCTTCTGTTATCAACGTTCGCAAAACTCATGTGTTAAATGATGGACGACACACAACTTTCCCTTTGTGTGATTTAAATATCAAGGTTAACGATGTCCAAGATCACATTTTTGTTCGTACACCGGCAGACAACAAATTAGGTCCCTCAGTTCAGGACAGACAGTTTCTAGAACTAATGCAACGTCACTTTCGTAAAGATGAGAATGGTCTTTGGTCAGCTCCTTTGCGATTTATACAACCGAAACCACAAATGCCTAACAATCGTTATCAAGCATGGAAAAGAGCTCAGATTTTAGACTCAAGCTTGCGGAAGGACCCTAAAAAGCTTGAACATTTTGTTACCTTTATGTCAAAAGTGATAAGTAGTGGTGCAGCTGAAGTGGCACCTGACGAGATTCCAGGAGAATGCTGGTATCTTCCTCTTTTTGGGGTGTACCACCCTAAAAAACCAAATCAAATACGTGGAGTTTTCGACTCATCAGCACTGTATGAAGGAGTATCTCTTAATAGTATTCTAATGTCCGGACCGGACCTGACTAATAACCTTGTTGGAGTGCTCATGCGTTTTAGAAAGAATAGAATTGCAATAACAGGTGACGTTGAACAAATGTTTTACCAATTTCATGTTGATGAATATCATCGAGATTATTTGCGTTTCTTTTGGTATGAGAACAATGACATCATAAAACCGTTGATTGAATACCGCATGAAAGTACATGTGTTTGGCAACACCCCTTCACCTGCTGTAGCGACATATGGTTTACGTGAAGCTGTTTCAGAAGCTGAAAATGATGTGCGTTCTTTTGTTACGAATGATTTTTATGTAGATGATGGTCTGATCTCTTTTGCAGACAAGGATGATGCAATTGACCTTATGCAAAGAACACAAAAAGCTCTCAAGGATAATGGGAACATACGATTACACAAAATCATTTCAAACGATATCGATGTGATGAAAGCTTTTCCTTTAGAGGATTTAGGAAAAGAGTTAAAAGATTTAGATTTGTGCTCAGATACTTTGCCTGTTCAGCATAGTTTAGGTTTGTCGTGGAATTTACAGACAGACATGTTTATCTTTCGTGTTAATGATGATGAAAAACCAATCACCCGTAGAGGCATACTTTCAACTATTAACAGTTTGTTTGATCCGTTGGGTTTTATTACGCCGCTAGTCATCAGTGGAAAAATTCTACTTCGAGAAGTTGTTCCACCAGGAACTGATTGGGATGATCCGCTGTCGATTGATCATGAAACAAGTCTTTGAAATCTTTTAGTTGTTTTGAAATACCGCGTATGATTGTTCCGGTATCTATTTCTTTGACACGTCAAGTTGATATCCACATTTTCTCTGATGCTTCAGAACAAGCAATCTCTGCTGTAGCTTACCTGGAGGCAATCGATGAAACTGGTTCGTCATTTATAGGTTTTCTTACTGGAAAGTCGAAACTTGAACCTATCAAAGGTCATACTATTCCTAGATTGGAACTGTGCGGTGCCGTGTTGGCTACGGAAGTCGGAGAAGCGATATGTCATCATATGAATCTTTCTCAGAGTGTTTGTCATTACTACACAGACAGTCGAGTAGTGTTAGGATATATATGTAATACCACCCGTCGATTCTTCACATATGTCAGTAATCGTGTAGAAAAGATTCATACAGTGTCGGAACCTTCACAGTGGTCATATGTATCAACGGATAGAAACCCAGCTGACTTAGGGACTAGATTTATTAGCTGTTCAGACATGAAAATTATTAGTTCTTGGATTAACGGACCGAAATGGTTAATAAACAAGGAACCTTTTGATATTGTATCTTTTCCGTTGTTATCACTACATTGCGATAAGGAAATTCGCCTGAAATTGTTTCACGTAAAACACAAATCGACAGTCTACAGATTGACTCTCAACGATACAGCAAGTTTTCTAGTTGGCGATCTTTCGTCAGATCATTATCACTCTTGAGACACATAGCTAAGACTTTAAGTACTACAACAACATCTCGTTGCAAAGGTTGGCATATTTGCGTTGAAAAGGACACTCCAGATTTTATCAAGGGAACCGAGACATTGGTTATTAGACAAGTACAAAAGGAATTCTTTGACACAAAATAGATTCTTTAAATACTGACCAGCATGTTCCCAAAAATAGTGCGATTTTAAAACTTGACCCAATACTGGATGAACATGGTATTTTACGAGTAGGAGGTAGATTGAATCGCTCTACATTGACACTTGGTGAAAAGAATCCTATTCTAATTCCTGGTAAACACCAAATTGCAAGATTACTAGTGTTACATTATCACGAACAAGTCCGTCACCAGGGACGCCATATAACCGAAGGCGCAACCAGGAGTGCTGGTTACTGGATTACCGGTCTCAAGCGTTTGATATACTCAATTATTTCAAGTTGCGTTTTATGCCGAAGGTTTAGAGGTACTTTTTCGACTCAAAAAATGGCTGATCTTCCAGAAGAAAGACTTTTAGCATGCCCACCATTTACATATGTTGGCGTTGATTGTTTTGGACCCTGGAACATTGTCACAAGACGTACTCACGGTGGAATCGCAAATTCAAAAAGATGGGCTGTCTTATTTGTTTGTTTTTCATGTCGAGGTGTTCATATTGAAATAATTGAAGAGATGACTACCGCATCATTTATTAATTCACTTCGCCGCTTCATATCAATCAGATGATATGTTAAAGAATTATTTTCTGATAGAGGAACCAACTTTATTGGCGGAGCCCGAGAGCTTGGCATAGAAGCTTCCTTTGTTGAGGACTCAGTGTTTCAATCCTTCAGGAAAGAACAAAAAACTGTGTGGAAATTCAATACACCGTATTCATCCCACATGGGAGGTGCATGGGAACGTCTCATTGGCATAGCAAGGCGTATATTGGACTCAATATTGTTTGAAGCTAGATATCAACGACTCACACATGAAGTATTATGTACTTTCATGGCAGAAACAACAGCTATTATGAACTCTCGTCCGTTAGTGCCTATTTCATCCGATCCTAACGCACCATCTATCTTATCTCCAAGTACTTTGCTAACACAGAAAGTGAGTGACAATATTGAGGACTTCAGTCATTTGAACACGCGTGATGTTTACACAAATCAGTGGAAATTTGTTCAAGTGTTAGCTGACAAATTTTGGACACGTTGGCGAAGAGAATATTTGCAGTCGTTACAAACTCGTCGCAAATGGCAACACATCAAACAAAACATTCAAGAAGGTGATGTAGTGCTTCTTAAAGACAATGAACTCCATCGAAATAACTGGCCAATAGGTCTTGTTGAACGTGTTTTTCCCGGTAGAGACAATTTGGTTCGTAAAGTTCAGTTGAGGGTTGTAAAAGACAAACAACACCGTGTGTATGTGCGACCAATTAGCCAAGTTGTGTTACTGTGTCATAGTTGAGACTAAGAACTTTTGAAACAAGTATTTAACTGTATTGTAGAATTTTTTGAACACTTGTAAGTTTTTATTATTGAGAACTTTTTTGATCTATGGTGATATTTTTCATATCAGACGAGGAGTGTGCTGTTTTTATTCCCTATATAATTTGATAACGATATTTTTTTTTGCCTAATTGTCATTGTTTACATTTATACTTTAATTTTAGAACAACTCTCACTTTTCTATCCAGGTAAACTTACCTTTACATTTATTTTTATAATTACCTGTAGTTTCATTTTAAAGAGTACTGTCACTTTCACTTTAAAGAGTGTATTTCCTGTTTCCTGTGTATACTCATAGATGTTGTGTACCACAACAAGGTGACAAATGTTTTAAATCTTCATAGAACTTGGTCATCCTATGCTGGCAGACCAATATGTAAGTTAATTTTTGATATTTGATTTTTATTCTATACAGATGCATATGTATTTTTGAGATATATTTAATATAAAAGAAGTAATTGTACAAAACATATCACATACATATTTTGTTAATTTTCTAAAGTATGGCAACCCGTCAGAGACATTATATTTTATGCCAAGACTATATATTATGGTATTTTCCATGTAAAGGATTCTTTGTCTACGTTTTTAAAGCTTTTTGATATATAAATACATTGTTTTGTTTTCTAAATTCACCTTTATCTGTGTTTTCTTTAAACTGTTATTTTTTATCAACTAGTATAAGGTTTTAATCTTTCTATTGTAGCTTTTACCACACGCACTCAACACATGTCTGTAACAACTGTATATCATATCAAATAATAAACATTATTCGTCAAAATGAATTCAGTGATTAGTACTTGCCACATAGAGTGTTTTGGTTAACTAACTGTTTAGCTACCTAACGGTATAAGAAATAAACAACCATGTCATTCAACACTAACCAAAACCCATACTGCATGGTCATCTATAAAAGACCCGGAAATTATAAAATATTGAAATCAAAATTAAACTAGAAAAGCCAACAGCCCTATTGAGCATTGAATACATACTATAAATATTAAGTTATATGTCTGGACCATGAGGAAAACGTGCAAAGTTCAATCAGTTTGAAAAAATGCCAGATAAATGTAGGTACAATTACTTTAAGTAAATATTCCTATTCTTTATTAGATATAAAGCTTTAGACTTATGATATGATCGTTATGAAGAAACATGCTGTTTACTGATAAACTGTATTAAACGTCATATAGAAATGCGACTTTATCACAGTTAGCTACCAGAAGTAAGTATTTATATGTATCAAAATAAATTGCACGATCGATGGTTTAGGAGTCCATCACTAGCTTCAATCAGCTCTTTCACCAGCTTTCCGTCTGGAGATTTCACAACAATATTGTTTGAGTCAAAACAGCAACATAAGTATTAGAATCAGTATCTAATGTGATGCCGTACGGTTTTCTGAGCAACAAATCGCAATATGTCAATTGTACTTGTCCATTGAAATCGTAGCATACGACAGAATGATCGAGGTGGTTGGCATGGACAATATTTTTTTCTGTTGAGGTAATAAATGTGCCATTTGTACATGGTCCATGTAACTGGCAACTTTCACATTCCCAAAGGTCTTTATCTCTTTTATGAACCGCGTCAGTTTTTCATTGAACATACATGCCATAGTTACATTGTTTAAGCTTCCGTTGTCATATAACTTTTGGACGATAATTTCCTTTGTTTGAATAATGTTCTTTGTATGCCTTTGTTTTGTTCCCATGGCGATTTGAATATTCGATGCAAACGTTTGTAAAGATTTCAAATCAATTTGAATTTCGTTTACTTTCTGTTTTCCATCTTCTAATTTCGCAATTACAGCTTCTATTTCCTGACAGTATTGTTTCTCAGTTACAGATGCCTTTTTCTAGTAATTTTCCTCCTAAGAGATCTAAAATACAAGTAATTTCATGTCGCTTATTTTTTATGTGTTTTCTAATCATCACCTTCTGTTCACCTTGTTCACGTAATTCACTCAAATTCCGATTTCTATCATTTAGAGCGATAAATTTTACCTTCTAAATATTTCAAAACATTTGCAAAGTTATTTAACGCTGTTGACTGATGTCCTGAAGATGACGTAATGAAAGCATCAATGTAAGTAGCTTCCTTGCATTCCCTATGACATGATATCAAACCAAGTTTGCAACAAAAAGAGTCATGAAATTTGCAATGAAATTCAGGGATACAGTCGTGCTCGTCACAGTTAAAGCTTATTTGCTTGATAAAAGACGGTAATTTGTTATATTTGTCTATAGAGATGGTCTGATGTGATTTTGACAATTTTGATATCTTATGATGATCTCGGCAGTCTCCTTAAAGAGCATTTTCACATTGCGTGCAGTATTTTTCTGCTGGCTTATCGAGGTCTCTATTTTGGCAAATGTCGCAAAACAGTGCACTTTCTATGGCGGCCATATTATACATATTTTTTTCGTAAATGAGGTAAATATAAAATGGCTTACTACATCAACGTTTCTTTATTTGCAATCAACATTTCACCCTAGAAAAAACATTATGAAGATAAAATCAATAATTAAAAAAGCATACACAATTAAGTTCAATATGCGTACATATATAATACAGAAGGATTAGATATTATTGTTCTTTCCGTATGGAAATTTTCCTTCATCTAACAAAAATTATTTTGAATTCGTTTCAAAAAACACCCTCACCTTATGTAGTATATTGTTTTTATAAACTACGAGGTACCTTTCTTTGTTACTGTTCTTACCTTATTGTAACATTGTTAGACTTTTCCTTAATGTGTTCAAAGTAAACCGTTAACTTATATTGTTATCAAAGGTACCAGGATTATAAGTTAGTACGCAAGACGCGCGTTTCGTCTACACAAGACTCATCGGTGACGCTCAAAATATTTATAAAGCCAAACAAGTACATATCCTTTTTAATTATAATGATTTTACCTGTGGTTTCCTTTGTAAATGTGTAATATATTAATACAAACTAAGATATATAGATATTAAAAAAAATTATTTGAAACATCCATCATACCTCAGTTTTCGATTTTATTCAAAACGATTCACTTCAACTATTCACTGAAGAGAAACATGTTCCCTCCGTTCTTTTTTTTTACGTTCCTTGAGACCTTAAGAAATGAATATCAAAACGCAGAAAGTTTTTTTAATTTCCTATAAACTTGAAATTATTTCTGTAATTATTTCCAGGTGTACATTATTTACTTTTCTGGGGTTTAATCACCTATAAATTATTGCGTTCATGTTTTTGAATTCCCTGCAAATACGACAATGCCTACGAGAAACCTGTCACGTTATTCAAGTGACTACTGAAGAGGAAATTCAGTATACTTTAAAACGCAAACATTTAATTAAAAGATGTCCACTTTTCTATCTTATTTCTTTGTCTCTCTCTCTCTCTCTCTCTCTCTCTCTCTCTCTCAAAACTACACACACACTCTCTCTCTCTCTCAAAACTACATATGACAAAAACATGGTCAATAATATTAAGAGCAAAAATTTATCTTCAGTATTCATAAAACGATCATGACTCACAATTAAGAAAACACTTAGAGTCAACAAGTGAACAGTTAAGTGAACAGATAGAAAAGAACCTAAAAAAAATTCTCAATCTCGTCAAATCCTATACGATAAAGTAAATGTCACAGCATATAGCATTTGATAACCTATATAATCCATAAAAATACTTTAAAAGTGTTTTTTTTTTTAATAAAAATATAAAAATTGCTAATGTATCAGATCCGATGAAAAATAAAGTAAAAAGGTCATGCATATAAAAAAACTTTTACTAACAACGCTAACTTCTAAATGGTCTATGTTTAACTCATGTGGCGTTCTACGAAAATATACAGTTTGGGTGCATTATCTACCATCAAGCGTTTAGTATACAGTTTTTAACAACCCAATTCAATCGGTTATTAGGAAACAATGCAGTTAACCAATGAGAATTTTCATTTAAAAGAACAAATCTTAAATATCTTAACATAACTTATGAATATTAATAATTTACAAATGTCGATTATCTTTGTTTGATTTTAATTGTTTTTCAGTTGGGATTTAAGAGGAGGTTACTCTGGAATTGTATATTTTTGTAAGTACCCTAAGTCTGATGCTGGGTCCGTTTCTGTGTGTGTTACATTTTAGTGTTATGTAGTTGTTCTCCTCTTATATTTAATGCGTTTCCCTCGGTTTAAGTAGTTACCCCGATTTTGTTTTTTGTCCATGGAATTTCTCGCTACATTGAAGACCTGTTGGTGACCTTCTGCTGTTGTTTTTTGTTTTGTCGGCCGGTTGTTGTCTCTTTGACACATTCCCCATTTCCATATTCAATTTCATACTACTGTTGCCTTTATTTGCAAATATCTGCATGAATTTTTCTATCTATATAAGAAAAAACCTATGGTGACCCTATCTTTTCTTTTGATATTCTCATTGTCTAAACTGCTATCTTATCGTATTTTATTTAATTTACAATTCTGTCATTAGGTTTAGCTTCTATAGTCACATAATGATTTTTTTTGTCATTCATACTCAATACAAAATGTGCAATTTTGTCATAACCTGAAGCTTGGAAATATTCTCATTGACCTCTCATTTTTATTTCATTTTTGAATATATCATAGATATACTACAGATAATCACATTCTATCACCTTAATCATGTTAAGGATGTTCGCTACTCTGTTTAAAAATAACAAGCTTTTTAAATGGCTGTTATAAATTGATAGTATATAAATAAAGAAACTAAAAAAGCAGAAATAAATGGAGGGTCCGTGTGCTTGTTTTCGAGATAGTATAAGCTATTGAAATTTGGCGCGAAATAATTATCTGTAGATTTTTCATTGACTTAAAAGAGGGACGAAAGACACCAAAGGGACAGTCAAACTCGTAAATCTAAAACAAACTGACAACGCCATGGCTAAAAATGAAAAAGACAAACAGAAAAACAATAGTACACATGACACAACATAGAAAACTAAAGAATAAACAACACGAACCCCACCAAAAACTAGGGGTGATCTCAGGTGCTCCGGAAGGGTAAGCAGATCCTGCTCCACATGCGGCACCCGTCGTGTTGCTTATGTGATTACAAATCACTCAAATAGTCTAATTCGGTAGGTCAAATTCATAAAATGGAATGGGATTGTAGTCACGACGTAAGGAACATATCCGATACCATTTGTGAAACGGTTATTCCATAACGGTCAACCAACTCGTGATGGCGTCCGTAAAATTTACGAAGGGATGATTTCAACTTTACCATTTGGAACTCTTGGTTTAATAGCTTCCTTGTGAGCAGTAACCCTCTATCAAGAAAATCATGATAGGAAATGCAAGCACGGGAATATCGTATCAATTGGGAGATATATACCCCGTATGCAGGTGCTGCTGGAATGTTGCTACTTAGAAATGGAAAGTTCACAATTGGAAAGCTGAATTCATCTCTTTTGTCGTAAAGTTTTGTCTTCAACCGACCCTCATTGTCAATTTCTAGATGTAAGTCAAGATATGAAGCCGACTTAACTTTATCTGTAGTATCCTTTATCTCCAATTCGATGAGATAGATGCGATCCACATAGTCACCAAATTTTGAATTGTTTAGTGAAAGAACGTCATCTATATAGCGGAAAGTAGAGTTAACATTGGCACTTTTGTTGTTGCAAAAACTATGAAAAAATGACAAGGATTTTATAAGACTTTGAAATATGTCTTTGTACACGTTATGTAATAAAATTATAAAAAGAAAAGAAGAGGTTAGTGGGCAAAATTTGTTAATGGCAATATATGGATAAAACAAGAGGATTCCCGAAAATCTGGCAACAAATTAAAAAAATAGAGGAGCAAACATCCTTACAAAATGCAATAGCACTAAGTCTTAAAATTTAAGTAAAGATTAGCAAAGAGTTCAAAAGTTAAATGATGAAAATAAATGATTAAGATTTTCAAATAAGAGGTTAGACACTCATAGACGGTGTTCTGAAAAGGCATACAAGCATACATTTGGAAAATCAAATACTTTGTGAAATAGATCCAATTAACACTTTTGTGTTTTCTCTTATTTTTGAGATATTGAGATAAGACGTGGCACGGTACTTGTCTACCACAAATTCATGTATTTGGTTTTGATGTTATATTTGTTATTCTCGTGGTGTTTTTTCTGATGCTTGGTCCGTTTCTGTGTGTGTGTGATTTGCGTTTCGGTGTTGTGTCGTTGTTCCCTCTTATATTTAATGCGTTTCCCTCGGTTTTAGTTTTGTTACCCCGATTTTGTTTTTTGTCCATGGATTTATGAGTTCTGAACAGCGGTATACTACTGTTGCCTTTATTTGTGTGGGTAAAATAATAAACTATAGACATGAAAAATGTACGGGAAAACACAAAAAAATAGAATAGATATACTGTTTACATGCGTTTTTCAATTTTAAAATGAAGAATTTATCAGAAGACATAGGATGGTGTCTTACCGCAAAAATATGAAGGTCAAATGCTTACCATCAATTTCAATCAGCGGTAAGACACCAGCTTACATGTAAAATAAATGTACGTCTTCTGAATAATCCATCATTTTATAAAGATGATAGTTATATTTGTTTCACTATTTTATTCAACATTAAACCCCTCCACCCTGTTTTTAAAACCAGTATAACTTACCAGAAACTTTGGAAAACGTAAAAACAAATGTAACTCTATAAAAACTGAATACTACAGTATCCAAATAATCAGGTCTTCCTTAAAAATATTCATGGGTATCGTTTGAGTACAGAATACTGATCTACGATGCGTGCTTTCACACTGTATTATTCTCCACTGTGATTGCAATAATAAAAACCGTACATCAAACATGTTATACACGTTTCATGTAAAAAAAAATTGTCTACCATGAAGTAAAAAAGGAAAATAAAGACACTGTTAAGGACAATGATCGAAACGTCTTACATGATGGTTTATTTCTTCAATCAATAATTTGATATACATATATGATTAAAATAAACATTCAAAAATGAAAAATAGATTAAACAATACAATTCATTTTAGGTATTTTACACAAATACAAATAAATACAAATATTTTATTGGCACAAACACAATTACAATTAAAAACCAATTGTTCAGAGAACCATTGATGGTCTTTCCACCAGTAATGATTTTTTTTTATATGAAAATATTAAAATTTAGTTTTAAATGTCAATTTCAGCGTCAAATGACAACTTATTGAACGCTGATTCCAAAAATATAAGGTTTCTATACGTCAGTAAGATATAAACAATGAAGATAATTTTTTACCTCCGGTTCAAAATAGGTTACTTCCGGTACTGTCTTAGATAGATATAGGAAGATGTGGTGTGAGTGCCAATGAGACAACTCTCCATCCAAATAACAATTTAAAAATTAAACCATTATAGGTTAAAGTACGGCCTTCAACACGGAGCCTTGGCTCACACCGAACAACAAGCTATAAAGGGCCCCAAAATTACTAGTGTAAAACCATTCAAACGGGAAAACCAACGGTCTAATCTATATAAACAAAACGAGAAACGAGAAACACGTATATATTACATAAACAAACGACAACTACTGTACATCAGATTCCTGACTTAGGACAGGTGCAAACATTTGCAGCGGGATTAAACGTTTTAATGGGCCCAAACCTTCTCCCTTTTTCTAAAACAATAGCATAACATCACAACATATAAAAACATACGATAAAATATCAATTAGCAGACTTAACTCAATCAAAAAACGTATGATTACACAAAGAACGAATAAATTTGATCTGCGATATCTGAATACAAATGCACAGTTAATTAAATATTAGAGACAAACAGTCATGACCAAAAGGCTATCAAACAAATTCAAACACACTGAGAAATATTTAACCAATCAATGTTCACTTTAGAAAAAAAACGGTTTTTTATAATCTTGAAGTTTAGAGTTTATTTGACGCTGATTCCAAAAATATATGGTTTTACATACTTTTACAATAATTTATTACAAAAATTAGCAACTTCCGGTTTACAAAAGGTCACTTCCGGTTAGCTTTTTCAACGTCATACTGCTTGCAACCTAATGCAAAAAGTCTAATAGGTTTAACATGAATACATATGAGGTAAAAGCAAAGGTCAAAATCTAGAACGTTAAATTAACATATGACCTTGAGCTCAATTTCAAGGTCATGAACCAAGGACCTCAAATCAAAAGACTCTAGGTGTTTACTTTATATTGTTAATGAGTTATATTACCATACGTTTGATATTAGATATAAAAGGGGGGAAAACTCGCAGCAAATGTTTACGTACCCTTTCGACTAAAAGTTATGTGTAACTACATGATGCGACTAACAATTATGTGGAAATATTTTGTCGATATCTTATAAGATTTCTGAAAATAAGAGATAACAAGCCAAAGTCAAAAATTTAATCATGACCTTGACCTTTGACCTTGACCTCATTTTCATTTTTTTGGACCAAGGACCTCAAATCAAAAGACCCTAGGCCTCTTACACTTGAGGTTTTCCAGTTAAAAATGCATATCACTTATATCAAATATAAAAGGGGAAATAACTCCCATATGGAGTCTCCGGACAGCTTCGGTCAAAATATATCAAATCATCCTGAGGACATAACAAGCAATTTGGTAAAATAAATTTGTCGGTTTCTTATACGGTTGCGAATATTAAGCGATCACAAGAAAAACAGTGTTCGGGGAGATAACTCTTACATTGAAAAGATTTTGGTTACGCGGTGTCAGTTACAAAAGCGTAATAACTGTTCGATATCATATACCATATGTTTAAGCGACATCTTGCGAAACAAAAAAATTGCGAAGGAACAAAAAGTTGGCGGAAGAAAAAAAATAATAATAATTAAAAACCAATTGTTCAGAGAACTATTGATGGTCTTTCCACCAGTAAGGATCTTTTTTTATATGAAATAATAAAAATTTGGTTTTAAATGTCAATTGAACCGTCAAATGACAGCTTATTGAACGTTGATTCCAAAAATTTATGGTTTCTATGGAAAAAGGTATAGATAAGGGAGATAATTGTTAACTTCCGGTTCAAACGACGTAATTTCCGGTATAGTTCGATAGTTTAATTGACACTGATTCCAAAAATATATGGTTCTATATACTTTTACATTTATTTAGAACAAAAAATAGCTACTTCCGGTAAACAAAAGGTCACTTCCGGTTGGCTTTTACAAGGTCACATTGCTTGCAACCTATTGCAAAAAGTCCCATGTCTTTATCATGTATACATATGAGGTAAAAGCAAAGGTCAAATCTAGAACGTTAATTTTGCCAATGACCTTGAGGTCAATTTCAAGGTCATCAACCAAGGAACTCAAATCAAAAGACTTTAGTCCTCTATTTTATATTGTTTATGAGTTATATTACCATACATATGATATTAGATATAAAAAGGGGGAAAACTCACGTCAAATGTCTACGTACCCTTTCGACTAAAATTTATGTGTTACTACATGTCGTAACTAACAATTTTATGAAAATATTTTGTCAATATCTTATATGAAAATTCTGAAAATAAGAGATAACAAGCCAAAATCAAAATTTCGATCATGACCTTGACCTTTGACCTTGACCTCATTTTCAATTTTTTGGACCAAGGACCTCAAAACAAAAGACCCTAGGCCTCTAACACTTATGGTTTTCCAGTTAAAAATGCATATGACTTATATCAAATATAAAAGGGGAAATAACTCTCATATGGAGTCTACGGAAAGCTTCGGTCAAAATAAATCAAATCATCCTGAGGATATAACGAGCAATTTGGTAAAATAAATTAGTCGGTTTTTTATAAGGTTGCGAATATTAAGCGATCACAAGAAAAACAGTGTTCGGGGAGATAACTCTTACATTGAAAAGATTTTGGTTACGCGGTGTCAGTTTCAAAAGCGTATTAATTGCTCGATATCATATACCATATATCTAAGCGACATCTTGCGAAACAAAAAAATTGCGAAGGAACAAAAAGTTGGCGGAAGAAAAAAAATAATAATAATAATAATAATTAAAAACAAATTGTTCAGAGAACCATTGATGGTCTTTCCACCAGTAAGGATCTTTTTTATATGAAAATATTAAAAATTTGGTTTTAAATGTCAATTGAACCGTCAAATGACAGCTTATTGAACGTTGATTCCAAAAATGTATGGTTTCTATGGAAAAAGATATAGATAAGGGAGATAATTGTTAACTTCCGGTTCAAACGACGTAATTTCCGGTATAGTTTGATAGTTTAATTGAAACTGATTCCAAAAATATATGGTTCTATATACTTTTACATTTATTTAGAACAAAAAATAGCTACTTCCGGTAAACAAAAGGTCACTTCCGGTTGGCTTTAGCAAGGTCACATTGCTTGCAACCTATTGCAAAAAGTCCCATGTCTTTATCATGTATACATATGAGGTAAAAGCAAAGGTCAAAATCTAGAACGTTAATTTTGCCAATGACCTTGAGCTCATTTTCAAGGTCATCAACCAAGGACCTCAAATCAAAAGACTTTAGTCCTCTACTTTATATTGTTTATGAGTTATATTACCATACATATGATATTAGATATAAAAAGGGGGAAAACTCACGTCAAATGTCTACGTACCCTTTCGACTAAAATTTATGTGTTACTACATGTCGTAACTAACAATTTTATGAAAATATTTTGTCAATATCTTATATGATTTCTGAAAATAAGAGATAACAAGCCAAAATCAAAATTTTGATCATGACCTTGACCTTTGACCTTGACCTCATTTTCAATTTTTTGGGCCAAGGACCTCAAAACAAAAGACCCTAGGCCTCTAACACTTATGGTTTTCCAGTTAAAAATGCATATCACTTATATCAAATATAAAAGGGGAAATAACTCTCATATGGAGTCTCCGGAAAGCTTCGGTCAAAATAAATCAAATCATCCTGAGGATATAACGAGCAATTTGGTAAAATAAATTTGTCGGTTTCTTATACGGTTGCGAATATTAAGCGATCACAAGAAAAACAGTGTTCGGGGAGATAACTCTTACATTGAAAAGATTTTGGTTACGCGGTGTCACTTTCAAAATCGTATTAATTGCTCGATATCATATACCATATATCTAAGCGACATCTTGCGAAACAAAAAAATTGCGAAGGAACGAAAAGTTGGCGGAAGAAAAAAAATAATAATAATCAGAAGAAAACCAATAGGTCTTTCCACGGAAAAGTGGAAAGACCTAATAATCAGAAGAAAACCAATAGGTCTTTCCACGGAAAAGTGGAAAGAACTTATAATTGGCAAAGGGCCATATTACAGTGCATTACAACAATGAATACAGCATACAGTTACTAGTATTTAAATATGTTATAATTAAGAAGCTAAAATCTCGTTTCTATATATCCGACATTTATATATATAAGAACTAGTCACTTTCAGGACTTTTAAAGAATTACTATTAATACAACTATTAATATTTAGCTGATTTTCACTACAACATGTAGGAAGTATATTTAATATCTTATTTTTAAAGTTAAATCTATAGTTTGAAAAAATTTCACATTTCAGTAAAAAGTGATTTTCATCTTCTACCTCACCTGATTTACATACATTACAAACTCGTTCGTCGGTGGCTAAACCTAAATATCGCCCCTTTTTAATAGCAAGATTGTGTGCACTCAATCTAATTTTACACAGAGATGACCTTTCTAATCTATTACTTAGAACATCAACATAAGAACTACGCTGCTTTGAATTATGAAATTGTTGGTAAAATTTTAGTTTTGATAAATCATGAATTTTTTATGATTGATCCTGTGTGCACTGATCAATCACTCGTTGTTTAATACTTGGTAGATATTGTTTAATAGAAAAATTTCCCCCAGCTAGGTTTGAAAATCCTAGATTGTTAAAAATAGAATAAAGTTTCTTTGTCCAGGGGTTATTTTTTTCAGTTGCCAGAAAAACTTTGGATATAAGTGTGTTTTCAGACCTTAAAATATGATCATAAAACTTAATACAAGAAAATTATATTTTTGAGCATAACGGTAGACTGCAAAGTTCAGCTCTACAAGCAGCATTAATTGCTTTACAATGAACACCTAGAATTTCTTTTATGAATTTCATATGGAATTTTTCCAAAATGGAATTGTCTCCCAAATTATCAAAAACACCCCAAATCTCACTACAATACAGCAATATGGGGCTTACTAATGAATCAAATTATTTTTCTAAAAGTTTACAAGGATTATCCCAACGACTGCGTTCAGACAATATTAAGACATTCCAGTTAATTGAGGATACTAATCCGAATTTTTCACTTTTCGTGTCGTATCGCTGTCTGATCTCAAACCGGAACAATAATCGGCAATGTGTGAACCCTAGCAATCCAATTGTTTTCTTAATCTTAAATCATGCTTTCCTAGCTTTTTCCATTAGTAAGGATACAGCTAAGTTAAAGTTGCCATTACACTTTAACATTATTCCCAAGTAGCAATATTTGGAGACAGTTTGTATGACATTACCATTATAAAAAAAACTCATTTAGATATGTTTTACCATTAGAGTTAAAAACTAAAACCTTTGATTTTTGAACATTAACCTGTAGCTTCCAATTTGAGCAATATGTACTAAGAGTATTGAGACTGGCTTGCAAACCAGATTAGCTTTCTGATAGTAATACAATATCATCAGCATATAATAAACAATTTACAGACAAATCACTAACTCTAACTGGTTCACAGCTACCATTGAATGAATCTTTTACAACATCATCAATAAAAAGTGTGGGGCTTAAAACATCCCCTTGTTTAACACATTGCTCTGAAGTGAATGCAGTACTAAGACCATTTGAAAATTTAATTCAAGTGGTAGTATTTTCATACATTGCAGAACAAATATTAAAAAGCTTTTTAGGTAAACCTGATTTTAAAAGATTATAAAATAAGCCTACTCTCCATATGGTATCAAAGGCTTTACGTAGGTCTACGAAAGCAGCAAATACTTTCTTCTTTTTACTTTTATAGTGATCAATAATGGTTTTTAAAGAAAATATGTGATCAGCAGTTCTACAATTTTGTTTAAATCTTATTTGATATTGACTGATAAGAGATATGCTATTAACAAATTTCAGTAATCTTGAAAGCATGACTCTATTAAAAAGTTTTCCCAAGTTAGAAGTGATAGAAATGCCACTATAATTGCTAGGGTCCATTTTGCTTCCAGATTTGTGTAAAAGGACTAGGAAACTATCATTCCATTTAGATGGGAATTAGCCAATATTTAGAATAAAATTAAACAGCTTTGTGAGAGGATTTAATATAGGCTGACCTCCATATTTAAGCATTTCAAATCCATTGCCGTACTTTTTTCCATTTTTAAGAGCTTTGATAGACTTAATTATTTCATCTGTAGTGATATCTACGTCTAAAATGTTATTAGATGGATCATTATCTATATTATCTTTTAATTGCTGGAAATGTGCCATTATGGTTTTATGGAAACTACTACAGTTATCATCACTTTTGTTTAACTTTTTAAAGAATTGAACAAAATTGTCATGAGGTATGTCCTGAAAGGAGTCAGCATTATCATGCATTTTACCCAACTTATTTAACATTGCCCACGATGAAACACATCTCTCATTGTCTGACGTTGTCCGTTTCGCCCCTTTTTGTGTGTGTGTGGGGGGGGGGGGGGCAAACGATGATTTAATAACCCCTAGGTATATTATTTTCATTATTCCCTAAATGAACACCGTGTACATATATTTCATAGGGATTCGTGCGTGTTATGACCTTAACATTGACATCAAATCCTAAACTATAGATCAGTATTAAGAAGTTTGTAAGCCTATCATATGCCTTGATTTTTGGCGCAATTGGCATGATATAATTATAGGCGTGCATAATTGACGAGTTTTTGCCGGTGACGGATGAACTCGAAAGTGGTCTATTGTTTATATACAAAAAGATATTAATAGCATTTATGAATATGTCCTCTTAATTCAAAATACCAGTCATCGTATTTAAGATAAGATAAATTTAATTTTCCAAATTAGGTCCCCAGGGGGCATATATTATTGTTCAACATACAGTATATTACATCATGATAACATTCATAAAATAAACTATTGAAATAAATTCATACAGGTATTGTTTGTTAAATAAAAAATATTTAAGAGTTTCTTCTTCAGAGATGTAGTAAGAGATGTGGCAAACTTATGTTTTTTTGGTTGTTTTTTTTAAGTATAATTAAATATATTTTGCTAATAACAAGCGCGTAAGCACTTACTTGTTTCAATGTATCCCTTTATTCTACCCCAAAAAAATGAGCGAATTAAAAATCAAAAAAGCATATGGTAACATGTTCAAACATTTTTATGCTGAAGAGAAGACTCGAGAGAGACGAGGTTTATCTGTAAATGTTATTTATAGATTGCAAGTGCAAAAACAGATCTTAATATAGATAGGGAATTTCCAGTACAAACTGTTTGTCTAGTCTGAAGAGTTATTTTTAGAAGACAAATACGACTGCGTTATTATGATACAAGCATCCTGCCGGTGTCCTTGAAGCTAAGTATAGTCCTACGGAAAACAAATCATTTCAGATATCAAGACAAATTTTGTCTTGAATTTGCGTATCCGATTTAATAGGTAATCTATCTGGGAAACATTTGTTTTTTTAATTTTAATAACATGTTCTACCGTTACTCGTTATTTGAGATTTTAATTAAATAGACAATATACAAGATTTTATTGGCACAAACGCATTTACAATAAATGGTAATGACTCTGAGGGTAATGATCTAATGGTAGTAAAATACAAACGATTTTATGATCTTTTATATGTGAATAAATAAATCAAGAGTATAATGAAAATCTATTGCAATAGATTACTTCTTGCATTTAAACATTTTGTTACGAAAGAGAAAGATAGTTATAGTGCCGTGTAAGATTTATTATTTATTATAAGCTTATCTTGTTTAACGCATAATGCGGTTATCATTATTATACGTTTTTCTGTAATTTTCAACATAAAGATTAAATAGAAGTCAGTAAAGGCATAGATGTAATATCCATAGGTGAAAGTAAACACACACACTTATTATACTACCATTAACTATCCTTTCCGTCACGTTTTTTGAGAATTAAAAACAAAAATAAAGTTAAAAATTGTGTATGTTTTGTATGTCAACAAAAAACCATCGCCTTTTGTAAATCTAATTATGGAATAAATCGAACTAAAGTGCTGGTGATAGAGAAATGACAGTTTGAGAAACATTGAGAAAACATTGCATAATTTTAAAATCTCAATAAGTGTTTTATTTGACTAAATCAGCATCGTCGTTTGTTTTGCTATTATATGTATAGAATAAGCAACACGAACCCCAACAAAAACAAGGGGTGATCACAGATGCTCCGGAAGGGTAAGCAGGTACACATGTTGCACCCGTCGTTTTGCTTATGTGAAAACAAATCCTGTAAATAGTCTAATCTGGTAGGTCACATTCATGAAAGAGAATGGGATTGTAATTACTACGCAAGGAACGTATCCGATATCATTTGTGAAAGGTTATTCCATAACGGTCAACCAACTCGTGATGGCGTCCATAAAATTTACGAAGGGCTGATTTCAGCTTCATCATTTGAAACTCATAGCTTCCTTGTGAGCAGCAACCCTTTATCAAGAAAATCATGATAGGAAATGGAAGCACGTGAATATAGTATTAATTTCGAGATATACACCCCGAATGCAGGTGCTGCTGGAATGTTGCTACCTAGAAATGGAAAATTCACAATTGGAAAGCTGAAATCTTCTCTTTTGTTATCAACCAACCCTCATTGTTAATTTGTTTTTTTATGTAAGTCAAGATATGAGACCGACTTAACTGTATTTGTAGTATCTTTTATTTCTAGTAAGATGCGTTCAACATAGTCACTTAATTTTGAATTATTTAGTGAAAGTACATCACCTTTATAGCTGAAAGACAAGTTAAAGGATATTGCTAACTTCTTATTTTTCGGCCTAAAACGTTCCTGTATGAAGCCAGACTCATAATAACAAAGAAACAAGTCGACAAGAAGAGGCGCACAATTTGTTTCCATTGGAAAGCCGACAGTCTGTTGAAAAACACGTCCTCCGAACGTAACAAATATGTTGTCAATCAATGAATCAAGCATCTTGATAATGTTAGTTTCAGAGATTTCTTTGTTTGAAATTGAGTCATCCTTTACAAAGTAGGATTTATCCTTCCCTAAGACAAGATACTTGAATCTACGTTGGCCAATTTTATGTAACAACGCAATACCAACTCTTTCAATTTGTCTTTTAGTTTGGAATATGAAATATTGAACTGATACAGACATTCAAATTTCAATCATGTTCAGTAGTTCAAAACTAAATTTACGAGTGAATCCATGGTCTGCAATTTAAACAAAAAATACCTGAAGTTGCGGATATATACGTTTCATTGTCGATTTAATTAAAGAAAATTCTTAAAACAAAACACAGGAGTATTGTCTTTTAGAACAAAACATCGATATGTTGACGGTGTACCATTTTGCTTATGGTTCGTTTACAAAATCTTGAAAAGCAAATATCCCTATTCATCGACATATTTTTTTCCTTTCATTGCTATAATCATAAATTAATTATTCCAAATAATGATGATTGACTATATTTTACAAATAAAGACTTTCACACCACATCTTCCTATATCTATTAGGCATCGACATTGATATGTCGACAAAAAATGACCGATAAAGGTAATTCGCCGAAAAGGATCTGATAACACTCTGGTTGACTTTATTTTTTGTGTAATGTATACATGTTTTAATGTTGTTTGTCTTTTTTTCTATATTTTTTTGTTACAGCATTATCATTTTTTTTAAACTAATTATGGGTTCGAATACACTTATGTATGTGTTCATATTCCTCCGTTTGGATAGACCTTTACATGATTAGAAGATTTAAATGCTAAAACTTAACACCTATAAAAAATGCATTGGTTGGCGTTAAACTAATTAAAGATCAGAATATTTTTCGCTGTTTGATTAACACCTCCAAGAAACTGTAAGCAGATTGAAGCTTGTTGATTTACACCTTCATAAAAAGTGTGTGTGTTGACGTGAATTAAATCTAGATTAAAAAAAAGTAGATCGGAGCCTTGTTTGACATCAACTGAAATGGTATCCACTGTGTTTAAATATATACACATAAACAAGTAAAATACTATATCAAATTCTACTATGACGTGCGTCTTTGGCTTTGTGAATAAACCAATGCTCTGATTCCAATAAACGTTGTTTGCACATGCGTTTATTGACTACTGCGGAATAATACATTTTATCAAATTGGCATGCATTAAACTAAAAACACTTCCAAATTATTTTAAAATAATGCACATGTTGTTACTTATTCATTTATTATGACTGTTGAATGTGTTGCTATTCGAAATTGACATATTTGACCTAGATATGACAACCTTTCATGCTGGCTGTTCAAAACCCCTTCCTCTGAAAAATCACATTGCCAGTCGTTTGCTTGTTTCCAGAAAAAAGGCAGCTCACGAAAGAGCCTACACCAAACCGTTACACTTATTACACATCGGACATAGACATAACCTTTATTATCCTAATCAGAATCGAAATAATTGATGAAAGCTAGAATTTATAATAGTTTTAACATGGTTAGGCATTATATTCGTGTTACTTTGGCCTCACTATCGCTCGGGCAAAAATAATCACGAATATAATGCCTACATATGTTGAAACTACAAAGCAGTATAGCTTGCATCAATTATTTCTAAAATATTAGAAAAAAATACACATTATATTACAACATTCAAAATCGTTACACACTCAATGATCGTGCACATGTGTGATTTGTTTAGCTAAAGCAATACGAGTACAAGTTTGAAATGTAAAGATAAAAACTGAAAATACAATGATCATTATAAAATTCATAACTAGTCAAAATTCGATATAGCTTGATATCAACTCGAGGTATTGAATTTCTGTATATATTAAATAATTAGTTGTTTATTTAATTTGTCAGACGGGTAAAGATGATAGTTGTGTAAAAAACAAAATTGCACGAAAATTAATACTTTTAATATGCGGAACATTTTTGAATTTTTGTGTTTTAACGCCTCTTTTAGTCACCGCTTTAAGGACATTTCGTTGCGACCAGTGTGTATTGGAGGAAGCAGGAGTGCCGGAAGAATACCACCGACCTTCAAATGAAAACTGCCAATCTGTCAAATACTGTCAATTAAGATTGGAGTCGACTGCAACCATACGAGCAATGTTCGCATTCACAACTTCTGTGTTGACCGGCTAGTGATTACAGTAGTGACAACTTAGAACATTGGCCACCGATGCCCCTAATATGCAGTGAATTTGGTCCGTTGTTATAGTTTAGATTTATCAATTACCTGTCGACCAGAAGGGAAAGTTACACAAACTACATACGCATTAATTACAAAATATTTTTATAATCTCATTTTTCTTTACACTTTCTTATCTCATACTCCGTTTATTGCAATGCAAAACATATATCTTTAAAAATAGATAACAAACCACAACCATATAAAAAATATCATTAAAAGTATCAATTTCTTTATATAATAGTTGTAGTTAACATAAAAAGTATAAAATCAAAACGTGATTTTAGAATAGATGTCAAATCAAATAAATCATTAAAGTGACATATATTTGTAAACTGCAAACATCATAGCGAGTTTAAACAAAATAAAGAGACCATCCTTGAATTGTATAAGATCATTAAAAATTCTACAATTATGCTGTCGGTTTAAAATTGACTAAAACAACAATAACGTCTATCGAAATCAGAAATAAGTACGCTGCATTCGGATATTTCACCTACGGATTCCAACCATTTTCGCTGCACTGCACTCTGCACTGCACTTGGATACCAGGATTGATAAGGACCAGTTCACCAACCGTTCGCAATTGAATGCGACCATATGGCATTATATGTTGAAAGCCGTTACACGGACGGGATAGTTAAATGGTGCGAAAAAAAAACTATACTTTATGCATATATACATAGAATTACACATTCGATAATTTAACAGATAAAATTAAATTGTGTACTGTCATGAAATCTTTATTACAACAAACTTGCTCGGTAGTAAACAACCTTTAGTTCACTATTTGATGTTATCGAAACAACTGACTATACATTGATAATATTTGATACTATGTTTGATATACATGCATAGTGTAAGAGTGGTAAACGCTTTAAAAAAGATTATCACAAATTAAGCTTTATTGTTTTTTTGTTTTTAAAACATGTTAACGTTTTCTTCCTAAATATTTCATGTAAACAATTACCTTAGTCATCCAGGAACATGCAAAGGGTCCATATTTACGAAATGAACCTTCTATCCAGGGAAAATAGAGGTGAAATAAAAAGGTAGTCCACTTTTTACCTTGGATTTACAATAAGTGAAAAAAATATATTCATATAAGGTTAGATGCATCCAACATACCTAATTAATTTCAAAATAGTTAGTAAATAAAAAGATAACCATACAAAAGATGTGTATTTCCTACAATAAACATGATTGGCCAATACTTTTTTAACATTTTAGTTTTTTATGTTTGTTTAACCTGTTAAAATCGATATTCTTATACGATAAACCATAAAAACTGTACTTTAACTCAAATTGATACAGCTATATTTTCTGTCTAAATTTGCATTATAGCCGACACCAATTTTGTCGTCTCATTGATGACAATACCTTCTAAATTTAAGATTATTTTTCTGGTTTGGTTTCCAGATTTTATAAATACTTGAGGTGCATTAGGCGTTTTGTTAAATTTTATTGAATTCCAAATTTTCTATAGTGTCCCTTTTAGATATATGATAATTATGTTTAGATAATTACTATATTTAAGTATTCCCGTGCTTTTACCTAACACAATGTCCTTTTCAAAAATATGATCATTTATCAGTGTATTCCTATGTTTGATTTGATGATCATGTCTTGAATTTTCTGAAAACGAAATGAACTACAGCTGAAAAATAAGTGTTGCAGGGGTTTCTATATTATTGTCAATTTGACAAATGTGGCATTTTTACCATTTGATATCTTCATTTTTTATAATGTTTCTTCAGTTATAAAATATTGTGAATGGATCTCCATCGAAATTTTTTTTTTTTCAATTCAGGTTGAGGTTTTTAAATTAGCAATATGTGACCATTTATCGCAAAACTATACGCTTCAATTATGACTATTGCATTTAAAATGACCACAAAGTGTTTTTATTCTTTTTTGCTTCTTTTTTTGCTTTGAAAGTGTCGTATCATGAACTAAAAAAGTTATACTTCAAAATCGGTGAATCTTTTGTCTGACACCTACAATGTCAATAGTAAACAAAATTGAATTGCCGATGAGTCATGATGATCAAATACTTTGATGAAAAGTATATGATAACGCTCTGGTTTACTTTATATTTGAAAACAAGAGCAGCAGATATTTAGCTTACTGATTAACACCTTCAAGAAACTGCATCAGTTGACGTACAATGTAATAATCTGAAATGTAAATAAATCGTACCCTTGTTCTACATCAATCTGTTTATGAATTATATTCATTTTTGTTTCAAACAATTACAAACATACATGTTGTTGCTCATATGGTTTTTCGTAATTTTTTTTGTTATGAATTAGACCGTTAGTTTTCTCAGTAATGGTTTGGGGATTAGTGTTGTTTAGTTTATTGTTTCTATGATATGTTTTGTGTATTATTGATTGTCAACTTTGATTTTGTCAGTTAATTTTTGATTTATTAGTTTGAATGTCCCTCTGGTATCTTCTGTATCTACTTTACACCAGTCGTGTTTCTTATATTAGTTATTACAAAAAGAAAAATAAAAACACTTTTTTTTTCATTTTCCCATCAAATCATCCTCTCTTTCTGAACATTATCACACTTCTGTACCAACAGAAATGATAGGACATTCCATGTATCCTAACAGTCCTTTTTCTTTTATTTTTCTAATTTTTCAATCACTGTATACCACCATTCCCCATGAGAAATTTGAAAATCGTTTTTAAGATAAAATCCACAATACTTTCAGCATACACAAGTCAAATGGTAGCATACGCTATAGCTTTATTACTTTGCGAACTGATGCTTCGTTCTTTTGTTGACCTCTTATTAGTTTCATATGAGTAAGAGTTCTTTCTAGCAATTGTCAAAAATAAGAAGATCAAAGAACCCAGGTCATTTAATTTTACATTCAGATAAATTGATAATAATCTACACTTCTTTCATTGGGTTCCATTAATACATTCTCCAGAACTAGAAACTTTGGGAAAATCAGACACGGCTTCCTCTGCCTGATTTAAGACTGATATTTAGAATTTGGCATACGCGGTCATCTCAGTACCATCATCTATGACAAACGAGACGATTTGATCTTTAAATTTGTCAATTGTCAAAACCTTAGTAGCAATATACCAACTTTATCGAATATAAATTTTCATTTTTATTCGCTATTAAAGAGCTTTCAGCTGATATTCAATCTTTGTAAAACGTCAACAGAATCTTGAGTAGAACGTTAACGAGCAAGGGTAATGTCATAAACCGTATCGTCTATAAAAAGATATATCAAAAGGTACCCAAAAGTTGTTCCGTATCAATTTCACAAAAAACTGTCTTGAAAGATAAATTCTGGCTACTATCGTTGTTAATCGTTTTGATAATATTTGTCTTGATGAATACTAATATATCTTTTTTTACTATTTAGTCTTGGTTTTTTTTTTTGTGATATCATTTTGACGTGGCTCTGTACTTATAGATTATCGGTGATCATCTCAACGAGATTGATTTTCTCGCTTGAGCCGGGACGGCAAAAGCGAGAAAGGAAATCGAGTTGAGATGAACAGTGATAATCTTTTTGTCGCTATTTTACCTATGAAGACGTTGTCAATTGCATGTCAATTTCGTTAGCAACGCCACGTGCCTGCCATCTCAAGCGAGTAGACAATATGAAAATTATCACAAAAAAAGATCAAAGAAAAAATGCACAAAATACTAATAATTATATATCTCGTCGTTTTGTTATTGTGCTGTAGTAAATTCTTGTATTATTGTCTTTCATATTAAAGTATATAAGCAGAGCACAGTACATATTTGTTTGCTTTAAAGTGAATAAGATTATAACCAAAATGACTGATGTACCCTATTGTTTACCTACATGTACTACGTTTGTTTGTTTTGTTCAAGTATTGTTGTCAAAATAATGAGATGTATGTGAATGTCATACAAGTCAGATTTTCAGATAGCTTTGAACCAGGTTCAATCGACATTTTCTACATATTAAATGTATGTACCAAGTCAGAAATATGGCAGTTGTTATTCATTCGTTTGATTTGTTTAGGCTTTATATTTTGTCATTTAATTAGGGACCTTTAGTTTTGATGATAAATAATAACAAGTCACATCGATATTAAAGTTTCAACAAAAAAGGACCGATTAAGATACTATGTTTACTATTTTATATTACAGAAACACCTGACAGTACATTGCTAATATTTGATAATATGTTTCAAATTCATGCATATTGTAAGGGTGGAAAACGCTATAAAAACAATTTCACAAACTCAGGTTAAAGTATCTAAACTAGTGATATGTGAGACTTTTTTGCAACACAATACGCTTCAATTGTGGCTATCTGCATCTCAAATGACCAATTGCTTTGAAAGTGTCTGATTATGAACTTAAAATATTATACTTCAAAATCGGTGAATCTTTTGTCTGACACCTACAATGTCAATAGTAAAAAATATTAAAATTATCGATGAGTCATATGACGATTAAAATACTTTAATCACAAGTATCTGCTAACGTTCTGGTTTCCTTTATATTTAAAAACAAGAGCAGCAGATGTTTAGCTTACTGATTAACACCTTCAAGAAACTGCATCAGTTGACATTATAATCTGAAATTAAATAGATCGTAACCTTGTTTTACAAAAATCTGTATATGAAATGTATACTGTAAACCAACTTATTTTTACGAACGATTTATTATCGCGACTTTCGCGAGGAGAAAAAAAAACGCTAATATAAATCGTCGCGAATTATAAAACTTTGATCATTTTTATTTAACTGCATCAAGTCAATCCGAAAATCGCAAAATTAAATAGCCGCGAAATGGTCAAGAAAGGGTAAAACGTGAAATAAAGTATCCGCGAAAATAAGTTGGTTTACAGTATTCATTTTTGTTTCAAACAATTACAAACATACATGTTGTTGTTCATATTACTTTTATTAATTTTTTTTGTTATGAATTAGGCCGTTAGTTTCTCCGTAAATATTTTGTGATTCGTGTTGCTTAGTCTTTATTGTTGTATGTTGTGTTTTGTGTGCTTTTGTGTGTCTGGTTTTTTTTTCTTGTTCAGCCATAGTGTTTTGTCACTTAATGTTATATTTATGAGGTTGAATGTCCCTCTGGTATCTTAAACATCTCTTGTACACCCGTCATGTTGCTCATGTTAGTTAGTACTAAATATACTCATCATCGATACTAGGACTAAATTTAGTATATACGCCAGACGTGCGTTGCGTTTACTAAAGACTCATCAGTGACGCTCGAATCCAAAAAAGTTTAAATTGCCAAATAATGTACGACGTTTGGAAGCATTGAGAACCAAAATTTCTAAAATTTTGCCAAATACAGCTAAATTAATCTATTTCTAATAGATATAACAGAAACAATTGTATTTTTTTTTTCATTTTCCTTTCAAATCATCCTCTCACTACAAATGTCTAAAAGTCTAAAAAGACCAATTGTTGTCTTAATTTGGCATTAACTTTTACGCGACATTCTCCAAAAGTATGACTTGTGTTCATGTCTGCACCTATCTTTCAAGATAAAACTGTATCGTGACAATTTTTATTGTATGCAGTTCTCATTTGCATTATCTTGTGTAAATTCACATTTGAAATGCAAAATTCTTCCATGCCGCTTTCCAGTTGGAAGATTGTTTAAGTGCTTACAAGTTTAATATATTCATTTCATTCAGGATCGATGGACGCTTAAACCTTATTTATGTATGTGTACTGCTGATTTAAGATTTAAAGGATGGTACGGTGTGTAAATTCGGGAATTTTTGCGTCGGGATAATTTAGCGGTTTTCACTCAAAAGGCGTCTGGTTTTTTTTGGTGAGTGTAATTTTTGTGCTTCGCCCAATAACTGTGTTAAATTTTGGAAAATAGAAGTGTCCGAGTTTATTCGTATTTGTCCTTATTTACCCGATTATGTATATTGACAAAATATCAATATCCTACACAAACTAGAAACACAACAAACACAGTTAAGTCGGCTTCATATTTTGATTTACATTTAGAAATTGACAATGAGGGTCGGTTGAAAACAGAACTTTACGGCTAAAGAGATGATTTCAGCTTTACAATTGTGAACTGTCCATTTCTTAGTAGCAACATTCCAGCAGCACCTGCATACGGGGTATATATCTCCTAATTGATACGATATTCCCGTGCTTGCATTTCCTATCTTGATTTTCTTGATAGAGGGTTGCTGCTTACAAGGAAGCTATTAAACCAAGAGTTCCAAATGGGGAAGTTGAAAACATCCCTTCGTAAATTTTACGGACGCCATCATGAGTTGGTTGACCGTTATGGAATCACCGTTTTACAAATGATATCGGAAATGTTCCTTACGTCGTAACTACAATCCCCTTCCCTTTCAATAGTGTGACCTACCGAATTAGACTATTTACCGGATTTGTAATCACATAAGCGACACGATGGAGCACCTGAGATCACCCCTAGTTTTTGGTTGGGTTCGTGTTGTTTATTCTTTAGTTTTCTATGTTGTGTCATGTGTACTATTTTTTTCTTTTTCATTTTTAGCCATGACGTTGTCAGTTTGTTTTAGATTTATGAGTTTGACTGTCCCTTTGATATCTTTCGTCCCTCTTTTAACTAAATGTAGGAATTATACCTAATATTTATTTGCAGATTTGGCTGTCCACAGAATTAAAGAAATATATGGAAGACGTGATTACATTAAGATATTTCTACTAACAATTAACAGTGCGATATCGTCGTACCGGTAATCGATTTTGGCGTTTATATATTAAGTGTTTGCTTTATTTTCGTGTGTTTAATTTTGATACTTTCATATGAGGCACCAAATAAACAAAAATGAAAATTAACAACAAAATAACCCAATTTACGGTAGTACATATAAAAAAAGATGTGGTTTGATTGCCAATGATACAACTCTCCACAAGCGACCAAATGACACAGAAATCAACAACCATGGGTCACTGTATGGCCTTTAACAATTAGCAAAGCCAATATCGCATAGTCAGCTATAAAAGCCCTCGGCACAAATGTGTAACACATAAAACAAACGACAACCTCGAGCTCTAAATTACAGGCCCATGACTTGGGACAGCGCATACATACAAGGTCAATGGTATAACAGTACAGTCTAAAAATGAACTACAAAAATCAGTTGAAAAAGGCCAGATTGTAAGCTTATATCCCAACTACCGTGCTATTTCCTCAAACATCAGTATTTGGGGTTATATTGATACCATTCGTCAATAAAATTTTCGTGTATTACATTTGGTATTGGATTAGGTTCACTATGGACAATTGGAAACACACAGGGTTTCAAACTTCAAATTTAGGCTCAGTGTTCGTCTGAACTGCACTTTGTCGATACACATCGGCTAACGTTAATTGTTCGACGAAATTAGACCCAGATCCAATCTTACCCATTCTTAACATATTTACATAAGAAGTACAAGCATCAAAACGCTAATAAAGGTACATCTGCAGGATATTGCAGAAATGTATATGTCATTGTCGATTAATTTAGGAAAATTCTAATAACTAAAACAGTCTTTTTTTCTTTTTGAGAAAAATCAGAGGTATTTTTCATCGACATACCATTTTGCATTATCGTTCCAAAATGACGTGACTTACGAACAGCCTTATTCATCGATTTATTTTATTTTCAATGAATAATCACTTTAATCATCAATATTGGACTTTTAAAAATACTTTAAATTATCGCCAAAACATTGTCATTAAACGAGAACTTAATTAATTCGAATTGATTAGTTGATAAATAATGACCTTATTCTTCGATATCAATAAATCGATATATAATGACTGATTAAGATGTTTCGTCTAAATAAATCTGATTACACTCTGGTTTACATTCAATTTTGGTGCTTTTTATACTGGTTTTTGTCTTGTCCTCTTTGTTTTGCCATGACATTGTCAGTTTGTTATTAACTAGTGCGCTTTAATGTATATGTTGTGTCGTTTGCCTCTGTTTGATAGACCTTTACTTGATCAGAAGATTTAAATGTTAAAAAGTAACACCTACAAAAAACTGAATTAGTTAGCGTTCTATTAATAAAATATCAGAAGATGTTTTGCTTTTTGATTTACACCTCCAAGAAACTATCAGCAGAAATTTTTTTTTACTGTTTAACACCTTCTTAAATAATGAATTTGCTGACGTGATTTAAATCTAAATAAAAAAAGTAGATTAAGGCCATGTTCGATATAAACTAGAATGGTAAACACTTTGTTCCAACAAATATAAATATTCAAGTACAATATTATTATGTCAACATATTTAAAGAAAAGACACATTATATTAAAACAATTCAAATCTGGACACACTCAATCATCGTCAACATTTGTGATTTGTTTAGCTTAATAAATACAAATGCAAGTTTGAAATGTATTAACCAAAAACGGAAAATTTACAATGTTCATTATAAAATTCTCAACGAATCCTAATGAGATATCTCTTGATATTAACTCGAAATATTTAATTTCAATATATTAAAGAACAAATTGTTTTAAATAATTTTTCCGATAGTAGAAATGATATCAATGTGAATCCCAAAATTGCACGCAAATTAATACTGTTCTTGTTTTTTTCCACATAAACAGTTTGAATACAGAGATACATTTCTGGAATACATCAGTCTGTTTCTGGTATCCAACATTAAAACAAGATCATTTCGAACATTTTGTATGATTTAGAAAGAGACTTCGCAAAAAAAAAATGTTCAGGTTAAACAAGAAAGTGTTTAATTCATAGACAAAGACACAAATTTTCGATAGCATGCAATAATTTAATTTTTGGTGTTTTAACGCCACTTTAAATCACTGCTTTTATGTTATTTCATAGAGGCCAGTTTGTATTGGTGGAGAAAGCCAGAGTGCCGGTAGAAAACCACCGACCTTTAATTGATAAGTGTCAATCCATCAATTACTGTCATTTAAAATTGGAGTCGAATGCATCATCACGAACGGGTTTCGAACTAACAACCTCCATGCTGACCAGCTGGTGATAACAGTAGTTACTACTTTGACCATTATTGTCAACCGAGGCCCCTTATATGTATGGAATTTGATCCGTTGGTATAGTTTATATTTATCATTAACCTATCGAACGGAAAAGAAAATTACATAAATTACTTACACATTAATAACAAAGTAAACATATAAGCTGATTTTTCTTTACACTTTCTAATATCATACTCCGTTCAATGCAATGCAAACCTTATCCTTAAAAAAGATAACAAACTTCAACCATATAAAAAAATCATTGAAACTGCCAATATCTTTGTATGATAATAAAAGATTATTGAAAATTTACACATGGCCTAGGCCGTGATATTCGAATTTTATCCTGAGCGTTAGCGAGGGATAACATTAACGAATATCATGGCCCAAGCCATGTGTAAATTTCTAAAAGTCTATGGCTTCCATGAATTATTTCGATTTTAATAGATTACCTTAGCCGTATTTGGCATAACTTTTTGAAATTTTGGATCCTCAATGCATTTCAACTTTGTACTTGTTTGGCTTTATATATATTTTTATATGAGCGTCACTGATGAGTCTTATGTAGAAGAAATGCGCGTCTGGCGTTCTAAATTATAATCCTGGTACCTTTGATAACTATTTACACCACTGGGTCGATGCCACTGCTGGTGGACGATTCGTCCCCGAGGGTATCACCAGCCAAGAAGTCAACACTTCAGTGTTGACATGAATATCAATAATGTGGTCATTTTTATAAATTTCCTGTTTACAAAATTTTGAATTTTTCAAAAATCTAAGGATTTTCTTATTCCAGGCATAGATTACCTTAGCCTTATTTGGCATAACTTTTTGAAATTTTGGATCCTCAATGCTCTTCAACTTTGTACTTGTTTGGCTTTATATATATTTTGATATGAGCGTCACTGATGAGTCTTATGTAGACGAAACGCGCGTCTGGCGTACTAAATCATAATCCTGGTACCTTTGATAACTATTTACACCACTGGGTCGATGCCACTGCTGGTGGACGATTCGTCCCCGAGGGTATCACCAGCCCAGTAGTCAACACTTCAGTGTTGACATGAATATCCATTATGTGGTCATTTCTATAAATTTCCTGTTTACAAAATTTTGAATTTTTCAAAAATCTAAGGATTTTCTTATCCCAGGCATAGATTACCTTAGCCGTATTCGGCATTACTTTTTGAAATTTTGGATCCTCAATGCTCTTCAACTTTGTACTTGTTTGGCTTTATATATATTTTGATATGAGCGTCACTGATGAGTCGTATGCAGACATAACGCGCGTCTGGCGTACTAAATTATAATCCTGGTACCTTTGATAACTATTAATAGGACAGATACGATCATTAAAAAAAACTGAAGTGAGGTTGGGTATGCTGTGTGTGTGGCTTTTCTTTTTTACTCCCTGTTAGATAAAGCTCGAACATTTTAATAAATCCGTAGGTTGCATGGATTATTTCGTGATCAACCACAAAAAAATGGTTTCATTATCAAAAGCAACAATTGCCATTTTGATTTACATGTTTTTCTCGTAAGCTACTGTCAAATCCAAAAATCAAACAAAACCTACCTTGATAATCAATTTTAATACATTTGTAAACGACATTTAAATGGTTCACGTAACAGAAAACATTCAACTCTAGCGTTCTAATTTGTATGACGTCATGTTTTGAAATGACTTTAATAGCGCCAAAACATAAATAAACTTTCGCGGAATTTTATTTTATTTTTATTTTGTTGGTTTCTCCGAGCTCTTGTGCATTCTTTTTTTTTTTATTATGTAAAACTATCCGAATAAGAATAAAAGTGATTTGGTCTTTTTTAATTGCAATTTTCAAGAATTGTGTTGTTTACAAAGCGAAAAAAGCACGTCATATTAGAAATAAGAATAGATGTCGAACTAAATAAATCATGAAAGTCACATATATTTATGTACTGCATATATCCTAGTTTATTAAAACAAAATATAAAGATCATCTTTGTAATGTATAAGATCCATTGGTAACTCTAAAATTATGCTGTCGGTCTGATGGATATCGATACACAAACAAGATTGCTGTATTCGGATATTGTATCTGCGGAATGGAACCATTGTCGCACCAGCATCTGTACTTAGGATACCAGGATTGAAAAGGTCAGGTAAGGAATAGCTCACAAGCAGTCCGCAATTGACCGCAACCATATGGCTTAGATGAAGGAGGACGTTACACGGACGGGATTGAGTCCAATGGGGCTAAATATGGGCTGTCCATTCCGAAACTGGCAAAAAATCTGGTTTAGAGATGAGTCTTGATTTTTGCTTCAAAAACGTAATGAGAAGACTTTTGTATACTGGCACATGTATGATTGTTTTGCTTCCTCATGTGTCGAAAAAGTTGTCATTTTCGGTCGAGGAGTGGCATGCTGTTCGAGGCTATCTCTTATTACCTTAAAAAGGAATTAGTACAGCGTAGAACATCTCTATGACTCACACATAAATTTAGATATTCATTTTTCTAAATGTTAGCAATCATAATTTAAGCTATACTTTCTGCATAGATACATAAATTAAACAATAATATACCAGATAAAAATAAAATTATTTCATGAAATCTTCATTTCGACAAACTTGTTCAGTAGTAAACAACCTTTCGTTTACTATTTTATATTACAGAAACAACTGACTGTACAATGCTAATATTTGATATTATGTTTCATATGCATGTATATTGTAAGGATGGAAACGCTATAGGTGTAATACCACCATTGATTTTCCCCTATTAGTCTTTGTTAAATTTGCACTTTTCAAAAAAATGTGCAGAATTTATCTTTGTTTCAAATAAAGAAATACTTGGCATGAGTAAAGTTTTATCCTGTCCAGTTCTATAGAAAAAGTTTCACATAACTGTTCATTGCATATAAGAAAATAACCATCATTGGAAGTTAACCAATCAAATTTCTCCCCTTATTCTATCTGTGTACAAGGTTTAGTCACCATGTAACCTCAAGATTACAAAATTTTCTATAAAATCACAAATGAAAAATAATGGTGTTTTGAAATACCCAAGACATATGTTTATGACACAGAAATAGTTTTACTGAAATAAAATGTAGGATTAATTACCTACAACGGTCAAATTTAAGGGAATATATTTTTAGACCTACTTTCGTATGCAACCGGATGTGACGTACCATGATTTGGTGGTATTACACCTATAGAAAAACAATATCACAAACTCAGGTTGAAGTATCTAAATTGGTATTATTGAGACATTTTTCAAAACAATATGCTTTAATTGTGGCTATCTGCATTGAAAGTGTCTGACGATGAACTTGAAATATTATACTTCAAAATCGGTGAATCTTTTGTCTGACACCAACAATGTCAATAGTAAAAAATATTCAGTTATTGATGAGTCATGACGATTAAAATACTTTTATCACAGGAATCTACTAACGTTCTGGTTTACTTTATATTTAAAAACAAGAGCAGCAGATGTTTAGCTTACTGATTAACACCTTCAAGAAACTGCATCAGTTGACGTAATTATTTGAAATGTAAATAGATCGTAACCTTGCTCTACAAAAATATGTTTATGAATTGATATTCATTTTTGTTTCAAACAATTACAAACATAAATGCCTGTCCCAAGTCAGGAGCCTGTAATTCAGTAGTTGTCGTTTGTTAATGTGTTACATATTTGTTTTTCGTTACTTTTTTACATAAATGAGGCCGTTTTCTCGTTTGAATTATTTTACATTGTCTTATCGGGGCCTTTTATAGCTGACTATACGGTATGGGCTTTGCTCATTGTTGAAGGCCGTACGGTGACCTATAGTTGTTAATGTTTTTGTCATTTTGGTCTTTTGTGGATAGTTGTCTCATTGGCAATCATACCACATCTTCTTTTTTATATGTTATTGTTCATATTGATTTCGTAATTTTTTTGTTATGAATTAGGCCGATAGTTTTCTCAGTAATTTTTTTTGTTATGAATTAGGCCGATAGTTTTCTCCGTAATTTTTTGGGGTTCGTGTTGTTTAGTCTTTATTTTTATATGATATGTTTTCTGTACTATTGTTTGTCTGTTTTTTTCTTGTTCAACCATGATTTTGTCAGTTATTTTTTTTAATTTTTTAGTTTGAACATCCCTTTGGTATCTTCTGTATCTCTTCTACACCAGATGTGTTGTTTATATTAGTTAGTACTAATAGATATGATAAAAAACACTTTTTTTCCATCAGATCATCCTCTCTTTCTGAACAATATCACACTTCCGTACCAACAGAACATTACATGTATCCTAACAGTTCTTTTTTCTATTATTTTTTCATTTATTAACCACTGTATATAAACTCATCCTAGATACCAGGACTAAATTTAGTATATACGCCAGACTATACCACTATATCCTATGAGAAAATGGAAAAGTTTCCTTAAGATATAATCCACAATAATTTCAACATACAAAAGTCAAATGCAAGCATACGCTATACACTTATTATATTACTTTGCGAACTAATGCTTCGTTCCTTTGTCGACCTTATTATTTTCATATAAGTTGGAGTTCCTTCAGCATGTTCAGGCACTTGTAGAAAAAACAAGAAGATCAGAGAATCCAGGTCATTTAAATTTTTTTTTTGTGTATTCAAAATTATTATTTGTTATAATCTATACTTTTTTTATTGGGTTCCATTAATATATTCTTCGTAACTAGAAACTTTGAATAAAAAAGGACACGGCTTCCTCTGCCTCATTTTAAAACTAACATCTCGAATTTGACATACGCAGTCATCTCAGTACCATTAACAAATTGTCAATTTTCCCGACTTTAGTGACAATATACCAACTTAAGGTGGTATGGGAGTCTAAAATAAAAATGATACATATTGTTCATACTTTGTCAAAATGTAGTATCTATTGATACACGATCAAAAATATTATAAAAATGATAGGTCATCGTGCATTTTCTCAAGCTACATGTTGTGACAAAATGACAAATTTCGTATGGATTATACAGGAAAAAACACCATTTTGTGAATAGAAACTAAACAAAATGATAGAATTGTAAAATTAATTAGGAAAAGATTGCTTTCAGACAATGCTTTGAGAATATCAAAAGAAAAGATAGGGTCACCGTACGTTTTTTCCGGCTAAAAATCAAAATAGGAAAATTTCATGTAGAGTCCTTCAGAAAATGCACTGTTATAGAGTTACCTACCCTTAAAATGCCAATTTGATAATATTCAAAAACAACCAAAATTAATCTACACTTGTAAAAATATTAATATTTCTAAGTTATATTCTAATGAATTGGTTCTTTTAAATGAAAACTCACATTAAATTTCTGCATTCCTACATCAAATTTTGCTAACTTGATAGAAAATATGAACCTTAGATTCTCTGTTTTTTACAATCCAAGATGGCGAAAGACACCCATACCACCTTAATCGCATATGGAATATACATTTTCCTTTTTATTTGCTATTCAAGAGCTTGCCGCTGATAATCAATCTTTGTAAAACGTCAACAGTGTCTGAGTAGAAAGTTGATTAGCAAAGATAATGTTATAAAACGTATCGTCCTTTTTATATAATAAAAAAAAATCACTTAAAGGTACCCAGAACTTGATGATAAATATTCCGTATCAATTTTACCAAAAAAAACAAGATTGTCTTGAAATATAGATTCTGGCTACTATCGTTGTTAATCATCTTTATATTATTTGTCTTTATGAATACTAGTATATCTTTTTTACTGTTTAGTCTGGGGTTTTTTTTTTTGTGATATCATTTTGACTTGGCAATGTACTTATATATCTCGTCGTTTTGTTATTGTGCTATGGTGAATTCCTGAATTCTTGTCTTTCATATTTGTGATGTGCTCTGTTTATATGCCTTTTTGTGTTTTTTTGTCTCATAATTTTTGGATTTATAGCGACTAAGAGAATAACACAATGATGACTGTTGCACCCATTGTTTTACCAACATGTACTATGTCTGTTTGTTTTGTTCACACATTGTTGTCAATACAATGGAATTGTATTTGAGTTTAGACAGTCTGTTAAAAAAAAGTTCTTCAAACGTAACAAATTAAGTTGTCAATCAAGAAATCAAGCATCTTGATAATGTCAGTTTCTGAGAATTTTTTGTTTGAATCTTGTACTTTATTGTATGTACTCTAACAGATCTTTGGATTGTTTTAGTATCAAGGTCATCATCTTTGGTTAAAATGCCAAAGGAAAATAGAAAAGACCTATGAGTATCCAGGATTTCCTTCTTTGGTATGTGTCGTAAGGGTATATTTTGAGTTTTCAAGTGAATTGTCAATACCTATTTCATTTATCAAGCATGTAATGAAATTAACACACAAAAACGATGTTGTTTGGTGCTTTTCTGCGGGAACAACAACATATTTGTCATTGAGGTAGAACAAATGTTTTCCAACAGTGAGCATGTGGGTCTTTCAAAATTAACGTAGCGTGGGTATTGATAGACCTATTTAATTTCTTAATTAGGTTTTGTATCAACTACCTCACAGCTTTAATACATTTGGAAAGGGTAAATACGTATTTTTCTCTCGCTCAAATTGATGGATTTAGGCTCACGATATTTCGGCCCTTTAGGTAACAAATTTCGCAGGGTGGTGTTATTGACAATGTTGAGGTCTCCGTTAGAAACGTGGCCAGCCGGATTATATGTATATTGGTAAAAAGCACAGGCGCAATCAGGAGGTTTAGACTTGAAGTCGTCAATGTTGAGATCCTGCAAAACGTGTTTGTTACTTCCAATAGGTTTTGTATAGGTATTAGAAATAATTGGTACAGGCTGATCTTAGAAACAAGGGGTATTACCGACTGCATGAACTAATTTATGATGAAGGATATTGGCTTAGTTGACGCCATCGAGACCTTTGTTGGCAAAGGCAAGTTTAAGAAAAGATCTTTTCTCTCTTTTATCTTTTCCAATGCAAACTCTGGCTTACTTCTTTTTGAAGACCTTTACAAATTATCAGATTATAAAGCTTAATGATTAACACCTTCAAGAAACTGCATTTACTGGTGTTATACGAATTTAAACATAAAGTTTGTTGACGCAGTATATGAAAACAGGATGAGAAGATTTTTTACTTTAAATAATTAACATGATTAACATTTCAAGGAAACTGCATTTACTGGTGGAATATGAATTTAAACAAAAATTAGATGTGAGGAAAGAAAAGATGAAGATTTATGCTAAAAATGGGAGAAACAAATCAAAACTGCATGCAATTTATTTACAACTAAATAGAACAATTATCTTCAAAATTGACAGCATTACACGAAAGTCAAGCGAAAAAATCTATCCATGAAAATAGAATGATTTTTTTTTTTTTTTTTTTTTATATATATATTGATATTGTCTGTGATTAATTAAAATGCTACATCTATGTAGATTTCAAAAGACAGCTAAGCGTTCCTGTTAATATACTACAACTGTTCAAAGGAAAGTAATTCATCCCATTGTAAACCTAAATATTGCGAAATCGCCCAAAGAATGAAGACAAATGTTTAAATCTGACACAGAAGAATTTTTTAAGGTTTGTAGTAGACTATACACCTATATGGAGTTATTTTCTTCCAGAATGTCAGATCATTCTCTTTCAGAATCAACCCGGACGATACCATGTTTCAATGCTATATGCGCCAAGGCATAAAATAATGACCTGTGTAAGGTCATTATTCTCCTTGATAAGCATGCGATCTATGATTTACTTCAAAACTTTATTCGTCTGATAGTTTTTTGTTGCCGATTTGGAAATTTATTTTTTAAAGTTCAATCGATAATAGGTGTAAAAGAAACCGTAATTGAAGTCCCGCATTTTAATTTTAGAAACAAATAACGTGAAGTTTTGTTGATTTATCGTTACAATAAAGAAACATCATATATGTCAGATGAATTTTAATGTAGACTTTCATAAAAATAATCTTGATTTAACATATTCGTGTGTAAGATTTTGAAAATCTTATTGAGTCAAACTGAATAGGTTGATTGATTTTTGGTTGCTTGCTTAACGCCCAGTGGCAAATATTTCATGCATGTTCAGAACGATAAACACTGAATAGGAAATCATACTGTGACCGACATGTATTTAAATTCGTCTTCGTGTCAGTTCTTAACTTTTTTAAATTTATGTATACCTTTTATTCTCTCAAATGATCAACTAAAATGATAATCCTATATTCTATTGAATAACATTAACGTAACTCACGAAAGGGTCGGGTGCGGAGGGAATATAACTATATCCTGATTATCTTTTAATAAAACGTATTGCTATTCGAAAGACAATCTTTCTGAATTTTTCATTCGATTCAATTAAAATTGTTAAAAAAATAACCACTTTTCCGCGATAGAAATAACATAACAAATAAGAAAAAAAAACATATCCCTTCCCCCTTTTCCATAAGCTAAGTGGTACAATAAATAACTTACAATGTGTCTTGTATTTGTCATACACCGTTATCGGATGGTAACAATACATGTATTTATGTTCTAATTCACTTGTTCAAACGAACATAAAGTATTTATGTGCACATCGCTACTTATTTTCTAAAACCTTCAAACCCAAACTGTATACTATATATTTTGTAATAAAATAAAGAAAAACATTTCTGATTTTGTCCAGCACGGTGACCATGTCCATTTCATTAAACATTTATTAATACAAACTAAATCATCATTAATTTTCATTGTCCACCAAAATACTGGATTCACTGAATGCAAATGCGTAACGTCCACTAAATAAAAAATTTCATGGTACACTGTCCTTACAGAATATCTAAAAATAAACAAATATCATAATTAATACACAATCATCCAATTGATCTCTGAACTACATAACAATTCTACACTACTGTAAATATGTCTACACTGTCGTAGTAATCAACGTAGTGGTCACCGCCTAACCTCGATAACTGAAAAACGTGCTCCTTTACTTATATACTTCCAGCGAAATCTAAACCGGTTCTTACAAAAGGTACTACGCGTCTAAAAATAACTCCGCGTAGAGCACATAAATATATGTCTTACTTCATTCAGTTACAGTAATATTTTTATTGTGTATGGATAACAATTTTTAAAAGGTTTATATCTAAATAATTTGGTGAGTTTTATTTCACATTTTAAATGAGCCGCAGGGCGTATTAAAACCTGAACGCATTAGAAAGGAATATCCCACTTTAGTGTTATCAATAAAATAGGATACTAAATTTTACAAATCTTTATAAATTTAATATTTTTTGACGGTATATAAGTCAGATAATGCATATTTTAAGGTTTTTCTTGTCGTAGAACACACCGATGGGTGTCAGGATTGTTCAAAGAAAGACCTCCCTCCGGTCGGTCTTCCATTTCATCAATCCTGACACCCCTCGGTGTGTTCTACGACATTAACAACTATAGGTCACCGTACGGCCTTCAACAATGAGCAAAACCCATACCGCATAGTTAGCTATAACAGGTCCCGATAAGACAATGTAAAACAATTCAAACGAGAAAACTAACGGCCTTATATACATTGTATATAGTTCTTTAAAATCCAAAATGATGACAATTTTATTCATAAGATCAGGGCAGGTCGAAATTTTTCGACAAAAAGACGACTAACATGTTCAAACATTGACTTTCTATTATCTTAATCAACATTGGAGGAACAACTAAATATGCAGAGAGCAAACAATAAATTATAGCTGATATTTTACAATGATATATGTCAGGGGCATTTTCTCTATTAGAACAGAACTCCCTTTAGTGATGTACATGTATTCAGAGGATGCGAATAAGAATACTTCTAAAAATATTTTGAAACAAAAACTACCAAGTAAAATGTAGGTATAAACTAAAATTTACCTACCTATACTTTTATCTAAAAATATTTCAAATAAAGTCAGCATAGATAAGTAGTCGGGCAATACAAAGTTAAATAAAAGAAAGCATTTATTAAAAAAATGTATTGAAGAATTTTTCCAATATTTAATTAAGTTATCATTGAATACCGTAGTACTGTGGTCTCCGGGTACTCGTGGTGACTCATATATACAAATATGAATGTATAGGTTTACGCTCAAACTAAATGTGTCTTTTCTTGGGCATCTGTATGAATCCTCCCTTTTTCGACATTAATGAAACAATTACTAAAAATTATCATTCATAACAAATTTTTCTAATGCTGTACGAAGGATATTAAGAACTGAAGCAACAATGAAGGATCTTAAATAATGTATCATTCTGAAAACATTATCAATTGTAAACCACTGAATCACAGTTATCAAAACTTTTTTACTTTATTCAAAATAAAATATATACTAGATGTACCGTCAAACATATAACAGAGTTCATCTTTATTAAGTCAACACCTATCCTAGTCCCGTTGTGATGATAATAAGGCACATAAAAAAATCTCATATCAAAGGTAACTTATATCATAAGGTCACTACAGTCTTATTTTTCCCAAATGATGACCTTTGCATGCTGGTTTAACTAAATAAGAATTTATGTCACAATAAAAAAAAAAATAACACAATTAACACAAGTTTCTTGCATCATATATAAAAAAAAAAGAATAGGTGAAATGATTGCCCATGAGACAACTCTTCACAAGAGACTAAAATGGCACAGAAATCAAAATCTAAAGGTGCCAATCCGCTGTAATTTTTGTATCTGTATTGTCATTTATGCAAGTACTTAAGCGGGACAAAAATGATGAACTGATATTAAAGATATAACCAGGATTCATTGATGCACGTACAAATATGTAAGCTTGGGTAGAGTATACTATTTGGGAAAGCATTTAAATCTAAACAGAATTTATAAGTTTTAAAGGGTTTAACTAGTGTAGCAAGTATTTAAACAGACAAAAAACTTATTCGAAAAAGGAACATACATCGAAATAACCGTTATAATATTTTCTGAACAGTGCAAAGAAAGTAGCATCGTCTTCTAACTTCACAACCTTATTCAGACTTTTTATAACGCTCTGAAAAAGATAGTTTTAATGTTTAAGAAACATAAACATCGAATGTCGAGAACATCTTTTTTGTGTGTGGACGTGTTGGTTTGCCAAGGGATGTCAGGTGTGTTATTTATCTTTAAATACGAATCCAAAATTAATTGTGCCAAATAAATTTCAATTGAAGCGTTAAAGCAAATGATTCACATTAAAATGAAACAAGCTTAGTACTTGCTTCAACAAAATCTTTAGAGTTTAGTTTTACTGAAATCGATGGTCAAATGTTTCGTTTTCGCAGTTTTAGTTTCTAGAGTTTATATTATTTCGTCAATGATATACTAACGTTTTCCTAAATGTAATAACGACTAAGAACAGAACTTATTTCATCAAACGTCATAGGTCTAAAATAAACGACAATGAAGAATGATGATTATGAGTCCAGGAAACATGTCATCTTTGATTTGTAGCTATAGTGAGGGCGTAAAGTGTCACGTTTTTATCAAAATTTGACGAAGATCCCTAGAAAAGGACTAGAGCGTTAGCAAGACCTTTAATATTTTAAAATCTTTATTAAATTATGGCTAGAGGTAGATAACTTATATGCAATAGCCACCAAAGAAGAATTTGCAATACTCTTGAATATTTATTAACTATATATTTAAATGATAAGCAAGCACTTTAAGTGTATACGTATCGAAGACAAAAAAGCTTTTATAAATTCCACTGTATTGCTAAAGGTAATATTAACTTGGAATACATAAGGATTCACTGGTATATTTAGGTGATTCTGACATAGAACATAACGGAATTTAAAAAAGGACTTGTAAACAATTACATTTCAATAAAGCTCATATTGAATTATGGGGGTTTCTTCGGTACATTTTAAATTGAAATATCTTATATATTCAGAAAGCAGGGTACCGTTTCAAAAGCCTTCGTACGTATACGTGTCATCGTAAGCCTAGCTGCGAAACCGTAGCTCTTAATTCCTTATGTCATTTTTTACTATTTGAATGCGGACCGTAAAAATGTTGTTTTATCTCAAAATTTATCATCGAATAATATATCAGCACATACATTTTACCAAAAAGCAAGTTATTTTTTTCTGCAACATACGGGTATTTTCGTGTAAATACTAAACAGATAATTAAAAGGAGCAGTCTAACATAGTTTCATGATTAAAACGATTTTTATTGACTACAATTGACTGTATTCGTTTGTGAAATGTTCTACACGATGTCATTGCACAACAAAAAATACAATGTGTGAATTTCGTTGTGCATGTATAAGAATTTGATGCGACCGTCAAGTAAGTGATATGTTTAGCTAGCTATGAAACCATATAAAATCCACTATTTTCTACATAAAAAATACCTTTACCAAGTCAGGTATAACAATTGTTGTCCATTCATTTAATGTGTTTGATGTTTTAAGCTTTTTATTTTGGCATTTGATTAGGGAATTTCCTTTTTGAATTTTCTTCGGAGTTCAGTATTTCACATTTTAGTATACTGTTGTTTATCGTTTGGTCGGGTTTCCTTTTTATCATTGCGTTGTCTGTTTGTTAACGACTTAAGAGTATAAATATCATGTTAGTATCTTCATCCTGTCTTATAATCTATAAACATGTTGTCAAGTTTCACTTTTAAACACAGTTGTACATTATTATATCAAAATATGAATACACTCAAATGTATTTACTAAGAGTTCGAAAAGAATTACTTCCCTTTGCCCACAAAAGCCTGTTATTTTCTACTTCTGATTTTTATCCCGCTGTACATTTTTCTTATTTTATTGAGTATGGTTACAGAAGATATTAGTTTGTTAATTGCATGTACCTGTAAACGTAAAAAACACACCTATGTCAAAAGTACTTAAATATTGGATTTCACATTTTGGGATTTAGCGTTCCTTGACAATTTTGCATGCAAGTAAGTATCAACCTCAGGATCTGGAGTTCATTTGTTGTCGTTGTTTCATGTCTGTCATTTTCATTTCACGTTTTCATTTTTGTTCGGGGCCTTCAATAACTGACCATACAGTATTGGATTTTTTTCATTGTTAAAAAAAGCCGTACGGCTGTTTTCATCGCTTTCAGCCACTTCATTTGAACTTTGATGGAAACTAGTTTCATTGGCAATAATACCAGATCTCCTTATTTTTGAATTTTATATTGTGAAAATGTTCATTGCTGAATACTACTTTCGTGTGTAACCAATGCACGTATCTATCAGATTATGCTGTATTGTTTTTGTAGATAAAACAATTTTGCGTCATTTGTGTTTTATTTACTTTTTAGGGCAAATGGAAAAGCTATTTCAGTCAAAGAGATTTGATAACTGTATCTGTGCATCCACTGCTTATAGAACCTGCAAGGTTTGCATGCGATAAGCAAGACATATCTGATACGGAATCGTCTAAACCAGTTAATTGTATGCAGTTGCAAGTTCGTTGATTCAATCAATACCGAATTTTAACTTTAGTCTACTTATTAATAGTTATTTATCATATTAAGATTAATATACCAAGTTATTAGCTATGGCATTTGTAACAGATCGTTTGATTTGCAAAATACTTGAAAGAAAATATTCGTAAATTGACACAAATTTCTAGACTCATAAGTGTATTATGTGCTGCTAAATTTTTTAAACCATCGAATTTTATGAGTACAAAAAAGACTGAAACAATCTGAATAACTATTTGGTTCAAATATACTTTCCGATGAAAATCTGACATTAACGTTTTGAAATAAGCATTGTTTTCTTATCTCTACCATTTTAAATCAATGTTGGAATCAATTGACAATTGATAAAAGACAAATACCTATTCTGACATCAGGCTTGGACTTCTTTTAAAAAGAGTTTTACTGTGCGTATTGTTGAGTTTTTGATTCAATATTAGTTTGCGGTAAAGGGGTAACATGTTTGCGCCTGTCCCTAGACAGAAGACTCTGGCTTTTATAAGTCTTGTATGGTTTTTCTTTTAATGTTAATTCATTTATTTGTTTTAGAGTTAAGTTAAGCTTGTTATCACTTTAGTTTGAAATTGTTTTAAACGAGCTTTAAGTAACTCAATGTAACTGCGGGAGTACTCTAAGACTTTTTTTTTCTTTGTTTTGTTCAAAATGTTGTTGTGCTTCGTGTCGATCTTATAAACCAAGCATTTTCTACTTTATTTTTACTTGTTTGCTTTTAGTTTTTCTACTCAACCACATACAAAAGGAATTGGTTAGGATATAACATGAAATGGATCAAATCAAACCTTTCTGCATTGATAATGTGGTCCAATCCAAACCTTTCGGCATTGATAATGTGGTCCAATCAAACCTTTCGGCATTGATAGTGTGGTCCAATCCAAACCTTTTGGCATTGATAGTGTGATCCAATCCAAACCTTTTGGCATTGATAATGTGGTCCAATCCAAACCTTTCGCCATTGATAGTGTGGTCCAATCCAAACTTTTCGGCATTGATAATGTGGTCCAATCCAAACCTATCGGCATTGAAAGTGTGGTCCAATCCAAACCTTTCGGCATTGATAATGTGGTTTAATCCACACCTTTCGGCATTGATAATGTGGTCCAATCCAAACCTTTCGGCATTGATAGTGTGGTCCAATCCAAACCTTTCGGCATTGATAGTGTGGTCCAATCAAATGATCAGAAATAAGCATCAATTTCGGAAAAACGTTAAGTTAAAGGTTCGACATACGGCGAATTTAAAAAAAAAAAAGGATTAAAGGACTTCTTAAAATTGACAAACATGTGATAAGCATTTTCGTCCTTTCGGATTTTTTTTCATGGCAATGTGAGTTTTTTTTCGACTTACGAGTTTAAATATCCCTTTTGATATCTTTCGTCTCTTTTTTCCTTAATATTTTAATATTTTACTATATTTTGTTCGTCATTTGTCACTTATTACTAATATTGATAGAAGCAGGATTCTGTTTCGAAAAAGCGAATAGCGTGACCCGTAGATTCAGTAGTAAAGGTTCAAAGATATATACGCACACCTACTATTCTGTGTGTCTATATAAACAAAATGGGCTATCAAAAAGATAAGACATTGGCGATGACCTAGTTCTGGAATCATTGAATACTAATTCTACTATATATTGGTGAGTACTGTTATAAATGTACTTCGCGTTAACCATAATTTTTTGTGTGTGCTTTTAAACAGTTCATATGCTTTGCGTAACGAACTTTTTTTCTTGAGCTTACCCAATGAATACATAAGTGAGGAAATATATCTGCCAGTGAGACAATTATCTGTAAAAGAATAAAAGACAAAAACGTTGACACATACATGTCACACTACAGACTTCATCAATAAGCAACTCCGTATCCGAAAACGAACGATTTTAAACTGCAGATGGAATACTGCTGAAAAAGGCTGTATTTTCATTACAAACTTTAAGGCATATTTTTTATCAAATCTCTTACCTTTTCTCCACAATCTGGAGCTGGTTTAGAGATGGAGATATAAGTTTTATTTTTTTTATCTTTCTCTTCATGCATAAAAAAAGAACTGGTTCTAAAGTTTGCCTTACTTGTAGAATTCGTAAAAAACAAGATATCACGTTCCATGTTTTACGAACGTAAAGCACGTAAATTTAAATAGAACTTAATGATTCATGATCAATACCAATAAAGTAACATTTTTCTAAAAATGTTTTCTATATTTTACTGATAAATGGATATTTCTTTGCGGTAAACATTTAGTTAGAAGAGTGTCAATCATTATTTTATTTCTATTATTTAGACAACATCCTATTATTTTACAATAACCTGAAAATCTGCAAGTTTTTCTTTTGTTTGTGCATGTGTATTGTACATTTCCACATTAATACTCAATGTATTTCTTTCAATAGCTACAGAAACTTGTGTTATTTGCTTTTTCAGGTCCTTAAAGTACATGAACATGTATTTTCTCTCAGTCTTTCGTGCTTTATTATTTACGATATTGTACCACCAATGTCCTGTAGTTGTATACTCTCAAAGTAAGTTTTGAACATAAACAATGACTTTGCTTAATACATATACGCTAATGTCAACTGCTCCTTTTTCAATGAGCAATATTAGCAATGACCATGATATAACTTGTCCTGATGAGAAAACCACTTGTCAAAATTTAAAACTTGCTTAAGATATTTCTGTACTTTATGAACACAAATTATTTTTATTATGTTAAGTTTTGCATTTCCACGATGTAATACCCAAAAGGTTCCCAAATGTAAGCAACATTGCCCATATTAATTCTTGGAGCGATACTATTCTTTTTTAAAATCATCGTTTGCGTATGAATACAGAGTATGTTGTTTTTTTCACCAACAACAATTTCTCTCAAATGTATAAGTGGCTAAACACAAAACAAACTAGCTATATATTGTCTTGCTTTTCTTGTTTTTCTTGCTTTTCTTGTTTTTCTTATTTGTTTAAACATCAATGATATATAAGATGTATCGTCGTATGTTGTCTTCAGACGTCGTTGGCTGTCGTTGTCGAAGTCTTCTTTACACAACTCGACGGAACCTATTAGGCAAATTGGAACATAGTCATTGTAGTACATTTCATCTTGTTTAACAAACTTGTCCCATCTATTAACCAAAAGTGCCTACACAAACAACAATAGACAAGCAAGACAAGATTAATAAATAAGTTAGCTCTGCTATATTTAATCGTTGATTCTTCAAAGAAGTTAAGAATTTAAATGATGTTTAAGAGATTTCCCTTATAAAACAAAATATTTGCATTTGTTATTTCAGCTTTAACACTGACTGTTGAAGCTTCTCCATTGAAATGCGGAAATGAGGTGACATTAAAATGTTTATACTCTGGGCCAATACCATGTTGTTCATCCTCTTCAAGGGTTTGGAGACGTGATGGAACACACATTATGAGTGATGGTGTTCAAGTTGTTAATACAAAAAAATACGAAGAGAGAGTTAATGCTGCAGGCCATTATTTTGAATTGAAAATATTCAACCTTGAGGAGTCAGATTTCGGTAAAGTATTTCAGTGTCAGTATGGTTTCTCAACCAGCAATTCCGTTACTTTAACAAAGGATATTACTCATGGACGTAAGTATTGATGTTATGTTAACCAAACAAGATTTTCAAGCTACTTGTTTAAGGACATCATTGATGTTTAGCATTCAAATTTAAATTTTAGGTTGTATAATCCTCGATAGCTGGGAAGACAGTTATATAACTTTACTCTGTACTCGGAATTCAAACATGACACAATATGTGCTCCATATAATAAATTTAATGTGTTGATCGGTTGAAATCTAAGTTTGAGTACGATCGAAATGTTTATGGTCGCAAGGCCTTATCATGATCCCATTTTTATTGATACATGTATGTTAACATATTTGTTTTTTTCATATTTTTATATAAATGAGGCCGTTAGTTTTTCTCGTTTGAATTGTTTTACATTGTCTTATCGGGGCCTTTTATGGCTGACTATGCGGTATGGGCTTTGGTCATTGTTGAAGGCCGTACGGTGATCTATTGGTGTTAATGTCTGTGTCATGTTGGTCTCTTGTGGACAGTTATCTCATTGGCAGTCATATCACATCTTCTTTTTTTATATAGTCAACTTTTAAGTTCAGTCTGTGGTTAAATTTTGCTCACTTTATCTAGTTCTTACAAGCCATGTGAACGTTTGCCATCAGTAAATATAAAGTTCAGCACCATTAGATCTACAAATTGACAAATGGTTTTGCCAATTTTTCAAAAATAATATACTTGATAATGTATCTTTTGTTTTAATTTCACACCGCAAAGGCAGCTGCTTTATTCAAGGAACGTATGACGTCACTACTACTTTTTTCCGGTTCCATTTGGCATCAATACAATCAGAACTGTCATATGCCATCAATTTAAACGAAATACACAACAAAAAATCGAAAAAAATATAGACTAAGCAATATGAATTTTGATAATGAATAACGATAACTTTTGAAAAATAAAAAAAACTTTAACTTTAAACCATGAATAACTATAACTTTGAATGATGAATACAGACAACGTTGACCTTGAACTGTGCATAATAATAACCTGTAACCATAAATGACGATATGAAGACTGATATTCAGCTGTGATTTCATTTTTTCAGATAGCCTTTGTGACTTGTGTCCATCGAACTGGACAAGGTTTGCTGATTCCTGTTACTATCCCAGCACTCATATGCAAGTTCATTACTTTCACACTGCAGCGGTAAATCATATTTTTAACTAATAAAATCCACAAATGATATTTTAGCAATGCCAATCAGCCAAAGACGGAGCACCAAGTTTATCGATTGGTTGCATCGATTGTGTCAGATATTCTGAAAATAGCCATGCAATATATATTAGCAGTTTTCAGTCAATTTTCAAAAATGCAGTTGATCATGTATATGATTATTTCTACACGAATCAAATTTGTCAAAAAATACACTGGATAATATAACACGATAATATTACCTTATATGATAGTATGGAATGGGGTCCTACATTCTGTTATCTGAGTTGGTTTTTTTACCCATTATTCAATTATCCTTGAAAATATGTATTGCTACAAAATGCAGTCTTTATCAATGATAAATGTATACCAGACATTTGCCTTTTCGATAGTCAGAATATTTTTACCAAATTCTTTAATTTTTGCAGTTATATTATATATTTTAGCAGCTTATTATTCTCATCTTTGTAAACCAATCCACACCCTGTTATATACATCTTATCGATAAGACCGGCTGACCCGACCGCTTGAACTTTTGACGCAAACAATAATCACTTTTCCAGTGTGGCGTCAGATATTTTGTTTTATGACGTCAAAATTTTACGGGAACCTGTGTGATATCCAGTAATGGCGAGCAAATAGCGATACGGTATATTATATCGCTAAAGTAAAACTGACTAGTTCTTTTAAAGACTCTGTGTTTATATGCCGTTTTTTAATGATTTCCTTTGTTTGGTACAGTATTGTTTTTACCAAAGATTTGGGAATGCTTAAGTCAACAATTACAGTTCTTAATGTTCGCAATACTTAAATCGTCGGCCACTAGTGTCAACCTATTATTCGTACCATTATTTATGACGGTGACATGTATATGCGTCTTAAAGTTCCCTACCCATCTGATAAAATCAAAGCATTTTCTATTTTGCACAGTGTTGATAAGCTTTATTTTTCTTCCACTTTTTTTACTGCTACTTTTTCAGGACACAATTCCAACAGTCTTTTTCGCCATCGGTACTTGGGTTGTCTAGATGAATGCCAATGAATGCAACATGGTGTAAATTGTTATTTCATAATTTTCCATGGATTTTTTGCAATGCCTTTATAATTCCAGATATTTTGTAATGGACAGAACTCGAACTTGGTGGAAATTAATTCCCAAGAGGAACAGTTATTTATGCAAAAATTGATCAACAAAAGTAAGATATATGTATAAAGGCAACAGTAGTAAACTGCTGTTAATAGATCATAGATCAATTGAGAGAAAACAAATTCGGGTTCCCAACTTAAAATAATGTTAATAAAATATAGGAAGTGTTGTCTTGAATACAGATGAATGTGTCTTTCCTGTTGTTAATTCTCCTCTTCTTTTGGTGACGTTATGTTGCAAACGTTCCTTAAACAGCATTAGTAAATTTTGACAAAATTGACATCCTACGGTAAAAAAATCACAAAAAGATCGAAGTACAAAATTCTTTTTTGAAACCCAAAATCCGTCAACTACGATAATCGTGCTACACATTTGTATGACCACAAGGCATGAAGTTTATGACCAGAGTGTTGTAGATAAATGCTACTCCATTCAAATAAGTCGTGAGCTTTCGAATAAATTTATATTCCCAATCCTCCAAAAAATAATATGTTCAGAAAAATATACCTCTATAGACATGATAGAGAAGCAACGAAAACCAACAACAGTTTATGGTTTTCATAAATGTATATACAATATCACGAAACCAATTGTTTTTGTTTGGGGGATATTAGTGATGCTTAAAAGCTTTGTTGTTTCCATACTATATCACGTTTTAAAATAAGACTTTTCACCAGGGTTGTACTTACTCAACCGACACAATAGGTGCTACAAGATGAGCTTATAATTTCCGCGCACCTGATCTAATTCTTGTTTTTGGTTGGGTTCATCTTGCTCAGTCTGTATTCTATGTTTTGTTTTAAGTACTGTTTTGTTTTGTTTTTTAGCCTTGGCGTTGTGAAGTTTAGTTTTGTCTTAGAAGTTTGAATGTTCCTTTGGTATGCATTGGCTTATTAGTAATAATACTGATATCATTTTTAGCTAATTCATTACATGACTTTTGGATTGGTGCTAACGACATTGATCACGAAGGTATTTGGAAGTGGAGTGGTTCTAACAATGTATTGAATTACAGCCACTGGTGTGCTGGAGAACCAAACAATGCACTACAGGTATGCCCTGTTCACTTGTATTTTGTCCATCTGATGAGTTAAGCATTTTCCAACTGATTTTATATTTCTATCTTATGTTGTACTGTTAGACCACTGTCCCAGGTAAGGGAGAAGGTTCGGATCTCGCTAACATGTTTACCCCCGCCACGTTATGTATGTGTATGTCTGTCCCAAGTCAGGAGCCTGTAATTCAGTGGTTGTCGTTTGTTTATGTTCTGCATATTTGTTTTTCGTTCATTTCTTTATATAAATAAGGCCGTTAGTTTCCCCGTTTGAATTGTTTTACATTGACATCTCGAGACCTTTTATAGCTGACTATATATGCGGTATGGGCTTTGCTCATTGTTAAAGGCCGTACGCTGACGTTTATTTGTTAATTTCTGTGTCATTTTGGTCTCTTGTAGACAGATGTCTCATTGGAAATCAAACCACATCTTCTTTTGTATAAGAAATCAAGTTCAGTGAAACTTGTCTAAACCGAACCTCTTCGGGACTTTTGATTTTGTTTTCAGTTTTGGCAGAAGTTCTGTTTAATGAGATAAAATTTGATATGATTGGAATAATACGTATGTATGGTTTCAACAAGTTGTCATTTTATGCAAAAGCTCGAACTGACAGGTTTCACTATACATTCATTTTCCTTGACAGTAATTTTACGTCCGAAATTGTGCAATTACGTCTCGGTTGGATTATTCTTCTTCGTAACTAATAGATAATCATTTGTAAGAAATTGTGGTATGAGTGCCAATGAGACAGCTCTTCATTCAAGTCACTAAATGTTAACTAAAACATGATAGATCAAAGTACAGTCTTTAACACGGAGCCATTACTCACTACAAACAGTTAGCTATAAAAGGCCCCTAAAATGTTAAATTATCCTAACGAGACTGACGGTCATGCCGGTCTCATCTATCTAAAAACCAGAAACGAGAAACACATGTTTACCACGACAACTACTGAACATTAGGGTCCTGACCTAGAAAGGTGCAAATAATCGCTGGTTTCTTTCTTTTTCTTTAGGGTGAAGATTGTGCAGCTCTAAATGTCAACAAAATTCCAGGAAAAAATTTCTGCTGGAATGATTACAGTTGCAAAAGTAATCATAACTTTGTATGTGAGAAAAGGTAAAATCTAAATAAACATAAGTAACAATTATCAGGTTGATCAGAAGATCAAAAATCTTTCAGACTGTGCATGTTGTGTCGGGCAGCTAATATTTTACAATATCAATATGCAGACAACCTGATTACAATTTGCAAAACCAGTATTGTATATAAGGCAGAAAACCAACATATCAAAGTACTTGAACGTCACAAGAGGTTTCAAACGGAAAAGCGTCGAGAAGGAATTAAATCTAATATAAGTATGAAGTAATGTCATTGCAAAACAAAATCCGTGAGTCTTAAACATATACTAGTATCTTAGTTGTTTAAAAACACTATTCTTATTCGAATAAGAATTATTTCTATAATATATAGATATAGGAAGATGTGGTGTGAGTGCCAATGAGACAACTCTCCATCCAAATAACAATTTAAAAATTAAACCATTATAGGTTAAAGTACGGCCTTCAACACGGAGCCTTGGCTCACACCGAACAACAAGCTATAAAGGGCCCCAAAATTACTAGTGTAAAACCATTCAAACGGGAAAACCAACGGTCTAATCTATATAAACAAAACGAGAAACGAGAAACACGTATATATTACATAGACAAACGACAACTACTGTACATCAGATTCCTGACTTAGGACAGGTGCAAACATTTGCAGCGGGATTAAACGTTTTAATGGGCCCAAACCTTCTCCCTTTTTCTGAAACAATAGCATAACATCACAACATATAAAAACATACGATAAAATATCAATTAGCAGACTTAACTCAATCAAAAAACGTATGATTACACAAAGAACGAATAAATTTGATCTGCGATATCTGAATACAAATGCACAGTTAATTAAATATTAGAGACAAACAGTCATGACCAAAAGGCTATCAAACAAATTCAAACACACTGAGAAATATTTAACCAATCAATGTTCACTTTAGAAAAAAAACGGTTTTTTATAATCTTGAAGTTTCTACAAATGTTGTAAGAACAAGTGAAAAATTAAAGATATTACAAATAATCAAAGCTGGTATACAGCCAAGATCCATATAAATAAAAAATGACAAAAAAGCATTATAAACAGTATCAACAGGTCGAATTAACAAGAAAATACGATTTGAGAGTACTCGCAGTTACTGACAGCTAGTTAAAAGCCAAAACCAATTAATAGTAAAAAATCATGCATCAGAGACTAAAATCGACTAAAACACATCACAGGGATTTAGTATTTTAACGTCATTAATAGTCAAAGAAGACATGACTTGTGCAATGCCAAAAATAAATGTATCGACAGGTAGTAGTATAGTGCAGAGCGACTTCTATAGAAATAAAAGTTAACGTGGCTGTGTCCCCTATACATCTCGCCTCAAAAGATAATGAAATTTAGTTATGTTTTAATTTGCTAATGACAAAATCAATATTAGTGCCAATGTGAACTATATTCAGAGATTTAATTACAATATTGGTACGATAACCCTTACTTATAAGTTTGTTTAAAGGTTCGATGAGTTTACAAGGATCACATAGTGATTTCCTCGCTTTAAGTACAATATTACCATAAAATTTAGGATGAGAAATACCATCTTTAATAAGCTTTCTACAGGTATAGCCAAATTTACTAATCAAATCTTTGTATCTATGAAAGAATTTAGTAAAAGTTTTAAGTAATTTATGGTATCGAAATCCCTGACACAACAATTTACCAGTGATGCATTGATTACGTTCGTTAAAATCTATGACATCAGAACACACACGGGCAAACCGAACGAGTTGCGATATATAAACACCGTATGATGGAGCCAAAGGCACATCGCCGTCTAAAAAAGGAAAATTAACAATAGGAAATGAAAAATCGTCTCTTTTGTCGTAAATTTTAGTGTGAAGTTTCCCGTTTGAAATTGAAATGTCTAAATCTAGAAAAGGACAACTGCTGCTGTTTATGTTAGATTTAGTTAAAGTAAGTTCGTTTGGGTAAATTTCTGAAGTATATTTAGAGAACTCTGGATTATTCAACGAAAAAATATCATCCAGATAACGGTAGGTATTTTTGAATGTATCAACCAAATGTAACAATGATGGGTCTTTACTGAGTTTGGTCATAAACTGAGATTCATAGCAATATAGAAATAAATCTGCTATTAAAGGGGCACAATTGGTGCCCATAGGAATACCTACTACCTGACGATACACTTTATCGCCGAAACGTACATAAATGTTATCAAGCAGAAAGTTTAAAGCTTCAATCATATCCTCACATTTCCAGTAAGTGTATCTAGCATACTTTCCTTTTTCGTTACAGAAAAAGGCCTTAAACGAGTTACAGCAAATAAAATTACAATGAGATTTTTCGAAAGACCATTTTATCAAATACAAAAACTTTTTCTTTATAAGATTGTGTGGAAGTGTAGTGTACAAAGTAGAAAAATCATAACTGTCAACAGAATTGTAAGGACCATTGAAAGCATGTATTTTATCTAAAACCTCTAAAGAATTTTTAACACTCCAAAAATAATTAATACCATTATTTTCATAAGCTTTATTACAAAAGTTAATAACCAGTTCTTTGATAGTAGTAAGTGAGGTGGTTAGAAGCACTGATAGATTAGTAGTAGAACACTTACTCGAAGCGGAGATGAAACGGAATTTAAATGGTTTTTTGTGTAATTTCGGTAACCAGTACATGGTAGGGACTTTCAAATGTTCGGAAGATGCTTTAAGCTGGGCAGTGGCAGTGGTATGCTTGTTAACGATTTGACTCTCTGTGGTGCGCACTGACCTGAATGTAGAGGAATTTATTATTTCGTTTTGAAGAACTTTCGTGTAGTATATGCGTCACACCACCACTACATTATTTGCTGCCTTGTCTGCCGGTACGAACACAAACCGCTCTGCGAGTACCTTGAGTTTGTTTTTTATTCTAGAAATGGGTATATCATGGTTCCTATTATTAATTTCAGAATTGTTTTCTAAATGAGATATTCGAATATCAACAGTATTCATAATTTTATTCAAATAACTGTCTAAAGATTTTTTATCGGATTTTTATATATTTTAGAAATTTAAGATTACATGGTTACTAATACCGCAGTTCAACTAGGCCATGATCGATCTAAGATCTGTGAAAAATGCAAATTATGACGATCGTAGTGCGATCATATAGATCGCATTGAGGTCGTATATATAGATCGCAATGAGGTTGTATCACGGTCGTGATGAGGCCAACTTTAAACATGTTCAAAACCATCGTGGTACGGTCGTGAGAAGCGTAGTGAGAGCCCAGTCAGGTCTTGGTAAAATCGCAAAGGTCGCTGTTACATCGTAGCGAGAGCTTAACAAAAGCATGATTCTGTTTGGAGAGAGTGCTAAGATCTCACAGCGACGTTATTTCGACCTCACTACGACCATCATGTTCTCATCGCGACTCAACTACGCTTCTACTATGACTATACCACGTTCACACCGCGCTGTTCAAGACCAAAGTACAATTGTAGCACGCTATTCGTACGACTTGAATACGTTCATACAACGACCATAATGCTCATTGCCATTTTTACATCAAATATATAAAAAAAAATGTCTAGGTTTTGTTTGTCTGTTTTTAATTTTAACGTCTTGATTTTTTCCTCTCGCGGCTCACCATGCTCGACAGAGCTGTGTCCTCCCTGCTATCGTTCATTAAAACACCGTCATTTGAGCTTAATGGACCATCAAAAGGTTGTTATTTAGGTTAGATTGGTAGGTCCGACATCTCTGTTGGATCAAGATTTGTTACTATCAGAGCTATATCTATCCTTACATCTGTCACGACCAACACGCCCTTGTGTTCTGGCAGATTGTGGTGGTATGACTGTGTTGTTTCCGAGAAATCTACGTATTTATCAGAAATAGAAAGAATGAAACAGTTTTATATGGAAAACTCTATTGTCGTTTTTGCTAAGAACGTAATAAGATACATATATAAAGGTTGAGGATGAACACGGATGCGGCCATTTTTATTTTTGACAAAAACCACCTGAATGAAATTTTTCGGCATATTTGGTAGATTTTTCATATTTCAGCTTGAATCCGTGCGTTTTTATGACTAAATCAGATGAAATCTTGCACATTTACTAATTGATTCAAATAAAATAGACACTTACGGTGGTACCCAACACTTTCACTAAAATTAATTTGGCTCGTTCAATTTTCATAAAATTTTGTCAAAGTATTTACTTTGAGCCTTTAACATGTTTAACAAAATCATAAATATCTAAAAAAATTAGAACCAACCGTTTCGTCAGAAAAATTAAACTGGTTATATAGCAATTTGACAAACACCAATTTTGATCACTGAGAAGCTTTATACATGTATTCCTTTTACAACACAACGTAATTAAAACGTTCGAGTGACTTTACAGATTTAATTCCCTGTAGTGTCAGGTACCACCTTAAGTGTTTAAAAAGTGGTCAAAATCTTTCGTCAGATGAACATGAAATTTGAGGCCAAAATCGGTCCTTACCGAACCTACTCCTTTAACAAATACTAACGGGGAAACAGTATCATTTTTATAGTAGAGGGGTGAAAGATACCAGAGGAAAAGTGAAACTCATAAATCGAAAATAAACTTAAAATAACATGGCCAAAAATGGCTTTCAACCGACCACCATGATTAAAAGTAAAACATATGTACATTTGGTACAAAATTCTAACTACATTTAATATACAAATATTTGTCAAAAACTTTGTTTGAAATATTATAAAGAAATTGCAAAAGTTATATCATTGTTATTCCATGGAAATCGGACTTAACCAAAAAAAGTATAAACTTAAAACCGATATAAACCATACAACATCTTAAATCCCGACAAGTTTCGGTTTAGACAGGTTTTACTGTACTTAGTTATCAATATCGATTTATTTTTATTTCAGTATTTCGGCAGTAAGTTCAACAACCAATGCTTATACTCCATCAACAGGAACACTGGTATGGAGAACAGTCGCAAGAAAATGACTATTCTTGTTCTATACATATAAGTGCACGTTTTTTGTGTTAATATCTTTCTAAATTCCACATTTCCTTCATTTTTTTTGCATTTGGATCCGTCTCAAAATAATAAGGAAACAGTTAGATGGGTAAAGAAATGGAAAAATAAACAATCATTGAGAAAAACAATAAGTCAAGAAACACAAAACGAACCACAAGAAAGAAGTTTATTTTAAAAATACGTCAATTTTTAAGCGTTATTAAAAAGAACCAAAAAGTTTTTTTAAAGCTCATTTTAGAGGATATATTATACATGTGACACAATAATATCAATACATGTACCACTATTCAAATATTATATTATGGCCCATTGGAAAGGGTTGACTATTTTGAATATTCATCGATTCTAGGAGGTCCGACATTGTTTTATTATACCGAACTAAAAGTGGAAGGACCTTTTAAACTCTTACTATAATCTTCAGTAACAAACACAATCTGACGCGAAAATACATTTGTGTTTTAGAATTTCTCGAATTAACAACAAAGGTAATATAGTGATGGCCCTTAAAAGGACCGTTTATAAGAAATATCACCCGATGCTGCACTGCTGGCACTACATTCATGTCCAAAGCTTTATTTTCTCATCTCTCAATGGGCTTCTGGTATAACGTGAACGCAGACATTTTCCTAATTTACGTCTTTGGTGTCATTTTAATGGGAGATAACTTATGTACAAAGCTAGAACCCCAAAAGTTTATTCGCCGGTGAGTAAAAGTGTTATTCACCGCTGGTGTAAATTTTAAGAGTTATTCGTCCCTTGAAATTAAATGAAAATTAACCGAATTATTCCATGTCACGTGATTACGTGTTAATGATTATAGTAAATAATTATAATGCTTCTGACAAATGTTAGATTGGAAAAAGACAAAAATTAAAACGAACAAGTTTTAAGCATTAAGAGCTATGTGTTGAAAGCTTAGATTTGAAAAAAAAAGTTGCTTTATTCGAATTTTTACTTCAAATTGACATCTCAACTGTGGGACTTCATAGATCCGGATCCGGGTCATTAGAATTTGTTGAGCTTTTTGTATACTTCAGAATGAAATTAAATTTGACAAAAAAATTATATGCCGTCGGAAATGTGAGTGTCTCTGTACATGATGATATAAATCACATTTCTACATTCCAAAGGAGGGAAAGTCGAGTTCGACACTGAATCTAGAACTCGTTCACTTGCACTTTTATTGACACAATTTGATTCATTATACAATGTACCACCCATGACATAATTATATATTAAACGATTTCCAACACTTAACCACTTCTTGTTCACTTTCTTATCAGCAGAGCCACAAAGTGTGCAGAGCTTTATATAAATTTATAGTGAAAATAATGTAGTGAAGTAACGATTTACTACCAAGATAATACAGTTATGTACAAACGACTTTTGTATTTAGCTTTTATTACCAATATATTCAGACAAGTAACGGAATGCAGTGACATGTGATTGTCGTAAACAAATGTTTGGCAATCGCACAAGCGACAGTCTACATTTTTTGCTGCAATGAAGAAGACCTTCTCAGTATAGCTATAGTGTATATTGGACAAAATTTTAATTTAAATTTTAAGACGAAATAGGAAAAAAAGGGTGAGCAAACCTTTATCAAACAACTTAATCATGATCATTAGATTGAAAAAGGAAATTTTATAGCTAACATTCGATTTCCAGACAATTAAAATTGATTAAAATAGCATTTATTTGCAAAGTCAGTCAGAAATAAGCGAATGTTGTAATAAACTAACATTGAACAAGAAAGATATATGTAAACTTGAAGGACAATATCATTAAAAAATGAGTGAAATACCATTATCTATAAAAAAAAAAAAAAAAAAGTAAAAAAGTAAAATTAAATTAATAAAAATACTAAACTCCGCGGAAAATTCAAAACGGAAAGTCCCTAATCAAATGGCAAAATAAATTTCTCTATCTTATATTAAGAGACCTCTGCATAAATTAAGTTTCATATGAGTTCAATAAAATGTGTATTGGAAAATTAGGAATTCCTTATTTCCGAGGCACGTTGTAACGGGAATTAATTGTCTTCTCACTTAGTAGTTCGAAGGCGTATAAATTTTTAGGCGGGAAAAGTTATTGTGTTAAATGATAGGTGTATATGTTCCGGACCATATGAGTATTTGGACCATACGCGTATGGTCATGACCATATGTGTATACTCATATGGTCCGACCATACGCGTAAGGTCCGACCGTACGCGTATGGTCGGACAATATGAGTATTATACTCGTTTGGTCATTAACGGGCCGGACCATATGAGTATTTGGACCATATAGGTATTTTTTCAAATATACAATAGAAATAATACAATAAACTTTATCTTAAAAACAAATGTGTTTACAAAAAAAATGTATTAATTTTACATGTCAAAAGCTACATAAACATTAAATATTGATGCCACAGTCAGTTTCATCGCTAATTGTATTCATGTATGCTTTTGTATACTTAGAATGACATGCACACGGTACCATACATGTAGCTTTTCTGTAACTGCTTGTTTTGGCTGCGTGCAGTGATATCGACTCGGACAATTCGTGAGGTGTCAACCGTGTTTTTAAGAAACTCTAGATCTCCAATATCGTAAAATGAATATCACAGATCAATTTAAATCAAGGCAGTGGCTATTTCATGGCTCTTTCAAATGCTAGTTTACCATCTTATAATTAAGATTAAATAGAAGTATAGAAAAAAATTAGAAAAAAATAAAGAAACATACACTTTTTATATTTTACTTATCAAAAATGTTTTAAAAAATATCACGATCTTTTAAAAATATCATGATCCTTGCCGGTGATGTCACCTACTTTAAACAATAAAATTCCTTGTACAATATGTTCATTTAATTTTGGCATATTTTTATAATTGTACTTACAAATAGTAGGTAAATTTAATATTAACTGTGTGAAACTGTTTTTTTTTTTAATAAGTTTTTTTAATATATATAATAAAATGACATTTTAGTGACGTAATAACCAGAAGGGTCACACCTAATGAAGAGTTTAAAAGTATACGTGTTGATTACCCCGACCATATGAGTATGGTCGGACCATATGATTATATATCCATATGGTCATGACCATACGCGTATGGTTCAGATACTCATATGGTCCGGAACATATATATGGTCATTTCTAGCTTTGTCTTACTTGAGTGAACATCAAACATGTGCGTTAAGAAACATTTTTTTTTAAATATTAATTATATATTAGGTATGTTCAAACTAGCATTAAAGATAAAACTTGTTTTTATATACAGGTGGTATGGCTATACAAACGTAATCGGATTTGGTTATTTCAGACTCATTTCTGTCTTCAAATTATTTTCATTTAGCCGCTGTCTTTTGACTGATAGCAGATTATTTGCATTTAAATGTTTTCTTAAATGTTTTTTTAACATTCTTATATCAAGTGCGGTCAAACACTTGGGGTTTCACTTGGCATTGGCAAATGGATACAGGTTTCTAAAAGGTTTTTTTCCTGGACGGCCACGAAACAATTAGATATTAGTAGAAGGCATTATAATTGCCACAATTTTTAATGTGTATTGATGTGACATGTTTGTACATATTTGTTTAATAAAACCGGCAGCTCAGAAAATACACAAGCAACAAGCTATTCGACAAACACACGTTTGTATTTAGTTGTTTATTGGTAGAAGTGTTGCTATGTTTGGAACATAAAGTGTAGAGAAGACTGAACCATTAGCAGTAACAATTAAAATATAGATTGTTATATTCATGTCATGGAGAATTGGTGCAGATTGTATAGATGTCAAGTTCCTTCGGTCAAATTTTGTCTAAGTAATCTCAAAACATCGCTTATGTAACCTCATTGAATCCGTATTCTTGTGACTTTCAGTTAACTTCTCATTTAGATAGAGATTGGTTACTCAGGTAAAAGGCGTCTTCACCTATAAAAGGGAATTGAATATAGACATTGAAATTGAAACAAGGGTAACATCCCAGTCTTATTCATTTCATTACATTATTCGAGGAAATGTTGACACGAATATACTTACGACAATTGGAACATATCATCATCATCTGTGAAACAGATATTTCATAACGGTCAACCAACTCGTGATTTCATCCGTAAATTTTACGAATTGATGATTTTAACCACAGCACTTGGAACGATTGTACTATTAGCTTCCTTAGCTTGTGGGTAGTATCCCTCTGCCAGGAGTCATGTAAGGGAATATAAGCCATGGAATATCGTACCAACTGGGAGATGTGTATTCCGTACGCAGGTGTTGCTTTAATAGTGATACAAAGCAAGAACTACATTTGAACACGATCACATATGTAAGGGTTTTCAAGTAATTGAGTGATTTGATCCCATACGAGTCGCGTTACAATTTAACTGGAATACGATACATATAAAATTTCCGTGTGGGGTTTCAAATAAATTAGAATACGATAATATAAGTGTGAAATGAAAATAATTTGGTGTACGATCACACAGATGCAAATTTGACAAGCCTTCAACAATTTTCGGGTCTCTTTTACATATTTGCAAAAATATTGAAAGCATTTTTGTGAGAAGGTTTTGTTGTTTAGGCCGTAGACTCTGAAATATATTTCAAGACAAGGCATGAAAATACGGATTTTTTGTGTTATTAAAGTTTGCTGTTACAAAATATTAGAAATTATTATGAATAAAGGAATGTATCTACCTCATGCAAATCTCTGATTCCTTTCACGGATTTGGCTATACTTTTTGGACCTTTTGGATTATAGCTCTTCATCTTTTATTTAAGCTTTGGATTTCAAATATTTTGGCCACGAGCATCACTGAAGAGACATGTATTGTCGAAATGCGCATCTGGTGCAAGAAAATTGGTACCGTTAATTTTTTTACTACCACAGTTTTGACTATCGATAATACTTGTCACATCGTTAATCCTGCAAAGTATATTACATAAAATATATGACGTAAGAACTTCAACGAGATATCGGTTGTCTATACATATACTTATATGCTAATTTTAGTATCATTACAGAACAATTATACCGCAAATCGGTTTTATAAGAACAATGATAGTCATTCATATTTCCATAAATAAATAAGATCGTATGAAAAGCAATAACGATCCAAACAAGTATATAATTATTATATTTATATGTTTTAATTCATCAAGTTCATTGTTTTTTAATGATGCTTTAGTCAGATATTGCTATATAGAGGAAATTCTATATCAGTAACTCAATAAGTTTTCAATTCTTCGTATAACGTCTATATAATTTCATTATATGTATATCCAATGATTTGATGACCTGTTTTTGTTGTCTGAAGTACTGATTTTTGATATTGGTTTGTAATGGATGCTCTTCAATTACGTAATGGATTTGGCCTGTTCACTTTTTTTATGCGAGTGTCATTGTTTAGTCTTTTTCTAGACGGAACGCGCCAGTGAAGTGTACCTTTTTTGTCTAATACTTTTCGTGATTTTTCAGTTTATCTTTAAATGTTTAAAAACGAAGGAGCGAAAGATAGCAGAGGGACAGTCAAACTCATGTATCCTCTAACCAATTATAAGTTATGACTTACTTGCTGAACATATTATATATTTAAAAAATAGGATGCGATTATGGTTATCAACCTTTAAAAAATGTGTATGCTGCTATTTGTCGGCAGACTTAGTTTCTATCGTGAAATTTTGATTCTTAAAAGTTCACTTTTGTCAACTTTTTGTCAAAGAGGGACGAAAGATACCAAAGGGACAGTCAAACTCGTAAATCTAAAACAAACTGACAACGCCATGGCTAAAAATAAAAAAGACAAACAGAAAAACAATAGTACACATGACACAACATAGAAAACTAAAGAATAAACAACACGAACCCCACCAAAAACTAGGGGTAATCTCAGGTGCTCCGGAAGGGTAAGCAGATCCTGCTCCACATGCGGCACCCGTCGTGTTGCTTATGTGATTACAAATCCGGTAAATAGTCTAATTCGGTAGGTCAAATTCATGAAAGGGAAGGGGATTGTAGTTATGACGTAAGGAACATATCCGATATCATTTGTGAAATGGTTATTCCATAACGGTCAACCAACTCGTGATGGCGTCCGTAAAATTTACGAAGGGATGATTTCAACTTCACCATTTGGAACTCTTGGTTTAATAGCTTCCTTGTGAGCAGTAACCCTCTATCAAGAAAATCATGATAGGAAATGCGAGCACGGGAATATCGTATCTATTGGGAGATATATACCCCGTATGCAGGTGCTGCTGGAATGTTGCTACTTAGAAATGGAAAGTTCACAATTGGAAAGCTAAAATCATCTCTTTTGTCGTACAGTTTTGTCTTCAACCGACCCTCATTGTCAATTTCTAGATGTAAGTCAAGATATGAAGCCGACTTAACTGTATCTGTAGTATCCTTTATCTCGAATTCGCTGGGATAGATGCGATCCACATAGTCACCAAATTTTGAATTGTTTAGTGAAAGAACGTCATCTATATAGCGGAAAGTAGAGTTAAAGGATATTGCTAACTTCTTATCTTTCTTCCTAAGAAGTTCCTGCATGAAGTCAGCCTCATAATAATAAAGAAACAAGTCAGCAAGTAGAGGGGCACAGTTTGTTCCCATTGGGATGCCGACAGTCTGTTGAAAAACACGTCCTCCGAACGTAACAAATATGTTGTCAATCAAGAAATCAAGCATCTTGATAATATCGGTTTCAGAGAATTTTTTGTTTGAATCAGAATGATTCTTTACAAAGTAGGATGTATCCCTCCCTAAGACAAGATACTTGTATCTACGTTGGCCATTCTTTTTTTATGAAGCAAAGTAATACCAACTCTTTTAATTTGTCTTTTAGTTTGGAATGTGTAATACTTGGGTAAAAAGTAGAAAAGTCAAATGTTTTAATACTGTTACAAGATGAAAGAGAGTTAGATTGTATGTACTCTAAAAGATCTTTGGAATTTTAAAGTATCCACATCTGATTCACGCCACCTCTAGAATAGGCAGTTTCACAATAACTTTGAAGCCCGTCTTTGATTGCTGATAAAATAGATGTTAATAATTTAGAATGGGTTTTCGTGGAGCACTTGGAAGACCCAGCAATATACCATTGTTTGTAAGGACACTTATGTAGTTTAGGTATCCAATACAGTGATGGAAGATCCAGTTCTTTATCTGAAATACCAAAGGAACAAAGAACAGACCTATGATTATCCAGGATTTCCTCTTTGGTAAGTTTCGTGAGGGTATATGTTGGGTTTCCAAGTGAATTGTCAACTTGCCCTCATCACTTTATTCAGAACAAAATTTACATTTGATTTTATTAAGTCATTGTTTCTTTTTTTTTTATCAAATCCTCCAAAACGGTTATGCGTTCAACCACTTGTTTTACTCCATGTATTTTATTCTTAAAAGGGTACGGGTTAAAATTGACAATACAAAATTGAAATTTAAGTAAACACAATCATGATATATAAGAATACACAAAGCGAGACAAATCTGTAACTGAACTCGTAGTTTATTCGTCTACTAACTATGAGATATCAATAGTGAAAGAGGTAATACGATAAATACTATTTATAACGGGTGGTATCAAAATATTAGTTCAACATAAAAGAAATGAATTTACAGAATACCGTATAGCGGATTATTTTGCTTGGTGTAAATTTTCTATTATCTTCTCGGATAAAAAACAATCGCCAAAATAAATTCCGCCAATTAAAAAAGGCACATACAAAAGAACTGATAAAAGTTTTGAATCCGCCAAAATAATAACCGCCAAAACTTTTCGTATACCTTATTCAATAAAAATCGCGAAAATATTCTGAATACGATTGAACACTAATAATTTGAAAACTACAAAAAAATAAGCATGAAGCAGAGAAATAAAACAAAACCTTAATCTGAACGCTTACTAAAAGCATTTTTGTAAGATATGTTTAGCAATACATAGATTAGTTAATTGACGTATTCTGTTTTATTTATTTTTGTTAACATACATATACATGGCAGTAAACTGTTTTCGGATAATAAAAAACCTGATGCCTGAATTCAAGGATTATTGAATTAACAAATCAATTTATCAAGTGTCCATCAATCATTCAATAAAATATATTTCCTCAAAATATTAAATTTGCAAACAGAATGCACAATATAACAGAACAGTTGGCCAGCAATTGCAACATTTTACTCAATGCAGTAGTAAGGTGTGTTAAGCCAGCATGTTTAAATTAGAAAATCAGAAAATTGAAATAGGAATCCATCAATTAGATTTATTGTTACTGATCAGATTGACTCGCTAATCATTTTCCAATTTGAACTAATCAAAGCAGGCTCGCTAAAAGTAAACGACTCAATCGATTATAGTCACCGAGGGTGTTGAGGGTACCAATATAGAAATTCTTTTTTACCTCAGTGCTCTTCAACTTCGTACTTTATTTTGGTCTTTTTGGATTCGAGCATCACTGATGAGTCTTTTGAAGTCGAAACGTGCGTCTGGCGTAAATACAAAATGTATTCCTGTTTTTTATGATGAGTTTATTAACGTGAGTTAGTGGGGATGGTATGATCCGACTGATGTGATTGAGGTTCTTTGCATGAAATGATACATGTTAATGATTGAACAGTTTCACCGTTAATATGTCATCACGTTCGTAATCCTTAGTTTATTGTTGATTTCTTAATGGTTTGGTTTTTTTTGTGCTGTGGTATTTTTTTTATTTTCTTGTCTTTCATTTTTGCCTATGTGCTTGCTCAAACTATACGCGATTTCGTTTTTTACCAACGATGATAACAATAAATTTAATGTGATCCAATTTTCGGTTACACTTACCCCATCCAGTCGGGTAATAAGCGCTTAAAGAAAAAAACAAATTGATAATCAATTGATAATCGACTACTAAAAGAACACTAGATATGGACCACATTTAATTCGAATCAATTTGAAAAGTCAGTGTAAATATGCAATGAGACTTCATGCGGGTATTTATGTCAAAGGGTCCAATTATTTTGAAATTGGCAGTACCAAACTTTTGCAAAATGAAAAACATGCTATATAAACGCAAATATGACAAGGATTGTACAATGCCATGTACAAGTTTGTTTTAGATTGTTAACGACATATTTACACTAAATCCTTATGATGTTAGATGTGTATTGATTGATAGTTTAGTCTTAAATGCATGATAAGGGGAAAAAGTAAAATCACAAAAATACTGAACTCAGAGGAAAATCAATTTGGAAAGTCCATAATCACATGGCATAATCAAAAAACAAAACGCATCAAAAACGAATGGACAAGAACTGTCATATTCCTGACTTGGTACAGGCATTTTCAAATGTAGAAAATGGTGGATTAAACCTAGTTCTATAGCGCTAACCCTCTCACTTTAATAACAGTCTCATCAAATTCCGCTACATTTACATTTACATGAAGGAGACTGATCAGCCGTCAAACACGATTCAGTATGTGTCTTTTCCAAGTCAGAAACATGTAACTCATTTATTGTCATTTTTTGCTGTATATCATATTTGTTTTTCGTAAATTATTTTGACTGTACATAAATCTCTTAGTTTTTTCGTTAGATTATTTACATAAGTCATTTCGGAGAATGATAACAATGCAGTATTGGTTTCTCTCATTATTGAAGGCCGTACATTGCCCTATAATTGATAGGAAATATACCATATGGTCTCATTTTGAGAGTTGTCACATTGACAATCTTACTACATCTTCTTATTTTAAAATGTCATCTAGTCAAATAAATTACAAAGTAATTCAAAAATATTTTCAAAATAGGTTGATTTTAATTCAGCCACATACAAAACCTTTGTAAGTCCTCTTTACACAATAAGCTAATGAAAAATATAGTTCCAATGTGTCTACAAGAATGCTTCGAATAATTAACTAAGAATAATATTGTGTATATGCAAGGTAAACAATATAGTTTAACAGGCATATTTGTATTTTGTTATGTTCATAAAAATAACGCTATAGATAGTTTACTGATGTTGAAAACTCATAAACACAGGCTGAATATACAAATTAAGAGTAATGCCCCAAGGACTAGTATGCAATCTAAAAGAAGCATGATCACGTGTGTTTACAAGTGAATTACCACCTGCAACGACCAATCCCCATATGAATACAGTCAGAAAAAAATGCCTTATTAGTATAATTTGAATCTGCGTAGATATTAAACAACTGCATGTAGTACCTACTTGAATTTACCTGTGGATTTATTTATTTTCGTGGGTACCAATTTTCGTTCATTCAGGGAAACTTACATTTTCGTGGATATTTAATTTCGTGGTTTTACCGAAGACTGCATACACGCCTTCGTAAAATTTGTCATTCGTTGAACATTTAATTTCGTGGTTTGCCTGTACCAACGAAATCCACGAAAATTGGTATCCCACGAAAAATAATGAATCCACAGTAGTATAATTTGAATCTGCGTAGACATTAAACAACTACATGTAGTACCTACTTGAATATAACTGAGACATTAATAACATAGATTTCGTATGTTAACACATGCACATATCGTATTAGACAACTAGAAGGGTTACCACAATATGTACTGTAATACTACAAACCATCTAGTTTTGAGACCGATTAATGTGCGCGACTTTGGCAGGTTAACGACAGTTGCATACCATGTTCGCCTATTTGTATTCACATTGTGAGCAACATCATCAACATGGCTAAGATACTTAAATATAGAAAATAAAACTAGGTTACTCATATGGAGCCAACATTTTCATAACTTTGCACGGTGAGTTAGATAGCAAGTGATTGCCTGCAGTAGTTATAGCACTAAACAATTTAATCCACAACCATAGCAGTTCTATTTCCGTCACATCATTTATGGAAGGTCAAAAACTGAAATAAATCAAAGCTAATTTGTCACTTTTTATCACTGCAAATGGCCGCCTACTTTGTTTACTGAGGCGTAGTGTAAACAGGAAGATCAAACTCATTCAAATATTTGATGGAATTATTTCATAATATTTCCCCTCAAGCGTCTGGGTAATATTGACAAATAATAAATAACAGATTAAATATGATACATAAAATAATGGTATGATTTTTTTAATAAACACGTTCAAACCATTAATTGAAACGGAGATTTAATCAGGACACCGAGAATCTTTTCTCAAAATCATGGCAAAAATGTCATGTCCAGTCAAAATAAATAAGATAAGTTATCTATTTACATTGTCAGAAATGATATAGATTAATTTCTTTTATTTGCTACAAAGTCAATATCATAGTTTCGTCTTTTTACGTAGAAAGACCACGATTACCGGCGTCGAATACCATGGTCTAATGGGAGATGATTGGACAATCGGAAACTTGTTTAACCCCGCAAGATCATGATGTTTATTGACTGTTAATGACGTCTTTATACTAAATTCGTCGGATGCGTAAAGATTGATATTTGTGTCTTACATTTGTAGATTCATGATTTGTTTTTGTACATGTTGGTGGTTTTGAATACCGTATAGTATATTTATGAGGTTTTTTTTTGTAAATTTGTGTGTATGCTTTTGTGTTACATTTTGTAATCTAACAATTTCAGTGGTTGTTTGTTATATTTGTTTTTTTTGTTTTTTTTCAGAATATATCTCCGTTTTTTTATAAATAAATGTATCATATCGAGGTTTTTACAGCTTGCTAGATACTGTATTTGATTTGCTTATTGTTGAAGCTTTTATGGTAACATATAATAGTTGCAAGTTTATGTCAATTCGATTGTCTAAATGACAATCCTACCACATCTTCTTATTGCTTTTTAAATAATTGATGAAAACCATACGCACGGTGGTCTACTATGGCAAATATCTTCGTCATTTGGTTTGAGCATCTGAAATCATACCACATCTTTTCAATTTTACATCAAACTTGAATACATTGAGTTATAAGTCAAAATGAGTCGACGACCGAGTCTTAAACATCATCGGTTATCTCGATGATATATTTAGTTGTTTATGTTTATAAGTATTGGTAAATAGGCTAGTTTATCAAAAAAAATATTGAGATATGATAATAAGGCAACAACAAAATACTGCCAAAACTCGTCTTTCTGCATCAATAACAAATGCTGTTTAATTAGCAATATAGGCTGCAATATGACAACATACAATGCAAACAAAAGATCAACAGACATAATTTATGACAAAACAATATACGCAAAAACAAAACAATACTGCGTTTAGGAATGTCAAACACTTCAACATGCAGCTTTTTATCGTCATATCATTTCGAGATTGTTATCAACGCTATGGTTCACCAGTTATTACAGCGTTGTTCTGTTTTCTTACTTACGATTTTGCATATTTGTGATTAGAATATTTCGTCTGCAGTTATCACTTAACCAGTGATATGGAAGGAATAGCGGTTACTTTTACCAATCAGCTAATCAAAATGATCAATACTGTACATGCATGTGTGATAAAAAGATCAAGGTTTATAATAACCATCTTGCATGAAATGTATTACTAGTATGCTCTGAAGCTTCTCTCAAATTACAAATTAAGATATTTCTATTTGAGATTTTAATTTTCTGAACATGTAACAATACACAAATAACAGTTGTAATAATGTTAAATAATTACATTAGATGTAAGTTTCATTATAATTACGTTATTCTGATTGGCTAACATGTTATTCCGTAAACAATTGCATCAGACAATAACATTTATCATGCATGATAACACGAGGTCCCACAAAAAAGTGCACTGGTGAACAACCCGACCGTAGAAAAATACAGCAGAAGGTCATGTACATATGTACATAAACAAAGGACAACCACATGTACAGCATTATATGTATTACAGACTCTTAAGGCTGCTTTTATTATGTTTAAAGGATTTATATGTCATTGTCTATCATGTCTATGTCATGTATGTAAGTCTGTAATTTGTGTGCTTTCTTGTTATCTTTTATGTTATATATTTTTGCCATTTACAGACCTTCTAAAATTCAAACTGACCATTATTCCGTGCGTTCATCGTGTATCGTGCGTGTTGCGTGCGTGCATCGTGCGTGTATCGTGCGTGTACCAATCGTGCGTTCATCATTCATCGTTCCGTGTATTTTCCGTGTAACGTGCGTGCATCGTGTATTCTTAATCGTGTATCGTGCGTGTATCGTGCGCTCATCAATCATTCATTCTCAACCGTGTATCGTGCGTGTATCGTGCGTTCATCAATCATTCATTCTTAACCGTGTATCGTGCGTTCGTCAATCGTGTATAATTGTGTATATCAGATAATGTCCATTTGTCAAACGTTCATCTCTAATTGTGTAACGTTCATACATTGCGGCTATTATATGATAGTCGGTTATAGAGCTCACCAAAGCTTATATTTTTTTCTCGCTGTTAAAGTATGTATATTTGTTCCGACTTTAAGTAAAACTTACAAATATTATACATTTTAACCTGAGACTACTCTTATAGTAGTCTCAGATTTTAATGAACATTTTAACCTATCATTATCAGATGGCGAAAGTTTTATATTTTTATTTGATAACGGCAATGTTGCTAGTTTAGTCGCCAAAATACAAACAATATTTTATTTAAAAGAAACTATACAAATCCTTGGTTGAACTATGCTAGATTATAATTCTTCGATTATTTGGCCAATTCATATGCTACTAAGATATTTTCAAAGGAATTCCTAGTTAATAAGTAAGAATTTCAAGAAAACAAGTACACATTCTTTGACAATAAGTATACTTAATTTGTACCATATACGCTTCCATATTTAAGTTTTGATAAATACCATTATAAATATTTTATCTTAGTTTCTGATGGTCACATGCACGTAATGTTATTCCATTGAGAAAATACAATGTACAAGATTGTCGGGTAAATGTGGATTGCGGATTAAAATGTTAAATGTCAAACTTGAATTAACAAATTAAACTGAGGTGAATTAACACGAATATGTATATCCTCTTCAAAAGTGTCTGAAATCTCTGTTCTGAATTTCATTTACACTAAGCTAAATATAATTTGTGGAAAATTGAATAAAAATAAACATTATATGAAGGCATTATTTAATTTTTAATTAAACAAATATAGGATCAGGCAAGTATATCATGTATCATCATATTCCGTAAGAAAGATTTTAAATCGAGGAACTTTTAAAACTTAAAATTGAATTTACAAGTTATGATATAATTTTTTTTTTTTTTTATAAAACAGTTTAAAATATGGTATTATCGTAACAAGTCTTTATTTGAATGGAATAAACATGGAACACTTTCACGGATTCATTTATCATTGTGTTCATGGTTGCCTATCAATGACACCGTTTTTAATGTACAAAATGTATGTCTAAAAGATTATTATCCGAAAAAATAATTCCCAATAGTATTTTGTTAACTAGGTAAGTTCCCTCCGTAAAACATTCAGTATGCTTTCGGAATATACAAATATTAAGGTATTTTCACGAATTTCAATAATGGCCGGGAAACAAACGTCTAAACACTGCTGAGAAGTCCTAAGTGCACTAAGGCCTTGACTATGCTACTAAGGACTAGAAGGAGTGCTGTTATACGTTTTATTTTGATATATCATGTTAGAGAATGATATTTAATGCATAAATTTCAAATTTTACAGAAAAATATTCGTAAATAAACGAAATATTCAACATTATTTAGACACGTGCCGGTTTTTCTTTGATATGCCGAAAATCAATGACCCGATTGACACGTACCAAATAACATAGCAACTGATTAAACAATCACGATCTCTTTATTTTAAGTAATTTAAAACAATTGTATCGAAAATATTTATGCTTCAAATATTTATAATTAAATGTGTTGTTCTTTCTTAAAATGATAAAAAGGACAAATAATTTTGCTGTTGTTTTATTTCTTTCCCAACAAAATTGTTTGCCACATGAGCACGACTTTGATGTGCGCTAACTTATAAGTAAGAGTGTGGTCAGCTTGTAAAAATGTTTATGTAAGATATACGAACTTCAAGACAAAAGGATTATATATATTTTAAGTGTTTTGTTTTTATTTTAATTCCGACAAAGATGCGGGCATATTCTGTACAAATGGTTTCAATAAAAACCGTAAATTCCGAAAACCATCATAAGAAACAACTATGTTAAGTTTCATGAAATGGATAAGCGGTTCTCAAGTTACAGCGCGACATGTGGAAGCCCGGCGGACGGACGTACGCCGTACATTTTGTATACTATAATACATCCCGTCAAAATGTTGACGGGCGTATATTTTTTACGGGCGTATGAAAAAAACGTATTGCGCCCGTATGTCAGACGGAAATCTGATTTGTATGTTTTTGTTGAGTCTTCGACTTTAGTCGAAAATGCGAGACTAAGCGATCCTACATTCCGTCGGCTTCGGCGGGGGCGGCGTCTACAAATATTCACTCTGTGGTTAAAGTTTTAGAAATTTTAATAACCGTTTCTTAAACTATCTTGGATTTCTACCAAACTTGGACAGAAGCTTGTTTATGATCATAAGATAGTATCACGAAGTTTTTAAACATTTATTAGATTCATAAACTGCTCTGGGTTTTTACCAAACTTGGCAATAAGTTTCTTCTAATGTAAAGATAGTTTCAACAGGAATATTTTATTGATTTATTTCCTTATTTTTGTCGAGCCTGCGATTAACAGAAAGAATAGGCGAGACACTGGGTTCCGCGGAACCCTTACGAAATTTTTAAAACAAATTGTCTGTTTAACATATTGTATGAGATAATTTATGAAATTATGACTGTGGTATGTTCATTACTCACTGTTGAAGGTCGTGTGGTGACTTATGGGGAAAACTTCTGTGTCATTTTATTTCTTGCGATGAGTTGTCTCATCCCCAATCATACCACATATTTTTCTTGTTATCAAAACTTCAACACGTACTTTCAAAAACTTAAAGAACGATTGTACGATTGTGTATTACCTCGTACCGGCTTCAACAAGTATCATTTGCGAATCTATAAAACACGTATTCAAAATGGCGATTAACTGGAAACCACAAAGTATACCAGAATTTGTGAAAACGCTCTACGAACAAGTCAAACTGACGACGGAGGACGACGAAGTAATACCATTATACGAACGCAAAATGTGTATGCGGTCTTTCAAATACCGACATAAGATATACTGCTCTGTTGACAAATTTATTATTTACATGCAATATTTACAAAATACACTTGAGAAAATACTTTTTCGTTCTGGATTTTTTTAACAACTATTCATTTATTTTAAATATTATATAGTATCCAACCTTAATCGATCAACGTCAACACAACAGATAGGAGGATCCCCGCGTAATCAGACCAGACAGAAGCTAGCAAACAATAGCTAGCGAACAATAAACCAGCGAACAATAAACAACAGAACCACCATACAAGCATTTATAGTCAACACAATTAGAAAGAGTTCCCATCGTCGGACGGGAAATATGAAGGCTTCCAAGAATAGAGAAGTGACATGTCTGACTCTGATCAGTTAGTAAACGGACTATCGACATCGACCGCTTGTTCTTGATATTTTAAAACTGCATCCATATACGTATACGTTTATGATAGTGATGAGCTTTTGTGTCTGACGAAAACTAAATTCCTGCATGGTTATTTCTTGCCATACGTTTATATTGGTTTGGTAGGTGATCACTCAAAATCGTTATTTAAAAATCCTGTTTGTGAGATGTAGATTCACTTCAATACCGAAATTTCAGTTTATAACACGGTGAAGCTTTGAAGGAACATCACTCCCATTTTGTTTGTGTGTAAACCATCGATGTTTACAGCAATATCAGAGAATAAGATGATGATGGTAGAAAGAACTATGGGCGTCATGTGGCAAATATTCCATGCATATCGGACCATGAGTTGTCAATCTGTAATAAAAGATTTCCAATACAACCATATTGAGAAGGAATGTTTACATGCTATACTCTCGTACTAAAGTATGAAGGGGTTCTTGTGTCGTTCACCTTAGACACACATCTTTAACGATACTTAAAAAAAAGACAGAACCAATTTAATGTCATTTTCCCTATTTTTTAATATAACTATAAGTCTTTAATATGGCACGAATACCCCTATTTAGCGGACAAGCAGTTTTTTGTTTTTCTGTTATTGAATACCAAGAAAGAAAATAAATCCCGTGATGACGAATTCCTTCCTTTGTTCGAGAACAATCTTAGTGAAATAGAAATCTGTGATTTTACTATGTCCATATAACAAAAGTTTGATGAACCAAAGCAAGTTAAATATCGACCTGTATTCAATTCAAAATGGTTCTCTTTTTCTTCTTTTGGTATACAATAGTCCATCGATATCCCATGATAACATAGAATGTAGGACAGAAAGTCACAGGACAAAAAGTCACAGACAAAAAGTCACGGACAAAAAGTCACAGGACAAAAAGTCACAATTTAGTTTTTAGAATATTTTTCTTTAAGCAAGAAAAAATAATTTAAAAAATAAAAGTTTTGTTTTTTTCTTGAAGTGTTAAACTTAAAGCAACTTTGTAATTAAAAATTATTCAATAAATATCAATAATGATCAAATAATTGTTATGAAAACAAGATGTCATCATGACATGGTACTTAAATGGCTTCATGGTGCCAAGAAATATCATTTTTGAATGATTAAAATTTACTATTTTTTTATTTAACAAAGCTTATGAACAATGTCCTACACTTCAAAATGAATAGATGTAATAAAAAGATAATATTTCAAGATCTTTCTTTTATATATTCAAACAATTGTCGAAGGATTAATTGTGACTTTTTGTCCTGTGACTTTTTGTCCTATCTAATTTGTGACTTTATGTCCTGTGACTTTCTGTCCGTTTACCATAACATACTATATCTATAGTTCCGTAACGTTCTATCCAGGCGAATTGTTGACAAGTGCGTATATTTTTGTTAAATTTATATTTCTTATATGTTTCAAACTGTCCTTCACTTTTGACAACGAGACGAGTACTTACATTTTCTCAAATGTACCCTCGGAAAAAATCTTTTTTATTTAAATTATTTAGATTTTTATAAATAATATTCTTTACATCAGAAATGCTATTTATAAACAAGCGTATGAGTTTTAGTAATATTGACCAGTATATATCACTATCAGACACGCAAGACAGAGATGTATATTATACACCCGACAGGAAATCGCTTGAATACCTGGACGTGTCACCTCGCAATACCTTTCGGAGTAATACCTTTAGCTATGCAGGTGATCAGACAAGGGAAGGTCCTAATTTATCAAAATAAGTATTTTTACATAAAAGAATAATGAACAAATTAGATTTTCGAAAACAATTTTCACGGAACACTTATTTTTGTTCATTTATGGCTTTGAACTATAACTTTTTAACCAATTCCCATGTAAACAGTTAAAAACGACATGCAGACCTTGGTTACTTACAAAAAAAACAATTTTTCGTATCAAATTAGTAAGTCGGATAATACAACCGTACGATTGACAAGATATCCACTCGCAATTACGACTACATTAGGTTATTGCTTTGGTCTTTTATGGTTCATAGACATATCGTGGCTAAACACGGAAAAGATGGTCAAAGATGGTCAAATTGGCGGCACGCAGAGAATTGATACTCTAATTTTAAAATCGATTGTGATCTCTTGTCTAGCAGAATAGAATTTAATATCAATGAATTTGATTTGATTTTATATAGAATGGACATAATATAAATTTTTGATTTTTTTTTTGCGGAGTTTCCCTTTAAGCAAATGGTTAAATCTCGAAAAAAAAAGTGCATCTTTTCCCGATATTTCACAGTTTGACGTCGCGCAAAATATTATTTACGGCAGCAATTTCAAATGTGTCAAAAAGAACGAATTCTTCAATTATTAAGTAAGAAAATTTCTGTCAAAACTCATTATATAGGAAACTTTTATTAAGGTCATATTATATGTGATAAGACTGATAATAAAATACTTTTTCAATGTCATGCAATAAGGTTTAAATGCAAAAAGTTTTTAGAAGAAAGAGTTTAATGTCTGCTTATTTAGATTAATTCTGCGAATTGTTTTTGTCTGTAAAAATATCAAACAAAGAGATAAAGAAATTCACAACTAATTGAATAAAATGGAGGATTGAAATGGAGAATGTGTCAAAGAGACAACAATCCGACCAAAGAGCAGAAAATGGTGCGTCTAAACACGACTAAGGACTCCTAAGTGCAATAATGAGTTATAATATGGTACTAAGGACTAAAAGGGGGGCTATACAATGTACACATTTCCTATCTAGATAGATATTGATATCTAATGAATATATTCAAATTCAATCAATTAAAGATCACAAATGATAATCGAACAATGCCTGTGCCAGTTTTCGTTATTTTTTCCGAAAATCGCTGAACTATAGACACGTGTCAAATTACATAACTGATAACACTAACACCTTAAAAAATGAAAAAATAATTATTTGGATACGAAAATTACCCTGACATCTAGATATATTTACCATAAAAATATGTTTTAAATTTTTAAAATATCATTTAATATGCATCGGTTTATGATTAAATGAAAAAATATAGAAAAATTGTTAAGCTGTTTTTATTTCAGGAAGGAAAATAATGTTTGCATCGAGAAAAATAGCCCCATCCCCTATAAATGATCATTAATTTACCTAAGTGGGGGCTTAAATTTGGACACCGATCGCGAGGCCTGACTGCCATAAACAACAGATTACGAACAGCAAACAGTGGTTACACCAATTGATATGTACAATGTATGAAAGACAACGACGGACACAAAATGATTGCACTGTAAAATTTCAACTACCATTAAGATCGATTTTTTCAAATTTCCTTATCAAATTAGACTTGCATTTAAAAAAGATATGGGATATCTATTACCGTTTGGTTTCAAATTGGAATTAATGATTGCATTTTCCCTAAGAGTTTTAGGTAAAACCCCGAGAATCTCACCTCCTAGAAATTTGAAGTGTCAGGATGTTTTGAAATATGTATGAATTTTCTTACATACTTGAAATTGTATAAAAGGAATAAAAACAAATTCAGTATGTTTACTGTACAAACAAACAACATACACCAATTTTGTCAGTTATATTGTTTAATTCATTTTTACTGAGAGAAAAAAATGATTAATTGATTATTCAGTGGTTGTTTAAACGTCCAGTGGCAAAAAGTTTAATGCATATTCAGGACGAAAAGTCCTTTCAGAAGTATATAATGAAGTATTTGGTATAACAAATGTTTAAATTTTCTAATTATTTGGTAAATACCATTTTATTAGCTAGTTCTAATTAATTTGTACGAGCTAGTTCTAATTAATTTGTACGAGCTAGTTCTAATTAATTTGTACGAATCAAATTTTCTAACAAAATAATATCTTTTGCTCTAAATTAACAAAAACGATTCTGATAACAATGGATAATATAAGGAACACTGTAACTTACATAAAAAAAGAGATTATGATTGTTAAATCAGTTGTTTTGTCAGTTCGCTCGTGTCAGTCGGATCACTGATTTTCGGCAATATCAAGGAAAAACCGACACGTTCTATTAAAATAATGTTCAACTACTGATTTATTGGTGAAATTAACCTAATATGTCCTGTTCATAAGTATATACAATGTATGTACAGAACTACAAAAATTTGCAATGCATGTTATCATAAAAGAATCAAATAATTTCTGCTATGCTTGTAGTAAATACGAAAACAGCTTACTATATTTTTTTTTTAGATATATACAAATAAACCGTCAAAGTGAAAAATTATATAACATGAAAATAAAAATACATAGATCATTCATTTATTGCAATCAGTTATATCAAACATGTAGTTGAAATAATTTCTAGAACCAGTCACTGTCTATAGATATAATGCGTCGGACATTGTATGCATAAAAATAAAATTAAGATTTTAACTGTATGAAATAAAATTAGTTTAGGGTTTCGCGGAACACAATGTCTCGCCTTCGTTTGCCGTAAACTTGAACTCTCAGGCTGAACTTTAATCAAGACACTATATTTTGATTGGTAGGAACTTCTGTCTAAGTTCAGAAAAATTTCCGGTGCCTATAAAATAGCCGACTTTAATTTAGTTATTTGAATCTGAGCTGGCAAAATAATATATTATCTATTATGCTGGTATCGGCAAAATAGCTACAAGTATTGCCTTTAATTACAATGCATATAAATTTTAAATACTATTCTAAATATAATAGCTTTGAGAATCGTGTAAAAAGCGTTCGTTGTTCATTCGTCAATGAATCATTCAACGTGCGTGTATCGTGTATTTATCATTCATCGTGCATCGTGCGTGTATCGTGCGTTCATCATTCATCATTCATTTTGCGTTAATCCTCCGTGTAACGCTCATCGCTCATCGTGCGTGTATCGTGTATCGTGCGTGTACTGTGCGTGTATCGTGCATTCATCGTGCGTGTATCGTGCGTGCGTGTATCGTGCGTGTGGTCAGTTTGAATTTTAGAAGGTCTGTACATGTAGTTGTACATGTATAAATCATGTGTCTTGGGAATTTATGGATACAACTCCACACAGACAATGTAACACCAGGACTTGGATTGCATGAAACTTTCAGAAATCTTCAATTTCAATTTCAATATCTTGATTACTACATGCACATGTTTGTCATGATGCCTTTGCATTGTGAAACTATTTTTTTTATAATTACACCTTATGTAAAAATCCTGGATTTTGATTGGTTGATGGCCATTGTATTTTTCACCAATTTTCTATTATTAAATGAAAATTGTTCATTTTTTAACCCCAACAGGGTATTTGCCAAAAAATACTCTATCAGCTGACAGAACGTTTGTAATGTCACGATCATCAATGCATTTTTAAACAAGAACATTCAGTGTAATTAAACAGATATACATGTAGCATGTTCTTGAAAATGAATTTCCATCGCCTTACGGCTCGTAAAATTTAACATTCTCTCGACTGGTATTTTTTGCAAATACCCCTCCTTAACATGATACAGTATACAAATGTATCTGTTAAATATGTCAGAATGAGCAATTGAAATTATACATACATTGTCTTTACTATATTTTTGTTTGTTATACATGTATATTTACTTCTTTTCCTATTCCTAGTTAAGCCAATATAATATACAAAATATGTTTTGAGAAAAGGTATGAAGGTTAAAATTGAGAATGCAAATTGTGAGTGTGTCAAAGAGACAACAACCCAACCAAAGACGCATGATAGAATAGACAGGTCACCAGTAGGTCTTCAATGCAGTGATAAATTTCTGCACCCAGAGGTGTCCTTCAACTGGCCCCTAAACAAATACAAATGTCAATACACAGTGGCGGATCCAGGAATTTTCATAAGTGGGGGCCCACTTCAGTCAGGCTTCAGTGATTCCCTATATAAGCAACCAATTTCCCCCCCCCCCCCCCCCCCTAAATCCGTCTCTGATACAATACTAGTTCAGTGAAAATGAAAGCCATACTAAACTCCATATTCAATATTTATTTTTTTTTGTTTAGCTTAATTTAATATTTATTATCAATCTGTTTTTAAGGTACCTTCTACCAGTCATCCAGCGTCATTCAAAGTTACTAAAGCAGAAATTGAAACCTTGAAAAAGTGATACATTGTGTACATGGTAATTAACCAATAGAAAATATTTTTTTAAATATATTTTTATATCAGACAACTTACATGTACTGTAGTTGTCAAAACAAATAGAGAACTGTTAGTAGATTGTGCCACTTTTATTCTCTTGTTCATATTTTTTGAAGCCTTTTTTCAACTGAACTAGTACTGATCCTTTTGATTTCTATACACACATTGTTTAAGTTTATTAAATTATAACTAGGCTGAAAAGTTCAATTTCATTGATATGAAACTTTAACCAATATATACAGGTACAAATGTACATATACATTGTATATAGCATTTGTTACTCTATATCATATATGTATAAGGTGAATGATGTGCTTGTTACTGTGGATATATATAGAGTCTTATGAAATGGTGAAAATCACTTTATCCTGGTACACAGGTTTGTCAATAAATGAAAACTTAAAATTAGCAGAACCAATTATAATACTAATACATACATGTACATTACAACAACACTTTAAAGAGCCAATTTCTTTTTTGAAAACTTGGATCAGATAAATATAGAAAAATATATATACTATTTATCAAATCTATTCATAACTGCTGAGTCCGACTGTCTTCTTTCACTTTTTCCTCTCCCAAAGCAATTACTCAAATTTAACTGTTTCAAGTTTCGATACAAATGCTTGTTTTAGTAAACAGGCGTTTATAAGTATGACATTTGATTTCTATGATTCTGATTCTTACAATAATTTTAAACATGATCATTCATTTACCATTATTATAATATTTTCATTTCTGTTTTGTAGATTTTCTAGAGGAACTACATATTAGTTACATAACAGACATAGAGCTATCACAGACACAGTACATATAATGTATTGGAAGCAGCATTTTATAAGATATCAATAAGACAGTGGAAATACTACATTGTACTCTTTTGGACATGTTGGATGAATTATAGCCTAAGAAGATCTGATCTTACATTAAGGACTGGGCCATACATTTTTTGCCCTAACCCTACAAGTGGTTTGTTGTTTGTTTAGAAAGGACTGAATTGGCTTGTGTGTCTGCATCTCTAAAGAAAAAGACTTGATTGACTATCTGTAAAAACAAAAAAAATATAGAATAATAAAGAAAATAATGCTAACTGATTTTTCTATTGCCTTTGAAAATAGAGCTCTATATATGTGAGACTTAAAGATTTACTGATAACTATCTGGCTGCAGCAGTGTAAACTATTTGTATAAACATGATAAAGCTTTATATTTTAGAGGGGAGAAGACATGGATGCTTCAAACCTTTTATGCAGATACCTTATGCTAAGAAGTTTCCTTCTGTCAGGTGTCCCTTTTCCTATACAACATTTTCATGTTTCAACAAAACCATAAAAATATACCTACCAGGTAGTTTGATCTGCTCTTGACCTCATTTTCATGATTCATTGGTCAATGTTAAGTTTTGTGTTTGGTATGTTTTTCAATATCATAAGCAGAACAGGATATAACTGCTTTAGTGTACTGAAGTGAACAATTGTAAGGTGTACATGTCTGTCTGACCTTCACCGCAATGGCTAATTGTCAGGTATCTTTAAAAAATGTTTAGTTGATGAGATACATGTATATTCTGAGCAAACAATTTGTTGTCCTTTTTAGAAACAGTGTTGAACTATATCTTGAACCATTACTACTATATTGATATGGATCACACACCCCTATTCTTATCCAAATTCCAAATTGAATTCTTTAGAAAAAAGTAAGGAATAAGTTCAATTATTTAATGATTTAAAGGCTATTCCTTGCACTACAAACATATCTGAAAAGCTTTCATTGATTAAATATAGAGCTTAACTGTCAGAGTTAACATCCAGATTAATTCTAGGAAAAGTGGGGGGGGGACAGATATCTTCAAAGGGTTGTTTGAAAGATATAAGTTTAGCATCGATATTTAATATTTTTGCCCCGTTACAATGATTAGGTAAAACAAATGATAGTTTGAACAAATAATGTTTAAGTGATTTTAATAGGAAATTATGGCATTAATCTAGGCATTCGTCTCCATGATGACCAAATTTCCTTCTCAACTTTATTTCATTATTTTGAATAATTTGTTGTTACAATGTATAATATGGAGAAAAAATTAAAAAAATTAAATGTTTCATTAAATTTTTATCATTTTAAAGCATACATTTATCAAAAACGTGTAATTCTCAAAATCGGTGTGTTCTGTTTCCATGGCAACTGGTAGCTTGCTTTGAGGAAAATGATAAATAAGTAACTGGTTTCTTTACTTTGTTTCAATATTTAGGTGTTATACATGCAAAAAAGACACAATCAAATGAAATGTGCTATAAATACATGAAAATAATTTAGCTTATTGTAAGAAAAAAAATGCCAACCAAAAATAAAATGAGACAAAAAAAACTTTTTTTTCTGAAAAATCTAAAGGAGGCTACAAATGATTATTTTTGATATGTTATAGAAAAAGGTCAAATGAACAAATGCAAACAAACAGATTATCAATAGGACCCTGCTCTTGGAAGAAAATAGAATTTGAAAAACGTAATTTTCACTCCTTTTGAGAAAATGAAAAACTGCAACAATTGGTTGCCATGGAAACAAGAGTTGCCATAGTTGCAACTTAGGGTTATCAACTTTAAATTTTAGAACAAATGTGAAACTATGATAACACATATTTGTTTTATCCAAATTAATTAGCAGTTTATAAGAAAATCTGTGATGAAAAACAGAAAATTTTGAGGTTTTAGGACTGAAATTAAAGGGTTGTTATGGTGCCATCGTAACCATAGCAACCAAATGTACAACACATGTGTTATTGTTATTTTTTTTAATTTCTCATCAAAATAGAACATATGAAGCCCAAAAAAGTCAATTTGACAACTATCACTGTATCACCCTCTGCATGATTCTTAGGTGGATCCATACTTAAATAAAACTGGATAAAAATCGTGTTTTCATGATTTTAGCTAAAAAAAAATGTAATTATAAGTATTGAATACTTCTTTTTGAAACTTTATAGGGTTGTAAAAGCGTTGACCGTGCGTACATTTTTAGAATGAAGCGCTTCCGCGCTTCATACAAAATGTACTTCGGTCAACGCTTTTACCACCCAATAAATTTACAAAAAGAAGCATTCAATTCTTTAAGAAAATAACTATGAAATGCCATTATGATAAATTTTCTAACTGAGGTATTTGTTTTCGGTAATTGACATGATAATTGAACAAGATGTCAGTAACTGCGAGTACTCTCAGATCAGTACTTTGTTTTTGGGATATACAAATACCCGGTCACGTTCACTCTGTGTTTTTGTTAGATGTATTTCTATTTGTAACTATCTGGTGAGTTAAGACCTTTTCAACTGATTTCAATAGTTTGAATCGTTCTTATGTTGTACCGTTACACCACTGTCCGTGGTTAGGAGAGGGCTGGGATCCCGTTAACATGTTTAACCGCCCCCTATATAGATATAGGAAGATGTGGTGTGAGTCCCTATGAATGTATGTGCCTGTTCTAAGTCAGGAGCCTGTAATTCAGAAGCTGTCGTTTGTTGATGTGTTACATATTTGTTTTCGTTCAATTTTTGTATATTTATTAGGCCGTTAGTTTTCTCATTTGAATTGTTTTACATTTGTCACTGCGGGGCATGTTTTAGCTGACTACAATGTATGCGGTATGTGCTTTGCTCATTGCATTTGTTATAGGCTGCATGGTAACCTATAGCTGTTCATGTCTGTGTCATTTGGTCTCTTGTGGAGAGTTGTCTCATTGGTAATCATACCACATTTTCTTCTTTATTTTTAAATATCTATTTATGTTTTTGTGACGTATGTATAATATATTTTTTGTATATACTAATGGTGAGACGTTTATAAACTTTATATCTATCTAAATTAATACGTCATTATTTGTTTACATCATTTTTTTTTTTATCTTTCAATATATATCACAGATATAAAGTACCATTCCTGTCTTTTTTTTAAACTGATTGCTGTCTTTGACATCTACTTTTATTCACACAGTAAAAAAAAAAAAAATCAGCCAAAAGGTTCTTCAAATTAAAACTGTGGAGATGTGACAGGAATTCTAACTAATGACACAACTATCAAACAGGGTCTAGATGACACAACTATCAAACAGGGTCTAGATTAAGCAGGTTTATCAACTATATAGCTTACAAACGGGCCATAACGTATATACTCCAATATAAAAGGCCCAGAGAAAGTGTTAAACAACTTAAAACGAAAAATTAACAATACTACTACAGCCTGCAACCACTGAATGACAGGCTCCTGACTAAAAGTATAAAACCACTAATGCATAGCCCCGTTGCTTTCTAGGTTGAATTTTGCTGTTTTAGGCATTAATTGCTATTTTGTCATAAGTTCAAGTAAAGTGTCCGTCATTTCATGTCAAAACTAGGCCTTATTCTGATTTTGAATACTGAAATATTCAACATCGGGGCCTTTTATAGCTGACTATGCGGTATGGGCTTTGTTCATTGTTGTAGGTCGTACGGTGACCTATAGTTGTTTATGTCTGTGTCATTTTGATCTTTTGTGGATATTTGTCTCATTGGCAATCATACCACATCTTCTTTTTTCATATGTACCTTTAAATGCAATTTATAAAATACTGGTTCACGGAAGTTTGGTGGTACTTCTGGTATAAACAACAAGATAAATGGGCCTCTCTATTATTATAGTACCTTTTCGTTAATTCTTCATAGAAAATGTTTAACAAACCTTATGGTTCTACGATGACCTAAAGTCCCTTAAACTTCAATTGATACCAAAACTTCCAAAATGTTACACGATTTGACAAAGATACAGCAATGCGAAGGAACTAATTTGTTTAAAATATGTATGTTCTTAACGACCGAGTCCGAATAAGTGCTTTTATACGTAAACTAGAGGCTCTAAAGAGCCTGTGTCGCTCACCTTTGTCTTTGTGAATATTAAACAAAGGACGCAGATGGATTCATCACAAAATTGTGTTTTGATGATGGTGATGTGTTTGTACATCTAACTTTACTGAACATTCTTGCTGCTTACAATTATCTCTATCTATAATGAACTTGGCCCAGTAGTTTCAGGGGAAAATTGTTAAAAATTGACTGTAAAGGACAATAACTCCTTAGGGGGTCAATTGATCATTTCGGTCATGTTGACTTTTTTGTAAATCTTACTTTGCTGAACATTATTGCTATTGACAATTTTTCTAAAATAATATTCAAGATAATAACCAAAAACAGCAAAGTTTCCTTAAAATTACCAATTTAGGTGCAGCAACCCAACATCAGGTTGTCTGATTTAACTGAAAATCTTAGGGCAGATAGATCTTGACCTGATAAACAACTTTACTTCCTGTCAGATTTTCTCTAAATGCTTTGGTTTTTGAATTATAAGCCAAAAACTGAATTTTACCCCCATGTTCTATTTTTAGTCATGGTGGCCATCTTGGTTGGTTGACCGGGTCACGGGACACAATTTTTAAACAAGATACCCCAATGATGATTTTGGCCAAGTTTGGATTACTTTGGCCCCGTAGTTTCAGAGGAGAAGATTTTTGAAGAAGATAACTAAGATTTACGAAAAACGGTTAAAATTTGACTATAAAGGGCAACAACTCCTAAAGGGGTCAACTGACCATTTTGGTTATGTTTACTTATTTGTAAATCTTACTTTGCTGAACATTACTGCTGTTTTTAGTTTATCTTTATCTATAATTATATTTAAGATAATAACCAAAAACAGCAAAATTTCCTTAAAATTACCAATTCAGGGGCAGCAACCTAACAACAAGTTGTCCAATTCATCTGAAAATTTCAGAGCAGATATACCTTGACCTGATAAACAATTTTACCCAATCTCAGATTTGCTCTAAGAGCTTTGTTTATTGAGTGATAAGCCAAAAACTGCATTTTACCCTTAATATGTTCTATTTTAAGCCATGGCGGCAATCTTGGTTGGTTGGCCGGGTCACCGGACACATTTTTTAAACTAGATACCCCAATGATGATTGTGGCCAAGATTAATTGAATTTGGCCCAGTAATTTCAGAGAAGATTTTTGTAAAAGCTAACGACGACGGACGACGACAGACGACGGATGGCGGACGACGGACGACGACGGACGCCGGACGCCAAGTGATGGGAAAAGCTCACTTGGCCCTTTGAGCTAGGTGAGCTAAAAATGCGTTGGGGTTAAAAATATATGTGAGAGCTCAATCCTCCCCCTCGTCTGGGACAGAGATGTACAGTTCTCTATTTTAAGCACTGTAAACCTTTTTCTGGCAATGACAGATTATGCTTTTATATATTACTTGAATTGTCTTAAAGTGCTTAAAGTGTTGAACATCAAATATATCGTCTTTTAGCATTTAGCGTGAAGGAACAATGTAATCTATCAAAATTCATTTAAGATTAAATTAAGCTGTCAAACTGTGATATTATTGTAAATATGTTAGAAAGTACTTCAAGTATGTCGTTTTAAGGTGGTTTTTTTTTACATTCTATGAAAAATTTCTGAGCCAAAATGTAGAATGTGAGCATTGAAAGTTATTTTTTTGTAAATCTAATTATTGCTCTTTAAATTATCTATTTTTGATTGGTCTGTACGAAAGGGTAACAGTCAAAAAGTTGTCTCCTGCTCTGCCATGAGATAGAGTTAATTGTCTTGCTCGTGTCAGCCAATCAAAGTTGGCATTTTAGCGTGAAGTATAACAATTTAATATGTTCATAACAAGAATGTGTCGATAGTACACGGGTGCCCTACTCGCACTGTCATTTTCTCTGCTTAGTGGACCATGAAACTGGGGTAAAAATTGTAATTCTGGCATCTATACTATTAAACGAGAAGACCTCATTTTTGGGGTCGCTTCTCTTCTTCCACAATAAATTAATCAACACGCCTCTGTGTCCTATAGGTACAGTGCATAGTCGCATTTGTCATCCATTCATATGATTATTCAGATTGAGTTATTTTGGGAGAAAAACGAGAAAAAAAGCATCCGGATATTATCTCGTCATTGGACGAAATTTTAAGTCTGATTAGACTTCCGGTTTGCGTTTTTCTGTATACTGTATTTTAAGAATTCTATCTGCTATCATTTTCAAGTTTACTATCCACGCCGGTCACATAGTTTATTAAATAGAGAGGGTCTGTATACTATATCAATGACCACCATGGATCGATTAGTAAACTTAAAATTGAAAGTAAATACACTTAATTATATAGTAATGAATGTTCATAATATACAGATATTAAGCACTAAAATTATTCATGTAAACTTTTGATACCTTTTCTGAAATTCTCCAGTTATTAAATCTTTTAGAAAATTCATTGATGACAAAAAAGAAGATGTGGTATGATAGCCATGTTGAGACAACTCTCCACAAGAGACCCTAAATGACACAGAAATTAACAACTATAGTTCACCGTACGACCCGTTCAACAACGAGCAAAGCCCATACCGCATAATGTGCTTTAAAAGGCCCTGAACTGACAAGGTAACACAATCCAAACCAGAAAACTAGCGGCCTTATTGATGTACAAAAAATGAACGAAAAACAAATATTTAACACATAAACAAACGACAACCACTGAATAACAGGCTCCTTACTTAAATGTTCATAACATTCTCAATGTATTATGTTTATATTGAAATTGATTGAAAACCAAAAATTGGGAATTTTGGAAATTAAGGAGGAGGTATATAAAAAACATTTTCCTGTCCCCAATAACCTATGACTTATGATACTTTTGCTGAAATTCCCCACTAAATGTATTATGTTCATATTGAATTTGATAGAAAACCAAAGTTGGGAATTTTGGAAATAAAGGAGGAGGGATATATAAAAAAAACACACATTTTCCTGTCCCCAATAACCTTTGACTTATGATACTTTGGCTGAAATTCTCCAGTCCTATAATATTTTACATACTTCTTCCAACAACACTTTACATACTTTCAACTTTTGGACTTTCTGAATGTCCACGATTTCGCGGGTGTGTTCTATTTAACATGAATAAGACAGATTAAATCATAGGAAGTTTGTGTTCAGATTGATTGAACATGAATCAACTTCATTAAAAACTACTTTAAACAAAACTTTAATATGTAGATTCAGCTTCAATATTTTGTTAAAGTCTCACCACTTGTATAACATTATACATTCCAATAAACATATAAAACATTGCGTATAACATGAAAAATTGGATAACATTTATAAAACATATTGTATATTAAAACTAACAGTAAAATATCATTAGTTTAAATACTAAAACATATACAAGTGCCATTCTATTAAGAATTATGAGAGACTATGTAGCGGGACAGACGGGCGAACAAACGGGCGGACACACAGACAGTCAAACATAATGGTCTGAGGTTTGGCATAAAATAATCATATGAGAATGATTAAATATCTTCATCGACCGATTTCGTAACATTTTTATTTTCCTGACTACATGTATGTCAGTAATCCCTCCGAGACAAATGAGAAAAAAGACTGTAAATTTGTTGTCAATTGAAAAAAATACTTTATTTCATATAGGTGCTGAGCACTTTTTGGCTGAAAATATATTTCTTTGCGACTGTTTCAATTTTGGTATAGATATTAAAAAACAGTTTTTATTTTTATATTATTTTGCGATGAAAAAGGACTACCCATTGTCAAAGACAAATATTACCGGTCTATATGAAGACGAATGATTATAATCGTGGTCAGAATTCAAATTATATTTTATATTACCAAATTGGAAATCATAATTGCTATGCACTGCTGTGCTTTATGAATATTTTTATTTATGTTTGCAATGAGCTAAAGGGAATTTATTTAGATATTATCTAAACAGATGATTTGTCAAAACGTTCACTAAAATATTTCAAGAACAAAAATTATACTTTTAAGATGAAACTTCCTCGTGAATGACGCATACAATATTTGAAATGATATATCGACGTATTCCTAAAATTAACTTCATCAATATATTTGAACCCCTTCAAAAAAATATTTTGTGAAGCTATTTGAAGAATCTCGATGAAATGAAATTAAAAAAAGAGAGACAAAAATGCCACTTCAATGTGCATTCAAAAATTAGTACTTCTCTGTCACAAATTTGGTTTGTTGCATTTCCGTCCAAATCTTTGGTTTTAGTGAACATTATTTGTGCGTTAAGGGGCGGGCGTTCCTGTGTTGAGCGTTTGGTTGAACAATGATAATACAATATTGCACAAAATATGCTGCAAATTAAATTCTTATAATTAATATTAAGCACTGGTATCATAAGATAATTATGATTCAGTACTTACAAGGGGCAAATGTTTTAGTTCTAGTTCATCCTGCATAATGACGACCTCAAAGACGCTTAATAAACTTTAATTGTGCAGGAATATAAGTGCTCCCTCTATATGTTAAATGAAGTCACAAGTAGGAACAAAGTTGATGAGTTCTTCTGGCGAAGGATATAACTCGAAAGTGGTGTATGGTTCTAATTGATCGTAATACCATTTTGACATCCGTTTCTAAAATCTTCTTTTTACAATACATGTGTACGCTGGACAAACCAATGGTTTTGTTTGAATAATACTGATAGATTTCAATTTGAAGTTAGGAGAAAAAACAAACGAATTAGAACCAATTCACGCTGTATTTGTAACACTAACTACATGTAGGTCAATTTTTAAAAGATGTCTAAACTTTTTGATTTCAACGAATATGTACAGTATGTAATAACAAAAAAGATTTGTAAACAAGTTTATGTATTTTCATAAATTAATCAATTCTTATAAAATATGGAAAGACAATAGTTGTACAAGTTTAAAACTGGATGGTCTTTCTAATAATAAGCTTTTTATACATTTTTTTTAAAGTGCATATTTTTTACAACCTAAGATAAACTGATACTCATCTCCATTTTAATTTTCGTCGCACGTGCGACATAAACGCATATTTCTATCAATGGTACGATATCTATCGGTTTCAATAGCTAGTTTCTTCTTTACCCAATTCGAATTAGAAATACTTTTTTTGTTAAAATACGAATTAAAAGTTAACGTCGTTTGGACAGTATTAAAGCTAATTTGACGTGAATTGTAATTCGAATTAGAATTGACGATAGGACGTAAAACGTTTCGAATGCGAATTAAACTAATTCGAATGAGTTAATGGGAATCGAATTCGAATTACGTGTGAATTTAAATAATTATAATAAGAAAGGGAGGTGACTCCAATTATCTCCCTTTGATATTAATATAAGGTGCTGTGAAATGAATGAAAACTTGTATGTTTATTTTGTAATAACTAGAATTGAATGATAATGTGACCCATACATTTTTCTTTATGTTTATACCTTATTTTTACACAATAATACATTCTAATTGTCATGCAACCTGAGATAGGATCACAATATAGGGATCTAAAAGTATTAAAACCTGGTATCTGATAGGAAATATTTCCATAAAAGAAAATTTTCCTCTTGTGGATTAATTTTGACTTTTAAGTATTTTGTAGGAATGAACTCTAACAATGGCAAAAATTGTTTTGTGTGTTAGCCTTTAATTTATCATTTAAAGATTTCACTAAAGATTGTGCAGTAGAAATAGATTTCAACCTCATATTTTGTTCAAATTTCAAAAATTTAAAATTTATAATTTTTTTTTTAAACTTTTGAATTGATAATTGTGTTACACGGACCATATTTCAACAAATAAAAGAGATAAATGCATTTTTTTCAATTTCCAGTTCAAGTTCAGCAAACCAAAGTTGCAAACTCCAAGGTTTACTTAATTCTGACAAAATCACACAAGAAATGTTTTAATAGAAAATAATAACTTTTAATGGCGCATTTTTTTATTTTTTTTGACAAATTGTATATTGTTTGACTTTAATAGTTACAGCTAGAACGTACCGCACTAAACCCATACTTCATGTATGTGATCATTGTGATAATGACGTTTGACCTTTCCAATCATTTATTTGTCCTGCATCAAAGGGAAATAATCCACTCGGTAATTCATTGTCACATGACTTACAGGATCAGCAATATGATCGGGTTTGAAGGGGATTTAAAGGTAAAACAAGGGTCGTTGGTGAAATCTGAGACATTCCGAAATGTTGTTTATACGTTTGATTTTTCTCAAGTCCTATCGAAAGGATAAGAGACATTCCAATTGATTGTTCAAGTTTTGCTAATTCTCTAAAGTCTCTTTCATAGGATATCTGAAACCTTGGAAATCTCCTTGAAATTGGATTCTCATTTGAAGGTTAGAGTTGCATACTCGACGTATGATCTGTTAACAAAACAATTATATGTTTTTCTACAATGAAGTTCTGAGGTAAAACAAAACAAATGTATTAAATGCGTGGGATGATGAAAAAAGGTCGTCATGATTCATTTTAGTGGATACCTAATTGACCCCCCCCCCCCTTTAATTGTATATTCACATCTTCTTTCGTGTGTTGTGTGCCTCTTATTTTGTTTGTTTTGTTACTAAAAGTTTAACCATTCTGATGATGCAATGTATCCAGTTAAATCTCCTATAACACGTCTTCCGATAGTTTCACATGCGTGAGACGTTATTTTTAGTCAACTAAATAATTCTCATTTTCTTTTTTTATATATAAAAGATGTGAAATGCATTTCCTTTTTAAGGTTTAAACAAAATTAAGAGTATGTGATATGCTGTCCGATAAGAAATTCTCCATTACAGACGGTGAACAGGTCATGCACATACAAAATGTAGCGAGGTCAGAAAAAATAAGAAGATTTGGTATGAGTGACAATGAGATAATTAAGGTGGTTCCCAAAACTTTCACTAACATTAATTTGGCTCGTTTAATTTTCATAAAATTTTGTCAAAGTTAATACTTTAACAAAACTATAAAAATTGGACCAACCGTTTGTCAGAAAAATTACACTGGTTATATAGCAATTTGACAAACACCAATTTTGATCATCGAGAAGCTTAATATATTCCTTTTACAACATAACGTAATCAAAACGTTTAACTGACTTTATAGAGTTATCTCCCTGTAGTTTTAGGTACCACCTTAACTATCAATATAAGTCAAACTGTTTAAAGAAACCATTATAGGTCAAAATATGGCCTTCGACACAGAGCCTTTGATCGTACGGATCAGCATATTATAAAAGATCCCAATATGACTAGTGTAAAAAAATTCAAGCAGGAAAACCAACGGTCTCATCTAAAAAAAACATTAAACGAGACTATTTATGAACATAAACAAACGACAACGACTTATCAATGACAGGCTCCTGACGTAGGACAGATGCAAACAAATGCAGTGGGTTTAAACGTTTTAGCAGGCGGCAATCTCCATCCTTACCCGCAAAAGTACAAACATATGTAGTAGGGGGGGAAACCATTTCTTGTTTTTAGGCACACCAACTCTCCTTCTTACACGGTACTGTACATGTACAGTGGTGTACAAGGACAACATAAATGCAAATTATAAAAATAGGTAGAACTTTTAAAGTATGTTGGTCTTCAATTTTTTTACGTGAATGTCAACAGGACGTTTGTAAATACCAAATCTTAGTATTTCAAACAATATTTACTAGTAATAGTGCATTGCCCTTTTTTCTTTAACGTTTCAAAGCTTTGCCACTAAATACTGGCTAGGTGAATGCATTTTACAATATTTTGTTTTCGTATTGTTGTGAGATCATAAAGCACAACTAAATTCAAAATATTTTCAGTAGCTCAGTGCGTTTAAGGTCCAGAATACAAAACTTGACTTAATACTAATATACTTATATATAAACATCCATAATTTGTAACTGCTGTTTCGAAATCCATTTTCAACATTTTACTTTTTTTTACTTTTTTTTCTAAAATGAACTTTGACAACCCTTTAAAGAAAACTGATTATTTGAAAATAAGGACATGCGGTATGAATGCATATGAGACGTTATCAATTATACTTCACCATGAGCCCTTCAACATAGCCATAAATGAATATTGCAAGATAAAATGTGAAACCATTCGAACAAGAAAATCAATTGCCTGCGTTATGAAAATACAATACACCAACATCAAATATGAAAACACCAACCAGAGGAACCAACACAATTAGAGCCTCATGACTCTGGTCAGTACATCAAGAAATTCAATGAGAATCAAATACTTTTAATCATGCGATTCTCCTTAAACCAGAGCAAGTAGTATTTATAATAGTCAAAATGTGAAAAAAATGTGAAAAAAATAAGTCGCAGGTTGGTTGTTCCTTATGGAATATATGAACCTGAGGAAATGACGATGAACATTTTTTTAATTGTCGTAAACAAAATGCCGTCCTTTTTTCCTCAAACGTGACCTATCAAATTAAACGTACAACCGGATTTGTACTTGTATAAGCAACACAACGGATGACACAATCTGTTTACCCTTTGGAGCACCTGAGATCACTAACCGTTTTGTGGGGTCCATTTTGTTTAATGTTTATAAAATGTAAGTTTGTTTTTTAAATTTGCCATAGCTTTGTCAGTTTGTTTATGAATTTTAAATTTGATTAGCTCTTTGACATCATTCGCCTCTCGTGTATACATAATAAATAATGTATATGTATTAGGTACATATCACGTTAATGAAACTCGTTCAAATTCGTTAACTTCCGTCGAATTACAAATCAATATTCACAACCTTGTTACAATGATAACGAACGTGACTTGGCAGATCATAAGGTACACGTGACATTGACCTAATATGGGGAATCAGAGTAAAACCATAATGACTCAACCTTGACACTGGTCAGCTTACCCCCAACAGAGGACTCATTACCTAATTATCAAATGTCAAGAGCATGTTAGAACTACTTGTGTCTGGCAATTTACTAGGATTCCGTAATATAATTGCGGTCATACATACTTGACTTAAGTACAAAATAGTATTGATGAAAAAATGTGTGTTGCAGATAATAAAACGAATAGTGCAGGCTGCCATTTTTAAGCGTATCGCAAATTTTTCAGATTGTTTCCCGAAAGTAGATGAAATTAAATTAGTGTTCGTTTTACTAAATTGACTCGGGTGTCTATATATAAATTGATTGCATGCACAGCTTATAGTGATGTTATGATTTGGTCCAAACAGATTTAAAGATGCATTTTAAAACCACGTATCCGGTATACCCACAAGAAGTTGAAATTCATATCGACAAGTCATCCATAAATATGAAAAAAGACAAACAAAATAGAACTTAATTCTGACACTGAACAAACGTTGCAACAACGTTGAAGTCTGACACTACATGAACGTTGTAACAAGGTTGTTGAAGTCAAACGTTGTGACAACGTTGAAGTCTGACACAAAATAAACGTTGAAGCAATGTTGAAGTCAAACGTTGTTACAACCTTGAAGTCTTACACTAAATGAATGTTGTAACAAGGTTGAAGTCAAACGTTGTGACAACGTTTAAGTCTGACACAAAAAAAAACGTTGTAACAAGATTAAAGTCAAACTTTGTGACTACGTTGAAGTCTGACACTAAATGAACGTTGTAACAAGGTTGAAGTCAAACGTTGTGACAGCGTTGAAGTCTGACACAAAAAAAAACGTTGTAACAAGATTAAAGTCAAACTTTGTGACTACGTTGAAGTCTGACACTAAATAAACGTTGTAGCAATGTTGAAGTCAAACGTTGTGACAACGATGAAGTCTGACAAAAAATAAACGTTGTAGCAATGTTGAAGTCAAACGTTGTGACAACGTTGAAGTCTGACGCAAAATAAACGTTGTAACAAGGTTGAAGCATAACGTTGTGTCAACGTTGAAGTCTGACACAAATTAAACGTTGTAAAAAGGTTAAAGTGAACGTTGTGACAACGTTGAAGTTTGACACACAAAAAAACGTTGTAACAAGGTTGAGGCATAACGTTGTGACAACGTTGAAATCTGACACAAATTAAACGTTGTAACAAGGTTGAAGTCAAACGTTGTGACAACGTTGGAGTCTGACACAAAATAAACGTTGTAACAAGGTTAAAGTGAAACGTTGTGACAACGTTGAAGTTTGACACACAAAAAAACGTTGTAACAAGGTTGAATCATAACGTTGTGACAACGTTGAAGTCTGATACAAATTAAACGTTGTAAAAAGGTTGAAGTCAAACGTTGTGACAACGTTGAAGTCTGACACAAAATAAACGTTGTAGCAATGTTGAAGTCTGACACAAAATAAACGTTGTAGCAATGTTGAAGTCTGACACAAAATAAACTTTGTAGCAATGTTGAAGTCTGACACAAAATAAACGTTGTAGCAATGTTGAAGTCAAACGTTGTGACAACGTTGGAGTCTGACGCAAAATAAACGCTGTAACAAGGTTGAAGTCAAACGTTGTGACAACGTAGAGGTCTGACACAAATTAAACGTTGTAAAAAGGTTGGTGTCAAACGTTGTGACAACGTTCAAGTCTGACACAGAATAAACGTCGTTACAAGGTTGAAGTAAAACGTTGTGACAACGTTGAAGTCTGACACAAAAAAACGTTACATAACAACGTTATTATTTATGAGTAGTCATTTTGAACCCAGTTTCCTATGTGTTAACATTCACGTACATTGTTAACCCACACAGGGGTATTGTGTGCGGAATTAATGACAACAAGAATGAGTTTCTATAAAGATAATTTATTAATTGATAGATACTGGTTTTACGATTTATCATCCTTCATCGGCATTGAAGGTGGACAACGAGAGAGCACAACAAAAGTCTAATAATTTATAAAAGATTATACTTTTTGTTTGTTTGTTTTTTTGTAATTTTTTAATATTTAAACTTTTTGCACAACAATAACTTTAATTAGTCATAAGTGTTTATAAGGTTGCAATGGATATCCATTTTGCTGAGAAATTTTCCCACTTCACTTTAGTAGACTGTTTTGCAAAACCTATATATCAGGGTAAGGTTAATTTCCTCCCTTTATTATTCGCCACTGAACGTCGGTGTACACAAGGTACAGTTTATCAAACGCACAACAAGGTACGGTTAATATTAAACAAACTAAAGTTTTGCAAAATATTTGCAACGTATTCCCCGTTTTAAGATGAGTAAAGTAAAATTTACAATAAAATTATTAACTTTGTTTTAGAGATTATTATCCGTCTTTCCCGCCATTTATTAAGACAGTTAATTATCGTTTTTCCCTTATAGTACTATAATAAAAACAATAGACCAGACAGTGAGAAGAAAAATTCGATAGATATCAGTGCAATCCTATAGTGTTTGTCTTAAGACACAGATAGATGATTTCTTGATGTAATCTGTCTTTTCATCAAAGCTTAATGCCTTTACTTTTCGGATGATTAAAAAACAGATTACGAGCAAGGAAAATTGATCGTAGCTCCGTGTTGGTCTTTTCGGAATGTAAACAAAAACATAGTAGTTTTACGCATGAAAAAAAGAAGATATTGTGTAAGCGTCAAGCTGTACAGCAAACCATCAATGCAAGATAACCGTTAAATACTAACATATATACATGTATGTGTGTTACATTGTACCAACAGGTCTTCATTAATGACATTACATGTACATATGGTAACAATCTGATGCGCAATATTGTATTTCCCCTTCACAGTGAAGCTGGTATTTTCAACTTTGTCATTTTGTTTGAAATACAAATCATGTGCCCATGCTTTGCCTTATACGAGTAACTGACAACTTTTGGTTTAATGTTCTGTTCTACTTATTTAATACATTTAAAATTTGAATGTGTTTATAATTACGACAAAACCAGAGATTCCCGAAAGGTAAAAAAAACCCAGATAGTTTAACGGAACGCTACATTGCATCAGATCACTGTTGATCCATGTTTTATTGATTTCCTAAATAATGTTCTTCAATGGGATACAGATATCAATAGAAACTGATAATATAGATACAGGAAGCTGTGGTATGAGTGCCAATGAGACAACTCTCCATTCAAATTATAAAAGTAACCCATTATAGGTCAATGTACGGCCTTCAACACGGAGCCTTGGCTCACTCCGAACAAAAAGCTATAAAGGGCCCAAAATTACTAGTGTAAAACAATTCAAACGGGAAAAACAACGGTCTAATCTATATAAAAAAATCATGTACGGAAAAAATGTTTTACAGCGAGTCAGATATACGGAACAATTGTATGTTAAACGAGACAGATCAGCCAAAATGTACGTTTAAAACAAGACACACTATAATGCACGGGATATATAAAGGAAAGTTGCATGATTAAAATCATAGATGCTTCAAAAACTACCTGTAACACTAGACAGATGCATGGACATCCTGGTTGTACAATGAAGGAGGTACATGTATATGAAAGAAAAAAATGGAACCAATGGCAATATATTCGGAAAACTGTTTGTGCAGCGAGTCAGATATACGAAACAACTGCATGTTAAACGAATCCACGGGACACCAACATGAACAACTTTACAGATATTGTGAACCAACTTATTTTCGCGGATACTTTATTTCGCATTTAGCCCTTTCTAGCCCATTTCGAAGCGATTTAATTGCACGATTTTTAAATTCAATTGATATAATATGAAAACAAAACATCTTAGTTTAGAGTGTTCACAACGATTTATCTTTGCGTAAATTTTCTTCTCTCAAAAGTTGAGAAAAATAATTTGTAACAGATATACGGGAAAACTGCATGAACAACGAGACAAGTGTATTTGAAAACTGCATTTTCTTTAAGACACATGTCCGGAATACTGCTAACAGAATATATAACAAAACTCTTCTTGTACAACGAAACACATATACCAACGATACAAGTGTACAATAAAATTACTTGTACAGCAACAGTTCCATGAGAGAACTGTTTGTACATCGATAGACATGTAACAAACACCTGCTTGTACAAACAACACATGTGTACAAGAAAACTGCTTAAAAAGCGATAGTAATAACGGGAAATCTGCTGGTACAGCGATAACCATGTATTAAAAAACTGCTGGTGCAACAACACATGTGTACAATTGCACAGCTCGTACAGCGACCAGCGACAGATGGACAACTGCTGCATGGTACTGTGATAAACAAGTGCGAAAAAACAACAACTCATGTGTACAATTGCACAGCTCGTACAGCGACCAGCGACAGATGGACAACTGCTGCATGGTACTGTGATAAACAAGTGCGAAAAAACAACAACTCATGCGTAGAAGTAAACTGCCTAAACAGCGATATCATAGTAATTACAGGAAATCTTGGTCGTATATTGATGTGTTTAGTCTTCACTGGTGCTTGCGCTCGTCATTGTCGTTTCACATTTATTTAGTGAAAACCGGAAGTAGTCATGATATCGATAAAGGTTTGATACTATAAGTCAATTCATTAATTCTGTTTATGGGTATTTTAACACAAAACACATCGTCTTTCAAAAATCTAATCGACTTAATCAGAATAAATATCTTTAAAATAGAAGACAGCTTGAGAAATGCTTAAATTTGACTTCAAATCTAAACGTTTAGGTTTTATTTTCGACACCAAATTATAAATCGTTCAAGAGTACAGAACACTTGAATGTTAGTTTAATTAATTTTGGTGATGTTTTTATATTTTGTTCTGTGATTTGGCGTTTAATTTTGATTAATGGGAATTTAACAACCATAGGGATGATTTTCGTAGAGGATTAATGTATTTTCCAAACAGTAAAATAGCCTTTTTATTCTATCAAGAAAACATGAACATTGAAGCGAACCGCTTGAATGATATGAATTTATTTATTTGGTTCATTCAATAGAATTACAATACTACATGGATTTCAGTAAAGATGTACAACTCATATGTCATAATGGGTTTATTGTTTTTTTTTCTAATTATAAATACGTTTTCTACGGGTACAACCAAACTTCATAACTAAATCTTTATATTTAAGAAATAATTGATGCAAGCTATACTTTATTGTAGTTTTAACATGGGTAGGCATTATATTCGTGATTTATTTTGCCCAAACGATAGTGATCGATCGATCATTTCGATTCTGATTAGGTCAATTAAGGTCATTTCTATGATCGATGTGTTTATCTGTTTATGTGTAGAGCATTTGTGTAGGTTAATACATGGACTGCCTTGGTTTTTATTTGTTTATAAGCAAACGACTGGGTATGTGGATTTTTCAGAGGGAGTGGTTTTGAACAGCCAGCGTGAACTTTGTCGTATCTAGGTCAAATATGTCAATTGCGAATTGTAACACATTGTAGACATAATAAATGTATATGGTATTAAAAATGCGTTTATTTGATAAAAAGTATTTTTCTGCAGTAGTCAATATACGCATATGTTAACAAATTTCATTGGATTTCGAGCATGGGTCTATTTTCTAAGCGAAAGAAGCACGTCATATTAAAATGATATGTTTCATTCTGTTCATGTAGGAAATTGCCCGAAAAATAGAAATATTATCATCACTGGGAAATCCCCACCCACACTAACAAGTAGCGTCTTTTGGGTGTGAGAGGTATATAACTGTATATTCGGTTTCCATTCAGTATAGCAATGCAAAGGAGTAGGTTCAGTAAGACTCCTTTTTGGCCCCAAAATATGGCAGTTTTACAAAATTGTAAAAATGGAATCTTTTAGCTATTTACTGGAAAGTAGAATGTTTCTGCTACATAAATATGGGCTGTTTTTGACAATGCAAGGTACATACATCGGATAATAACATCATTAAGTCATGCTAAATTACTGAAATCCTCACAATTTTAGCATTTTAGTCAAATATTAGACGGTTTCCGTCTTAAATGAAAGTGGCCGCATTCGTGTTACTTCATAATATTGAAATGTAAGTTGTATTTGGTGGCAATACAAAACATATATAAAGGGTGAGGATGAACACGGATGCAGCCACTTTCATTTTTGACAAAAACCATCTGAAAAGTGACGTTTTTTGGCATATTTGATAGATTTTTCTTAATTTTTTCACAAAAACTAATTGAATCGATTGAAATAGACACTTAAGTGTTTAAAAAGTGTCCGAAATCTTTCGTTAGATGAAATTGAAATTTGAGGCCAAAATCAGCCCTTACCGGACCTACTCCTTTCATCGACAGGATTAAGCACTGTGAAATGTTGAAGAATTCTAAACAAGTAGATTTCGTACCTACATAAATTTCAAAATCAGTAAAACGAATAATTACAATTTGATTTTTACAGTTTACCGATGTTCTGTAATACATACTGTATATGTCGACTTTTAGGTGTCGTGTGGGTTGTTGTTTTGTTGTGTGTGTGTGTGTGTCTCTCTCTATTAGAAATGACATCCTTTTTACATTAAATAGTCAAACATCTCCATTTATTCTTCATTAACACATATTATTGACTAGCATTACGTTTGGGAACTTTAACAAAGTTTTGCTCCCTAAAGTATATAATACACAGGTTATTTCTTGAATTAAAAATGAGACGACAAGCCCAAAAGCAATCAGTATATCAACATGTTTGTCTCTTGTGTAAATGTTTCTGTGTTGATTTTGCAGCATCAGTGCAATAAGGGTAATTTAAACTTAGAATTTTAAATTAAATTTAAATTTTAATATATGTCTTTATGTTTCAATATTTTTCTCTTTTATTTTATTTTTGTCCTTCATTTTGGTTTTTTGGCCCCATTATTCTCTTTTCTGTAAATTCCATCCATCAATTTCAATTTAACAGTTCGAAACTTGATTAAAATCTCCGCGATGCCTTTTAAAACATTGATTAAAATATTATATAAAATCTGGAGGGACAGAAATGAGCATTCTAAAATTTCATTGACTTTTCTAATAGCTTTATTTGCATAATATACGGGACGATATACGTTAATAATTAACTAAGTTTTCAAATACGGTCTCATTTTATTACTATAGTATCGCTTTTATATCATAATATTAACCATTGAAATTACGATTGGTTGCAATTTCTTAGTAATGTTATTGTCGGTCATTCTTTTTCTCTCTACTTTGTTTAAAATAAGTGTAGAAAAGCTTTAATTTGAAACATTTGAATTTATTCAACCATAAAGCGTGTTATTAAGCGACTATAGTATTATTGAATTTTCATGTCACTATAGGGGCCTTCTAAGCTGAAGAAACTAACCGAGTATAGCTGGCATTGGGGGAATGATTATATTATACATGTATTATTGTTTTAAACGTTGATTGCAATTGGTTGATTGGTTTTTATCGGTACTTTCTTCAGTTTTTTATGTTCAGTCTTGTTTACTATTATTTGTCTGTTTATCATTTTCTATGTTAGCCATGGCGTTGACAGTTTATTTTCGATTTATGAGTTTTAGAATCTTTCGCCCCTCTTTTCCTTTTCAAACATTAATATGCTATTTCGTGGCTGTCAGATTGGAGTCGAGCTTCCACGTGCGAGATTCCAACTCGCAACATCAGTGTTGACTGGCTAGTGAAATAATAGTTTAACTACTTATGCCACTGAGGTCCCCCTTTTTAAACTCCAAAAGTAATGTATACTGTATATACATATATACACTTTAAGTCTTGAAACGTATGAAAATATTATATTTAATTTAAAACTTATTATATGAAAAATGACGGTTGGTGGTTTTTTTTTTAAATCTCATCATTCGATTTTAACTTTTAAACAAAAACAAAACAATTAAGTGCGTAAAGTATTTATAAGTTAGGGTCCTGATGTGGTTTACGGCATACAGAACGAAGAGATATGAACAAAAAAATGAAGAAAAACATAATAAATGAAGAAAAAAAGGCCTACATGTAGTTTAAGAGTTCAGAGATTCTTATACGTATTTGATATATTAAGAATAATAATTTCCAACGCTAAATGTGTATTGCTGACTTCTGTATAGAAGTCTGAACACATAAAATGAAAGTTACAATCGAAAATAGATGCGAAAAAAAACATTGTATCCTGGAAACGATTTAAGGCGATTTAAACACATGTAAATCAGATGTTTGTTATTTCTTTTTCGGTTAAGATACTTTTTAACACCAAAACAGTTTTTTCGAAGACACAACGATTCTTAGAGAAAATATCTTTCTGGATAAGGAAGTGTTTAAATTTCCAAAGAGAAGAGAAAATTCAGTTTATATTTCTGAGACATTCTGTTATCGACTACAATATAAAAAAAGAAGATGTGGTATGATTGCCAATGAGACAACTATCCACAAAAGACAAAAATGACACAAACATTAACAACTATAGGTCACCATACGGTCTTCAACAATGCGCAAAGCCCATACCGCATAGTCAGCTATAAAAGGCCCCGATAAGACAATGTAAAACAATTCAAACGAGAAAACTAACGGCCTTATTTATGTAAAAGAATGAACACCCCTACACATATCCGTTTTAAATGTCTTTTATTGAATAGCAAATACCGTATAGTCTGCGTTAAAGTTCAAAATGAAAAGAACAAATTTCAACTTTGACAACTTAATGATTTAGTAGTACTCAGAAACAATACTTAGGAAACACTCCTTAAAGAAACACCTGACAAATACTTATGTAAATAATTATAAAATTCTCAATCATTTTATATCGGAACATTCTGACACAAGTTTAATTGAATCTGTAATCACTTGTACAATTTTCAATATTTGTTTTCTTAGCAATGACATTCAGCGATGAAAAAAGATTGACAAATTTAAATTGTGAGTACGAAACTACGGTTTAATTTTCACTGCCTGATGTAATATTAACCATAATAATCGTTAATCGTGACAGTACAGATTAGAAAATCTGGGTCTATTCGTTACTTCCAATTTTAGATTTAAGCTTCATTACAAAATTTTAACCTCGTTCTCGTTTATCAAGTACGAGTAAACGTAGTGCTGGTGCATATTCTGTAACGTTTATCAATTAATCAATTTGATTGGTGACGGTGCTCCGGTATCGGCAAGATTCATATGATACATTCTGTCTGCAAATAATCAGTTCATGAAATATTTATAATTACGCTGTAATAGCTAAGGTTGCAGCTTTCAGACAAAGTTAACCTTACAATTCTGTATTCATGTTTAGTTTACCTTAGTTTTGTATTCTCTAGGAGAGCGGCGGATTATATAAAAATGAAAAACTAGATAATTTTTCAACGTGGCGGATGCATAAGCACCTACTTGTGGGTATTTCTCTAGCACGTATTGTTCTGATAAAAGTAGTAAACGTTTTGGTTTTTTTTTTCGTTATCACTTTAGACAATCTTGAAATATATAAGTTATCAAATCAGAAAGATGTACTCAAACGCATAGAAAAGAAAACTAACACAAAACTAACACAATTAACTCATCTTTTAAACACAAGGAGTTTGATTCCTGGTCACAATTCGAAACGTTTGGAACTTGTTCGACACACATTGTATTCTTAAAATGAAGTCAGGGGTATGGCAGTAGTTATCACAAGTTTGTCCCTATGTATGTTGCATTGGCGTTTGTTTTTGTTGTTCCTTTGTTTCTTGTTATAATTGTTGTGTTTCTCTCGGTTATTTTTAATCCTGATTTGCTTATCTCAATCGATTTATGGCTTTTGAAAGCGGTATACTACTGTTGGTTTTGTTTACAGTATGCCGAACGTTATTGTTTTGAATATTTTATACAATGTCCCCACTTTAAAAAAAAAATAACTACTAACCATAAAATCTGATATTTTTAATAATCTGCAATGGGTATTTAAATAGAAATTAAAACTTTAATATTTTATCGCAACTGCTTTGAAATAAAATTACAATTTTATTATAATTTAAGTCATATCGAATTCACATTGGGCGAGTGTTTATTATCCGGAAAAGAGAAACTATTTTTTTAACGTGAAATCAAGGTCTGTACTTTCAGAACATAGGAATAAAATTACTTTCTTTTCATTTGATGCTTTGTTATTATATAAGGTCATAGGGTTTAAATTAAATGTATCGAGTCGAAACACTGGAAACTTTAACTTTGCAAAACACTCATCTGCAAATCCGCCACCGCTATTTCTTAAAGATACGGTGTCATGTAAATAGCCAAAATGTACAGAAAAAACATGGTTTTCATGAAATAACAAGTTGTAAAGTTCTATATATAGCTAGCCAATAAAGTTTATATACAATACTAAATATAAATTATATGAGAGATATGTATATAACTGGCAGTATGGATTACATTTTATTTATAAGAAAGTACATCTCATCTTTTCTCTTGTTCTAATAAGAACAATGAGTTTTAAGAAAAACAGGAGAAGTATCATTTTCTTTAATTTTGGATCTTTCCAACATCAAATTAAAACTTCTCAACTGCTTTCGTATGACAAAAAGAATTATCAATCTCTGTACTATGGTATTACTTCTGGTTTAATTGCCAAAATCTTTTTTGCTGATAAATCATGTGACTTAAACCTGGTTTAATAGCTAGCTATACCTCTCACTTATATGACAGTCGCATAAAATGTCAATATATTGACAACGGTGAGTGAACAAATCAAACAGTCATAAAAGGTAAAAATGTCAAAATAGGGGTACAGCAGTCACCAAGGTGATAATATCTTAATCACTATAAAAACAAACAAATATGTAAATAATCTTTGGCACCTTAACACAAGCACAAACACAACACAATTGATTGTGATTCAAGATAATATTCTTGATTTAAGCTAAGTTTTGATAAAGGCAAGAGTAGTATACCGCTGTTCAAAACTCATAAATCCATGGACAAAAACTGAGGGAAACGTATTTAATATAAAAGGAGAACAACGACACAACATTAAAATGTAACATACACAGAAACGGACTAAGCATTAGACAAAATCCTATGAGAATAACAAATATAACATCAATATACTATTTTTTAATGTATTGCATTAGTAATCGGTATACGATAGTTAAAGAGAGTATTTGCCATTTGATAAAATGCTAAGTAACTGTTCATCACACACATTCGATTTTTTCGTGATACGAGATAAATGTCTGAAACTCTTCAGCTTTAAATGGTCATTCCTTATCGAAGGACTTAAATCAACCCTCTATTGTATAAAGCTTTTGTCTTACTAAGTTGTTCCGGTCACATCAACCAGAACATCTTCTATATTTTGTTTGCATGCTTTCACTAATGTGCTTTGTCTATATGCCTTTTGTGTTCCCTTGTTACATATTTGTTTGTTTATATTGTTCTGAAACTTATTCTTACATACTTTTGATTTTTTAACCCTTTATACTAACATTGCCTATGTAAATTTAAAAAAATTGTGTATGCACATTGAACGACAAATGTATGTGACGTATAAAATTTTCTGAAGTCAGACACTCAAATCAATGAATGTGTTCGTAGATAGTAGATGTTTTTGTGCTCTGTTAAATTATTCCTTTTAAAATTATTATACGATGATTACTGATGTACCCATATTTTGACTATCTTATTTATTGTGTCTGTTTATTTAACGCATCAATGTAAATATAAAGGAATTTGATGAGACTGTCATTAAAGTGGGAGGGTTAGCGCTATAGAACCAGGTTTAATCCACCATTTTTTACATTTGAAAATGCCTGAACCAAGTCAAGAATATGACAGTTCTTGTCCATTCGTTTTTTATGCGTTTTGTTATTTGATTTTGCCATGTGATTATGGACTTTCCGAATTGATTTTCTTCTAAGTTCAGTAATTTTGTGATTTTATTTTTTATAAAGTGATTATGAGTATTTGTTTTGTTCACACTTTGTTGTCAATAGAATGGAGGTTTATGCGACTATCATACATGTCAGAGGTTTAGCTAGCTATACAACCAGGTCCAATCCAGCATTTTCTAGTGTAGAAAATACCTGAACCAAGTCAGGATTATGAGAATTGTTGTCCATTTTATCCATGTTTGAGCTTTTTATTTTGCCATTTGACATTTTCCGTTTGGAATTCTTGAAGATCGTTTTCCATTTGTTATTGTAGCTTCTACCTTGCAATAATACGAAGGTATGTATTTGATTTGGCATTATACTTAAGCTGGTTTTCTTCCTTTCCACATACATGTACGGGTATCCGAGACACCCGTTTTCTCTTTTGTCTGTTTGAGCCAAATAGATAAAGGCATTGTACCCTGTTAAGTAAACAATATATTCACTAGAAGGTTGATTGCACGTAAAAAAAAGATATTCAATTTTAATAACAAGCATAACATTGTAAAATATCCAAGCATCAATTTCGTTTTGTCCCTATGTACAACAGTATTCAACATGATTTATTTTCTAGACAATATTATAAAGTGTATTAAATAATATTTATTGTTTAATTTTAGTATAATTAAAATGACAACATAACAACTAGTTTATTTTCAAACTGGGACTCGTTATTAATACAATGAAAGTAAACAGTAAAATTCCAGTAAAAACCACAATTCAACCAATCAGGAACTAACATATAACCTAGAGCCGGGCTTTTGATTTATTAGATTTGTCAGAAGCATTTTAATATGCATTACATTTGCGTAAATTAAGAGCACTTTAATTCCATTTTCAAATTTGAATTAAGCTATATCGTTAAATTAAGTGATCAGTAACGCCAGGTGCATTGAGCGATGAGTTTTGAATTAATATTTTATAAATTAAATCGACTAAAAAACATAAAATAAAAGATAACTAATTTCAATCAATGATAATATACATTGCAAGTATCAGAGGGATAGTTATGGGAGACTATTAAATTTCATTATTAAAGGGTATTGACAGGTGGGTTGTAATGATTAATATACTAGCCTGGCAAGAACTGAACACAATTTTGAAAAGACGGGACTAAAATGAGTATTCTGTAATACAATAAAATTGAGAATGGAAATGGGGAATGTGTGAAAGAGACAACAACCCGACCATAGAACAGACAACAGCAGAAGGTCACCAATAGGTCTTCAATGCAGCGCGAAATTCTTAAACCAAGAGGCGTCATTCAGCTGACCCCTACACAAATATACCGGTATATGTAGGTCTCTAAAGTGCGACGGGGACGCTAAAGTACGACGGTCACACTAAAGTGCGATGGTCTACGCTAAAGTGCGATGCTTCCATACGCTAAAGTGCATTGTCCGCAAAAGAATGGACGTAAGAAACGCAGTTGAATTATGACGTTTTCAGTCTTTTATACAAACCAAACATGTGCATGCCGTTAAATAAATTCTTAGAATATTTGATCAACATGTTGTAAACCAAATGTTTATGACTTGATTATTTTAAACCAAACTTGATTATTTTAAACCAAATCGCACGTTGTCTGCTGACGCAAATATGTTTTTTGTTGGGTGATGGAAGAAGTACCTGTGCCCTGCACTTAACCATTTTACTATAGATACAAATTACGTATGTATTCTGCTTCTGTTTGAAGTGAACGGATACATATGAATCATTATAAATGTTGCATGTTGCAGCTTACTTTGCGGTTCACGTCAACCAACACCACAACTCAATAACACGTTTCTGTCTTGAGATGGGCGGATTGGGAATGGGGTTGGGGTTTTCAACATATTTAAGAGCACCCATACTCTAATCTAGGACAGAGTTTTTTGCATTCCTATCCATTTAATCTGTGTTGATATACCTTCTATAACTGAAATACACGTATGCGTCTTTTTTAGACGGAACGCGTATGGCGTTAATACAAAAGTTAATTCTGGTATCTATGATGAGTTTTTTTTAAAACCACTGGGTCGTTGCCACTGAGTTTTAAATCCCCAAGGGTATCACCTATATGCTGACATAAATAATCATTGATGTGGTCATATTTATAAATTGACTGATTACAACACTTTTGAATTATTGAAATACTAAGGCGTTTTTACCCAGGAATAGATTATTTGGCAATACCTTTGATGTAATTGTCAAAACTTTTGGTCCTAATGCTCTCCAACTTCGTACCTTTACTGGCCTTTTAAGCTTGTTTGGATTTATTGGCCTTTTAAACGTTTTTGGATTCGAGCGTCACTGATGAATCTTTTTTAGACATAACGCGCGTCTGGCGTAAATATAAAATTTTATCCTGCCGGTGGTATCTATGATGATTTTATTTATGCACAATCCATCATAGTGATTGGTGTGTTCTAATGCGGAGGGTAAGGCGCACAGATATTCCCTGTCCCTGGACCAAATATAGAAATAAAAAACAGTGGAATGATTGCCAATGAGACAACTCTCCATCTTAGTCACAATGTATAAAAACTTAACAATAATGTTTCAAAGTACGACATTCAACACGGAGCCTTGAATCACACCGAGCAGAAACATATAAAGAGTCTCAAAATGACTAGTGTAAAGCAATAAAACAGGAAAATCAACGGTTTAATCTATAATAAAAACAAGAAATGTGAAACACTTATGAACTACATCAACAAACGACAATCACTGAACAACAGTTTCTGATTAAAGACAAATGCAATCAAATGTAATGGGTTTAAACATTTATCAGTTGCCAACCTTCACCCTAACATAAAACAGTAGTGTAAAAGCATCAAATGAAAATAGATGCATTATTCGGTAATCAGCATGTAACAGTCATAAATCAATGCACTATATAATAGAACACAAATGTTTAAAGAAATTTGTTAATGTGATGTTGAAATTCGATATCTTTGTCATTTGTATTTTAGCAGATGTTGTTGTTTTTACACCAAATAAGTCTATCATGAATTCAAAGTTCTAACAATTCTGATGTTCGCATCTTTTTATAATTTCAAAATTTCGTTTCCAGTCTCAAGAATAACTTGCAAGTTAGAGTACAAGGTACACAATTGCGTCTATTTTCGAAGTTTTGTATATTATATTCAGAGCTATATATTTTTATAAATCTTGTACATGTAGCATAACACGGACAGATATCTTCATATATTGATTAATTCAAGACACAAAAATACAAAAGCTGAGACTGTAGCATAAAATGTGGGAAAAGGGGGGGCAAAAATAGTACGGAAAGATCAATAGTTCATGTTTAAAAGTTGTCCTATACGGTTTTCTTATATTAATTATGTCATCTAATGGTGAAGTTGAAATCATCCCTTCGTAATTTTTTCTGACGCCATCACGAGTTGGTTGACCGTTATGGAATAACCGTTTCACAAATGATATCGGATATGTTCCTTACGTAGTAACTGCAATCCCCTTCCCTTTCATGAATGTGACCTACCGAACTATACTATTTACCGGATTTGTTATCAAAGCAACACGACGGGTGGCACATGTGGAGCATGATCTGCGTACCTTTCCAGAGCACCCAAGATAACCGCTAGTTAATGGTGGGGTTCGTGTTGTTTATTCTTTAATTTTCTATGTTGTGTCATGTGTACTATTTTTTGTCTGTTTGTCTTTTTCATTTTTAGCCATGGCGTTGTCAGTGTATTTTAGATTAATAAATTTGACTGTCCCTCTGGTATCTTTCGTCCATCTTCTATGATAATCAGCACTGTGACTTTTTGAGTTCTCTTGTACTTTGTAACGATTCAATTTACTCAATGTTTTCCATTATTTGTTTCAATCTTAAAAACGAAGTAAACCCTTTTCCAAAGTTCCCATTTAAAATATATACATAACTGTTCAAAAATATCACAAGACCTTAAAACGTATAACAATCTACAATCTATAATAACTATTTGTTTGAAGTAGAAACTGCATAAAAAAGATAGTGTTTAACTAAAAAGTAAAATAACTGACAATTGACCATATTTTGATGACGATGAAAACAACGATAGGTCATCGCACGACCTTCAACAATTATTAAATCCTTTACTGTTCAGTCAGCTTTGAAAGGCCGCTGCATGATTAATTGTGCAGCAATTAATAAAAAAGCAGTGACCGGATTTATTTTAAAAGCATTTAAGAGAAAACAAATATGGCTATTATCCGGGACACATGTAGTTGCTGTTGATATCGTCTTAAATCCTTTTGATAACATCATCGGAAAATTGATAACGTTACAATTGCAAAATTTAGTTGTTTTGTTAAGCGATTATTTTTTTTTCAAATGTTCCAATGTCGATGCCTTTATTCCTCAATGATTCGTTAAAATAATTACCAGCACGTTTGCCCTGAAACATCTCAATGACGTCAGGATATTGTACACAATGAAATTAAAATAGTAGACAAATAAACGTTGCTGATAGATATTGAAAATCATCATTTTAGGAATTTTCGCATATTATTTTTAAAATTAGTTTATAACCTTATCAATTTGTCCTGATTTATTTTAAGATCAGCATTCGTTAGGTTTTTCTATATAAACACATCTACGAACGCAGTTTATATGAAAAATGAAACGTGCAAAAAGTAACACGTGTAAAAAAAAACTATTTTTCTATATCTATTTGAAAACAACATGACGAGAACCTCATTATTTACCAAGGTTTATCCTTGTCAGTAGGTGTTTCGTTAGATGTTGTACCTTTTCCAATCTTAACACACTTCCGTATCTGAATGCTTTTATTTACAAAGCATTACACAAGAACAAAAACCTACAATGTAAATTAATCTATATACCCTTTGCATTGTAAACTCTTATTTAAGTATGAAAAGAGCAAAGGGAAATATAAAGCCAATACCCGAGCCAATAAAAAAGACACAGAAGGAGACACAAATAGATTTATAAAACAACGCTAATTAAACACAATAATATTTTTTACGAACATTTTTCAAATTTTAAATCGAATTAAAAAAAACACAACCTTTTGTCAGTGTTATCTAAAGGTGTCAATGGTAACCTTTGACCTTCTTATTCTGTGCCGTACTATCTCAACTCAATACAACACTCCCAAGTATGTTGATTGCAGCTGATGTTTTGTTGATTTACCCTAACTAACCTAACAGAGAGATTGCTCATCACATTACCGTAGACATCAAAGACATACAGACAATAACGAATGAGTTGATCGATTATAGAAGAAAAGAACAATTTGATCTCCAATAAAAATATGGAAAGCTTTAATTTTTTTTAATTAATTAAAATTAGAACTATATACATAATCATTGTTATTTAATTTTCTATTTTAAGGTGAAAAGAAAAGAAATGTATTATTTGAAAACTGAATTTACTTTATGTTAAACGCGTTTAAATCTATTTTATATTAATCATTCTTAATCAAAATACGTATTTTATATAAAGAATAAAGTAAAATTCAAGTATATGTGTTTTTTTTTTTTAGAAACAATGAACAAGTTTGTATTTGAAGAATACGCCATATCTGTAATATAATACAGTAGAATTGATTTAACAAAAGTAGAATTTATATAGCATTTAATAATATAAAATATAAAACAATAAATGATCGCCTGATTTTTTTGTGTTTATTTTCGTATGTAAAAATATGTCGAATAAAAGATAGAGAGATATTTTGCAAACAAATGTCGATTCAGAGATCTGAGAGATTTTAAATATTCCTGCTTTTTAATGTCAGGTCAAATTACAACTTAGTCAATGGGTTACCTTTTCTAGAATTCTACAAAATTATAGGATTTTCGAACTGTTTCTTCACATCTCAAATATAAAAGGACGTTGATATGTTTTATAACTCGTCAATTATGTCAATTTGTGTCTTTAGATAAATGTTCAATCGGTTACTGCACTTTAAAAGCTCAAACAAACCCAGTTGTACGTATTGGAATTTTCATAACATAAACCATTTACAGAATTATATATAATATCTACACGTGATCGACGATACGTAAATAATCGTCTTACAACAAGTTCATAGGTCAATTATCCTTTCAGTCTGCTATATATTTTAGCTCATTTTACCATTTGTCTTCAAAACACCCACATAGTAATAATGAACAAAACGCAGGATAGACGGAGATGAAATGAATGATTGTAAAACAAAGAACAAAAGACGGAACATACTTTCACTTGCATCTTTAATTTCATAATATTTGGAGGTAGGTCATTTTAATTTTTTTTAGCAGTGTTTGTTAAATTTAGTACATAATTGATCATGAAATCTTGGATTCAACAACATATAAGATTTTCGTGTAATTAAGTGCAGATAACTAAAAATATCTAATAGTTTAAAATAAAATGTGCTATCAAAATATATATTTTCCGGAAATAGATGAATAATAAGTTAAGTCGATGCAAACGTTAGATTTTTTTCGTTTTTATTCTTGGAAATGATTTTTAGTAATATAAATTGTAACGCAGTCTTTTCAAAGGTGCAAGAGTGTGTATCATTTACATGTCAAAACTCGATGGTTTTATATTAGATCTTTGATACTAGAACAAAAAACTATTAAAGATAATTAAAAAACACTACGTCAGGCAAACTACCGACGATGAATTCGTCGGAAAAATTAGGCCGTTAAAAGAGGCAAACAAAAACCAACAACACATGGTAAAAGTAGCCAGACTTCAATGCTCGAAATATAGTGGTCTTGAACCGACAACACTTATGTGGTATCTAGTTTCTCTCACTTTTATTGATACAATATATCATGCATACGGGACATCGACCTCTGTACGCAATTATCGTCTTAATTAACCCCCTCATAATCTGTTTGATGATATGATTAAAAGAGAACGTGGATTTAAATACGATCCATCTGAACATATTGATTCTTTGATTAAAATTACGTTTAAAGGTTATCAAGGTAGCTCTAGTAAGATATTTGAATAAAGCCATTTTTTTGTACTATTTTTGATTTTGGTTTAATTCAATACACACACAATTGTCTATGTAGTGTTAAACACTGCTACACACTTACATGTTCAAGAATTGTTTAGTCTTGTTTATACCTTTTTTGAGCACTGTAAATAGTCATGCTATACCGAAAGTCAATGTGTAGACGCATTTATACTTACTAGTAATAGATAAAGGAAGATGTGGTGTGAGTGCCAATGAGACAACTCTCCATCCAAATAACAATCTAAAAAAGAAAACCATTACAGGTCAATGTACGGCCTCCAACACGGAGCCTTGGCTTACACGAACAACGAGCTATAAAGGGCCCCAAAATTTCTAATGTAAAACCTTTCAAACGGGAAAACCCACGGTCTAATCTATAGATAAAAAAACGAGAAACGAGATACACGTATAAATTACAAAAACAAACGACAACTACTGTACATCAGATTTCAGATTTAGGACAAGTGCAAACATTTGCAGCGGATTAAACGTAATGTATTAGATGAGGACTTACTGATAATTTGATCAGTCAAACTATTTCTCACTGAGCATGCTCTTTCGTTCTGGTGTCACATCATTTCCATGGGTTAGAGCTTACACACATGTTCAGTTCAGCAACGTATTGGATGTGGCTTTCCCAAGTCAGGAGTCTTAAATAGAGGATTTATTATTGATGAATTGTTTCCTGTTGTAATGTAGGGACCTTTTACAGTTTTTAATCAGTATGGGTTTTGCTAATATTTAAAGCCGCATGACACCAGATAGTTCTCTAGTAGGATATTTGGTGTGTCTCTCGCAATTGTACTTCATTTACCATTTCCCCTATAGTTGCATTTTCATAATGTTTCATCAATTTTATCATTATCAAGTAATTTCCATCTCATTTGTAATCTTCACCTTTTGCTAGCAGTATCAATTCACTGCGCGTTATACGGTTAAAAAACACAAGCAATTAGCACTTCCGCAATAAGTTATGTAAATGTGTGGTACATATAAACTGAATACACGTTTATTAAAGACACGTTACTAGTGTTAGTTGTGTAACAAACCAAGTTATTCTTTTCATTTCTTTTTTTTCTGCCTTTTCGATGTTCTTTCTTCTTCTTTGAAGATTTGTCTAAGTAAGCAGGGACAAAACAAAGAAGCAAACAATCAATTCGCAACAAGTTGTATTGAGACCGACAATATAATTAGCAGACGTTTAACAAACAATAAGTCACCTTAATTCACTTAAGTCACTCAATTTTTGACATTTTTACTCTTTGAGTATGTTTGTTTTGTTCATACATCGTAGACAATGTAATGGAATTTGATGCGACTGTCATACAAGTGAGAGGTTTAGCTAGCTATAAAACCAGGTTCAATCCACCATTTTCTACATTAGAAAATGCCTGTACCAAGTCAGGAATATGACAGTTGTTATCCATTAGTTTGATGTGTTTGGACTTTTGATTTTGTCTTTTGATTTTTGATTTTCCTTTTTGAATTTTCCTCGGAGTTCGGTATTTTTGTGATTTTACTTTTTTCAAAATATCTATATAAATATTAACATTTAAGGAATGACTGTAGCGGGTTATTTAACAGTGTGCACCACATTTTTTATGTCATTTCGAATAGACAGAAAAAATATTACAGTCATTTGAAAACCATGAAAAAACGTTGATGACGCCACGGTCACATGACTAAATTATGTCTATGGGCTCATAACAAAATAACGTCAGCCAATCAGAAAATGCGTTACATCCAAAATTAAATTATTGCAGAATACACCAAAACTATAAGGATAAGCAGATCTCGTAAAACAAGTTCTCAAATTTGTAAGCAGTATGTGCAGCTGTCACTGACAGCTGATATATTTATATTACATATATATAATGTATTACTCAACTCATGTTTAATGGTTTAAACTATTTTCTGATACTGTTTATATGTGCGTTATTTAAGTGGATCTATTTGAACGCTTAGGTTTTGATATCCTAATTCGAATTAAATGCGTTGGTTCTTTTTTTCACGAGTACGTAGCGCTGTTTGCATTTCAATATAGTTACACGTTTGTTTGATAAACTCAACATAGATACAAGGTATAACATTTTATTAGCCAAACGCATGTTTCCTTTTCAAAAGGTTCACCAATGCCGCGCGAATGAACAAATTTAAGAAAGCCTAAGAAACTGAAAAGTATTGATGACCAAACAGACTAGAAGGGTTTTTTTCAAAATACAGATTATTTATTCCTAGGGTAATACACATTTTGTATTTGGAACAAATGTCTTTTTTCAAATGTCGATTCTTAAGTTTAAAGTGAAAAAAAACAAAAACAATTTAAGTGTTTGATTTGCTTTGTTGGTTTGTTTTTGTTGTTTTGGGTGGTTTCCCTACTACTCCTTCTGTTTTTTGTAATTTTTTATTATTTGCTTTTGTTTTGCTTTTTATGTTGGTGCGATTCAATTGTTTAGTTCTTTTATTTAGGTTTGATTTGTCTGATTTAAATGGCTTTGTTAGAGTCGAGCAGGGAGTGGCGTTTACTTTAATTAAAATCATGATTTATCCCTTAAAAACAAAATTTGTTTCTTTAATCAACGCGACAAGTGTGCAACATACTTTTGTTGTCATTTTTTTTTTGGAATTAGTCGAAAGGTAAAATAGTATAAAATGTTTTTCCAAGTATTTAATTGAATTGCTTGCTGGTGTATACAAACTTATGACTTCATTACAGAAAATTATAAATTACACTCAACAATAAGTTTCAATAGACAGGACATATACGGAAATTTGACAAATCATACTATATTGAATTCGTACATGAGTAAAACTGTTCAATTAAATAAATTGAACAACAGGAAACACATTTCGGTTAATGATTAAAACGTTAAAGTTGTTTTTTTATTGACCGATTAAACATTTTTCAATATCTAATTTAATTTTCAGATCGTAAACTTTGTTTTCTACTACTAATAAAAGTAAAACATACAATACAAAATCCCAGCCTAGACAATTTCTATTATTTTGCATCGAATTGAAGATATTTTATTACTTTTAAATAGTAGTAGTCTAGTCATAAAAATGATAGAAATTTGAGATATGATACCAGGTATTGTTGTAATCATAATAATGTTATTAAATAATTCATATCCATAGAAATAACATTCGTCAATACACAGAAATGAAATTTGTAATCTCTGTTTATCCAATCAATGGTCCCGCTGCGGGGAAATATTGTTTTATTTTCAAAATTATGACGGCGCAATCAACTACGAAAATAAATAATCAGTCCCCTAAAATAATCCGAAACTAAGTATAAATATGCGTCGTAATAACGTTTAATCAAAGGTTACAAAGAAAACAGTGAAAAGCATCTGTCATGTGTTATTAATGGTTTTACAGCACGAGTTCCGTAGAGGCCAATTAGAATTATTATATTATTAATTGCTAGAAGCATCAAAGATTTTAGTATCGTTTAAATAATCATTGTGTACATTGAATAAAACCATCTTAAATCAATATCGGAATAAGTATTTCCGGAACAATATGACCTGCTTCCGTTTCGGATATCTGATTAAGCCTCGATTTCCTAATGTATAATTTATTGTTTCTCAGTATAGTTAGTAGTCGGAATTTTAGTATTAAGGGTATGGTCATAAATAAAGCAACGATTAGGAATAACTGAAAATAGTAAATTATAGTTTAAAAAGCGTTGTCTGTTTTCTAATGTTAGACATCTTTGTATTGTGAACTCAAACACATGTTTTGTTAATACGGAACCAGACAAAATGTTCTGGTTCCCTAATATATTGAAAGGATTTTGGTTCTTCAATGACACTTCATTGATGAGTCAGTTGTAGACATATTTTGCATTAGGTGTATATTTAATCCTCGTATATTTTATAAGTTATTCAAAGAACACTTTCAATTTCGTCAACGTATCGGAGTGTCTGAAGAGATGTTTGGACAGTTATTTTACTTTTATTGCCTTGCAATCTGTTTAAATATCCTGTTCGCTATATAGGTATGATATTTATGATACAATGAAGACATGTGCTTATTATTTTAGAGTATTAATGATTATTTGTATATAAATGTATAAATAAAAATAGACATTTATTTTCTAGCGACCAATTGTTGCTATGTAAAAATCAAAACCTGATTTAAATTAATGAAAAATGTTCTAGAACTGTCATAATCCAAAATTCTAAAAAAGTGTTTGTCAACTGTTTTAGCGTGTTATTAAAAGCCAACTGCCATCTTTTTACCTGCTTTCTCTTTTAGTTAGTTTAATATCTCCTTCTTTTTCAGCGATGGTTTTGGTGTTTTTCATTTTGATGTTTGGGGTGAATCCTTGTCATACACAAATTTACCATCAGTAAACCACGTCATTCTGCTAATCCCACTACTCTATATCAAATTCAAACATTTCTATAATCATCGTGATGCAGATACTGATGCACGTTTGCCATTGAAGTTCTAGTGTTGACCGCTCAATGATTTCGCGCATCTGGCGTACACAAAACTAGTACCTAGTAAATCGTTGATGAGTTTATTCCGAACTTGTCTTTGTTCCTAGTTTCCAATTCTCAGAAACTTCAAGGACTTTATTTTTATTTTTTTCTAAAGGGGTTCAGTTTTTTTTTTCAAACTTAACTATTTGTTCATACTGTTTGAGTACTTTCACCCCTGAATAGTCTTCTAAGCCTAGTATCCTTGATCAGTGTATGCTTGATATTGACGTTGCGTTGGTGTATATTGATATCTACCCCACATATCCATTTCGACATATATTTCATTAAAGTTATACAGATAGATATATTGATAACCAAGAATAACAAAGAATGTAAGATTCTTATCATATAAATCGTTATGTAATTTTAAAATTGCAAACTATTTAAATCAAAATGACCATGAAATCAGTTATTGGATGACGTCACACAAATAATTAGTTTAAACGCTGTTGCGTAAATTCAAATACCAATCATTTGTCAAGTCTAATTAATTATGAAACTAACGATTGTTGCTAGTTTTCTATTTCATACTGATACTACTCGACAGCCTGCTTTCAAGAAATGTTCTAAAGTGACGTCAGATATGATAATTTGGCCGATTATGTACTCTTAATTTACATTTTGAAACGGATTGTCTTGTCCTTCGTGATATACAAATAAAATATTAATACAATAATATACCCCCACTGGTGGTAAGATCAATATCATTTCTGAAAATTCCAAACGCAATTAAAATGCCATGTATAAATTAAAATTCAAGAAACTTAAAAAAGGTGAATATAAAATGAAAAATATAGTTTACCAAAGTAATCGATCTCTCAACATTTTCCAATCAACTTTTTGAAAAGATAGAAGGGTTGAAATCAGAAATTAATGACAGTGGTATACACCAGTATACATTTGGAAAGAAAGTCTTAATGACGAAGTTGTCTGTTTTGTTGTATAGACATCAAAGAACACGACCCGCTGTATTTTAATTCAGCTCTTTTTCAGTGAATTACAATAGTCTGCAGTCCGCTAAAAGCACTTAAGCCAACGTATCGTCTAAATGTGAAAGAATACAATCTTGTTCTGCAAATAGCTGAAAAATACAAGTTTTTGACAAAAGTCTATTTTAATTTTTCCCAAATTATCAAATCGAATATGTTTTTCCAATATATACATGTACACATTTGTTTTTTTTTGTTGTTTTTGTTTACATCTATTGTATTTTGATATATAAATGTTAACTGTAAACATGTGTTTTGTTTAAGAGTTTCAATGAAGATTAGACTAGTCCTTATTAAGTTATCCTCTTTAAATAAAGAATGCATTATCATTATTATTATTATTATTTACATTCGAATGATTTGCATATATCTCAAACCATGTTTTTATGATGAGTATCTAAATAAACACATCCTAGATACTAGGACTAACGTTTTATATTTTCTCCAGACGCGTTTTTCGTCTACAAAAGACACATCAATGACGCTCGATTCAAAACATGTTTAAACGGCCAAATAAAGTACGAAGTTGGAGAGCATTGAGGACCAAACATTCCTCAAAGTTTTGCCAAACACAGCTTAGGTAATCTATTCCTGCGGTGGAAAATTTTTGATAACAGTTAATCTATTATTATGAACATATATATATCATTGACAACTCAAGTCAAGGCAGAAGTGCTGACTACTGGGCTGGTGATACCCTCGGGGAAATAAATCTCCACCAGCAGTGGCATCGACCCAGCGGTTGTAAATAAACAGGTATTTATAATGAGTGTCTAAGAAATTCTACAAATCCCTTCATTTCAATAATGTCACATACTTACTGCAGGGGCAACGCGTGACGATAATAGCTTGTATAACATCAGAAGTCCATTCCCGTCTGGACATGATATTGGATTCTGTATCTTTACAACTCTTTAATACAGAATTATGTAAATCGTTGCTAAAGAATGACAAATGTCGACAATGTTAATACTTAACCTTAACTACGGTTCAGATTTCGATAGATATGTCATCAGTTTAGACAAACAAAACTGTCGATATAGTAATACGTTTCAAATGTAAATATTAACTTATATTAATCTTGCAAACTATTGCGCTGACAATTTATTAGATAATGCATAAAACCAACCATAAAATTATGAAGCTGTAAAAAATCAATGTCCTTTTAATTTTTCTCATTACTCAAATTTCTTGTTACAATATTAATATTTGCACAATCATAAGTTTCGTTTTTTATATCTTTTTAATTCAATTGTATTCATATCTCAATATTCACACATTTTTATTGTAATCGTTCAAACACCAGGATGAAGATTGACTGCAAAAACACAATAAAAAACCAATATCTTTGAAAGATTTATTTGCTATAAAACTTACATTTTTAAGTGACTAAAGTTTACTCTTTATGGCCTCATTTCAACAGCGGTATACTACTGCCTTTATTCAAGAGTAAGCAGGTACACTAACTGATAACACACATACAAGGGTCACTTGGACATTATTTTAGCGGTACTGTTTAGCTTAAAATGTGAAACAATACCGTAGTAAAAACGTAATATCGATGAAATACAAACAATTGCCAACAAAATTCTACACAAAAATTAAAGAGAGAGCAACACAAAATTCACCAAAACGAGGGTTGATTTCATAAGCGTGAAAAGGGCAAGCAGATTCTGATCTACTAGTTGCCCCCGTCGTGTTGCCTCAATTCAAGTAAACATTCGGTTAAAGTCACAATTGCTGGTGTCACAAACAAGGAAAATTTAAGGAGCTTCATTAAGATGGTTTTACGTAAGCATAAACATCCCATTTTGAAAGTGGGTATATGGTATTAGTTGTTCAGTAATATTCTGGTATTTATACGTTTTCCTAATCAATTTTAGCTAACAGTTTCAGATGGGTCTCTCACAAGATTTTATGTTTTTAAAGCTATACTTAACACTTTAAACTTTTGTTTTAAAAGCAGTTTAGTATTACCTTTAAGACATGCTATCAAAAAGTCAGATCACAAAAATACTGAACTCAGAGGGAAATTTAAAACGGAAAGTCCCTTATCAAATGGCACAATCAAAAGCTCAAACATATCAGACGAATGGATAACAACAAACATACAGAATTGTTTGAATTTTTGAATTTTATAATTTAATATAATACGAGAAATTTCATTTCAAAACTTTTGCACTTTTTGCACAATTCACCCAACAAAAAGTACATTCCTTAATTTACAGGTGATTGACAGGTGATAGGACTGAAATAATTTATTTCGATCTGCTTCATTTGATCCCGTTTGAAAGCAATTATGTAAACAAACTGCAAGTTTTTTGTTCATCGCTTACTACAATGTATAAATAATTAAACCAAATAAAAAACTAGAAATTTTGACACTTGAAATTACTATAGTGGAACTTGTCAATTTCTGCCATTGGTTTTTTTTTAAATGCCACACTATTCATTTATTGCAATGCAAATATTGACTGAGGCTTATTAAATCCGATAAATACATGTCCTTCAGTGTATAAAACCTATTCCAAAATGTAGTATTGAATCAGAAAGTGGTTGATTAAAGTAAATTCCACTCATTCAAAAAAATCAAACAATTTTCGCTTGTATCGCCATATTTATCGGTACCGGAAGTTGTTGAAATTACAGAATGTCGAAACTGACATGACAATCCGTCGGCTGCTCAATATATTAATGCACTTCTGTAATTACAATATTAATCAATTTTAATTTTCTATGACACAAATCAATTACTGTCACAACCTTTTGGTTGAGCACCAAACTGTGCTAAAATCAAAATTTCAGTGAAACGTTGATTGATAATATTTCCTCGGTTTATGTACAAATTCAAACATTCCCTGACAGCTAGTATTTTGATGTTTAACATTTAATATTTACAATCAGATCAACAATAAATAAACCAAATAGAGAAAGGATAGAGTAACTGTTATTCACCTATGTATTGTTAGCATAGGCACATGCAATGATTACTTTTAGGTATTTGGTTATCCCTTTAAATCGTGTAGCTTTTCGTTTGGCAAAAACAAAACGACACATTAAAGTATTAAGAGAACACAACATAGAAAACCAATCACAAACCCCATCAAAGACCGGGGATAATCTAGGTTCAATCCAGAAAAGAGCTTCGGAAGCACAAAATTAATAATAAAAGTTTTATCTTAAACCCTTTATAACTATTGCTTTGGTCTGAATGGTATAAAAAGTATTAATTTATAAATGTAACTTTAATCCCTTTTTTACGTCAATTTTCAGAAATAGAATTCGAACTACTGCTATTTGGATATCGGGACAACGCCGTCTGCATTTTGTCCATGTTTCCAAATAAATACGTACATGTACATGTAGTCGTGATGTAGTGGTTAGTGCATCGGACTACTAACACAAAGGTTCCTGGTTCGATTCCCGTTCGGGATGAAAATTTCAGAAACTCAATTTTCGGCTCTCCCTTGACACCATTTGCGAGTATGGTCTTAAGGAAACGATGATAGTCCGTCGGAATGGCACGATAAATGGCTGACCCGTGTTAAGAGAGAACCATATCTCTTGCACGTTAAAGACACCCTTGTAGATTTCGAAAAAGATTAGGCTAATGCCGCTACAAGGCAGCACTCGCACCCGCAAAGTGGAAAGGGATTTATATAAGTTGTAAAACTTGTTTCCCAATCCACTCTAAATAAATATGTTTAAACTAAACATGTTGTTGATTGGTCTAGAGCGATAGATACAGTTTCGATGTCTCAATAACATAATTTCGAATCCCGGCGAAGGAAGAACAAATTTTACATAATTGTAGAGTTGATATTAAAAGTTATCATGAATAGGATATGTTTTTTTTTCGGTCGTGTATCACCTTCACTGGTGATCCAATGAATGGATCTGTCTTTGAGTTATCACTTGTAAAGACTTATAACTTTGAATGTCCCTTTGGTATCTTTCGCCTCTCTTTTACATCAGATATTTATTGATTGAATTTCAGGTGATGTACTTCATGTTTATAACCTTGACGAAATCTATCACGACATTGAAGATTCGAAATCGTTTTCTTTTTTTTTTTCTTTGGTTGTTATCTTGGTGATTCTTTCATTTTCTAAGTGGTTCTTTCTTATGTGAAATTTATACTCTGGCAATTTTTTTTAAACCAGTGTATTTTTCGGAAAAAAAAGTATTAATGCTTATCGCTTATTTAAAGACGTCATTGACATATGAATAAGTCATTATTAAATCATTGACAATTTTGAAGTTAGTGTAGTTTTCGAGAAAAAAATGTGTTATTGATCAACATTTCCCCATTTTTATCACTTTTAACCTACGCTAACTATTATTGGGATTGAATCTTGATAAAAACGTATCTAATTCTTGCGTACTCGATGGGTTGTATTAGCGCAATTACCCCCACTTTAAGACTGAATACTTTGGTTGGTTCTTTTTCAATGAGCGGGCGTAATTTTATACTTTTCGCTAACTCATTATGAGTAGAACCGAACTTTAACCTTTAAAATTAAAAATTTTATTAATGCATATAGTTTCATCTCAAAATGAAAGAGAAGAAAATTGAAAAAGAACTATGGAAGTAAATAAATTATGTAAACATCATAAAATTATGTTGTTTGAAAATAATTAATAAAAATTAAAATAAAAACATTAATTGAAAACCTTTAATAGATACAAATTTAAATTTTCGATCAGTCTATAACACCTTAGATAAAACATGCTATCTAAACTTTCTGTTTCCAAAATATCTTTGTCAATGAATAAAAACTCGTATTATATTATATCAATATACATAAATAATCTATCAGCTATAATTGTCCTCAAATATCTAGAAGGCAGGCTATATTACTCTGTATTAAATTGTTATAATTTTACTACAGCCACTCCTACCCGAATCAATAAAAAAACGCGAAACATTCAACCAATAGTATCTTAAAGAGTTTCTGCGAACGCACTACACATAGAAAAAGCTTAGAAACTTTTGTTTAGAAATATCGATTTGGGAAAAGGGTTAAAAGTATTTTTGCAAACATTTATTTAACATTCATACATAAAAGTTTTACCGGGATACCACGTGGAGAGTTAGCAATTAAGTTATTTTAAATAATTAGTTTTCAAAATGTGTATGAAAATGAAATTTTACGACAATGAAATTTAACACTGAATCATTTACATTGTGTTTAAAGTGATAGTTTACATTACAATTTAATTTATTGTATAATTGAGACAACGTTGCCTAGATAACTACAAACTACAGATTGAGATTTACACATTTATTCATACGCACATTTACTCGTGGTAAGTCTATTTTGATATTTCTTATCTATTCATTCTCACACTTTCTCGCGGTAAATTAGTTTTGATATATTTTTACGTTATTGTTTTTTTTTCTATTTTGAACCTAGAAGATTATCTGTTGATAATTCATTGGATGTTAAGTCGTTTTATTTGGCTATTACTTGTGCCATCAAACTTTTAATGTTTTTATATATAATTTATAAACCTGTTGTTTCCGATTATTTGAGATTAAGCATTCCCAATAAAGGTAAATCCAGAGAATCACTTTGGATTCTCGAAATTACCTGCTGTAAATGTTATTAATTTTGATTTATTTTATTTAAGCCTTTCTTTTTATGTCCCTTGTTGGTCATGATCATCCTAACGTTTCCGTTCATTATAACATCCTTATTATATGAATGTTCGGGTTTGAGCGTTTCTGATGAAAGCAAATCTAGAAGAAGTAACAACAACCCTTAAACACAATTTATGTATAAAGCGTTAAATGCGTTTCAATAAAAAAAAAAGTGTTCAAGAGTTTCTGTTCTAAACAAGTTCCTAGACTCAGAATTCGATCACTGTTTAAGCTGATAATAGTTTTAAACTGATATCGAACTTTATAAAAAATAATTTGTTTTGTAAGTAATCCTTTTTCACCTGATGTATTTGTAATTCTTTTTGAAACTGATATTAAAAAGAATTAAACAACTTCGAATTATCCTATCAAATGCAACACAAATGCAACACACAATATGTATGACAAGTTTCATCCATCAATGATACTTATAATACGTACCACAATCATTTGTGTTGCCTTAATTCCGTAATTAGGATTAAGCGTTTTTCGTCATGCTACTTTGATTGAATCAAATTCTTGATAATGTCTAAAAGTCAAACCTGTTATTTATCATTTCGGAAATACGTCACATTTAAGTTTGTATCCGATTTTTAGCTACTTCCGACTTTGGTCAATTCTTTAGTTTTCTATGTTGTTTTGATTTTGGATTTAGTGAATACGGCTTGAGTGTTGAATATGACCCATCTGGCTTATCATTTAGATCGATAGTCCCCTGAATAACACAACCTGATGTATTCACCTTAATAAATGTTTAAATAATAAAATCCTAATGTACTTTACAAGTTGGTACCAGACCATACCATTCACATTTTAATTTTCATTTTGTTAAGTAATTATTAAAGGCTTTTAATTTACATTTGGCAAATATGATGACACATGTTGTTAAAAGATGACATTATTATAGTAATAACAATGTTGCAAATACTTTCAATGAGCGATTTATGAATCGAATATTGTCGACAATACAATGATTGTCATTCTGTTGTTAATATTTTTTAGTCACAGTGTTTGAAATTGCTTATTTGAGATTTGGCAATTTTTGGCAGATTCTTTTTACTTTTTAATGCATAATCAAGTAAATGTAGATTCCCGTTGTAAATTAAGACAAAATTAGTTTATTGATGTAGAAATCTCGTGAATCTACCAAGAAGACAAGCCAAGTTAAAGACGAAAACAATCTGAGGAAATCGCATCAATACAAAGAGAAGCGATATAGCGGCTTATGGTTCTTACATTTAGCAGATTATTCGGAGTACAAAATTTGATATCAAAATAACAATAAAAATGATTGCTTGACGTCTGAGTCTGCTTTGTGAACAAAGTCGTACTCCAAATATTTAGGACTGTTTTAAAGGCAACGTTTGTCGATAGGTTAAGCGTATTTATGAAAATTGTACACGCTATTACAAAAGGTGACAATGGGAGATGGGACAAAATCGGTAAAATTACAGATTAGAAGAATACAGGCAAAATTCAGAAACGCAGGTTTTTTTTTACTGCTAATACATGGTGTATTCAAACTATGGGTCAATTCTACCTTTTCACATTGTCTTGTAAAATCTATGGGTATTATTTCTGGGGACCGGTGTAGAAACAAAACTAAATATCTGACGAATAATAAACTTGTCTCAAAAAGAGATCGTATCTATGAATGCTCTTTACATATATATATAACTTGCAATCAGAACTATTTTCTAGTAATTCAATGATTACGGAAATGCGCTTCCGCAAAAGTGTATCCTAAATACATTTGACTCTTCATTTATCGACCATTAACGATATAAACAACATCCAATTCTCAATTAGATATAGATTTAAGCTAATTTTCTGTATGTTAAGTATAGTTTTACCATTTGTACTTTTATTACAAATCTAGTTAATTTTTTAAGCATTTATAGACTTGCATAGAGACTTTTGTCAGCTCGAAATAGGTTAACAGATGTATTGATGTTTATTGCATAAGGCAGCATTCTATACGACGCAGCTGATTTGCGTGAGGCATACAATAGTTTTAGATTTTAAGTCATGAAATTTTGTAGGCCTAAGACATAATGACGACTTTAAATTCATTTTAATAGCCTAATGGTATGTGTAAATGAGTATTTATATCAAAAAGTTTAATCACAAAAATACTTTACTCCGAGGAAATTTCAAAACGGAAAATCCCTTATCAATTGGCTAAATCTAAAGCTCTTACACACCAAAGGAACTAATAACAACTTTCATATTCCTGACTTGGTTCAGGTACCAATTGTTAGCAGTGCATTTCCTCTATGTACCAGAGTACGAATAACATGGATTTAAGTAACTATTTTCCGAAGTCAGGAGCCTGTAATTCAGGGGTTGTCGTTTGTTGCTGTGTAACATATTTATTGTTCTTTTCTTTTTTGTACATAATTAGGCCGGCCGTTTTATCTTTGAACTGTTTTACATTTGTGATTTCGGGACCTTTTATAAATAGCTGACTATGTGGTATGGGCATTGTTCTTTGTTAATAGCCGTATAGTGATCTAAAGCTGTTAATTTACGTTTAATTTTTTTCTTGTGTTCTCATTGGCAATCGTACTACATCTTCTTTTCTTTAAATAGGTCATAATATATCCCTCAACAATAAGCAAACCAAATACACGATACAAAGCTATAAAAGGTTCCGACTTGACAAAGTCGGAAAAATTCAAATGACACGAAACCCAACGACCAGATTTATAACAATACAATTTTAACGTACTAAAACAAATATTTAAGAATTGAATGCTTCTTTTTGTAAATTTATTGGGTGGTAAAAGCGTTGACCGAAGTACATTTTGTATGAAGCGCGGAAGCGCTTCATTCTAAAAATGTACGCACGGTCAACGCTTTTACAACCCTATAAAGTTTCAAAAAGAAGTATTCAATACTTATAATTACATTTTTTTAGCTAAAATCATGAAAACACGATTTTTATCCAGTTTTATTTAATTCACCTGTGCACTTTTTTGTGGGACCTCGTGTCATCATGCATGATAAATGTTATTGTCTGGTGCAATTGTTTACGGAATAACATGTTAGCCAATCAGAATAACGTAGTATAATGAAACTTACATCTAATGTAATTATTACAGCATAACCGACGACAACCACTGCACTGTAGGCTCCTAATTAGGATACATGATACATGCACAAATAACTCTATTGAACTTTATAAGCAGATTAAATTATTGCTTCGTATTGCCAATTTTAATTATAGCTCAAATAACTATAACAACAGTTATGTTACAGTTTTCCCGCGCAAATAAAAATGCACCAGATACCAAGTAGGGACCAAAAAATACCAGTCTTAGTAAAATTCAAGATGACTACAACACGTATACAAATGAGAAATGGCGAATATAGTATCTTACAAAACTAACCCCTTAAAAAAAAAAAAAAAACGGGATGATTAACGTATCCAGGAAGGGTAAACAGATTACAGTAGACTGAGTCTTTAATCTACGGAGAGTTCTGTTTTAGAACTTTTATTTGGAAAATTAATTTTGTCAACAATTTTGCAAAATTCACTCATTAACGAAATCTAATTCGTTTTCATACAGTCACTAAAGGTTCTAGCATTGTAATTGAGACTACAAACAAGACACTTTATGGCGAATTAATATGTTTTTCTTAAACCTAATTAGTTTGCGTGTTCAATTTTTCAACAATTTGATAAATTTGATAGTAATTTTCAAATTGAATTAATTCCACCCAAAAGCATGCTGATTTGTACTTATAATATTCGATAAAAAAGGAATTTACGTATAATCAAGCAATTTATTGAATTTCAAACGCTCATTTTTAAATGTTATATTCAACAAATATTTCTATGAAATTGGCATCTTTAGAATGCTAGATATTTTTGTTGACAACATGTTTGTTACGTTTGGGGGACGTTTTTGCAAAAAATTATCAACAATCTATATGGGTACAAACTGTGCATTTTTTTATGCTATGCCAAACTCTAACTTGTCTCAAGGTTGCATAATTTATCAGAAATAATCGAAGATTAGCCATTCAAACCAAACTATTGAAAACACTAATAGCTTTTTAAAGTTAACTAAAAAGACTTTGTCTTTTTATTAGTTTGTGATAGGCACATAATAATGTGGCTTGCCAAAAAGGGAAAGCTCGGATCTGAATTTTGTCGAATGTTGTTAGTAGGCATTTGTACTTGTAAACTAAAAATTCTATCAATTCCTATAAGTACGAATTGTTCTAGAAAATTTAGAAATAGTTTCTAAAGCTATGCTGATAATTTAAAATAAAAACATAACAGATTATAAGTTAAACAAGTAATACAAAATTGTAAGTTACAATGTAATAAAGAAGTCTTTTGATAGACCCCCTATCACTTTTTAATCATGCCTTGTGTATAAACTGCATTGAAATAGAAATAAACAACACAATGCACGAACGGCAGTTCAGGTATCGAAACACGCGCATGAGCAAACAAGATCAGACGCATAGACAAACAAAAAAGATTAAATATACAGCAGTGAGTAATATAATCTGTCATCTAATAAGAGAGTTATAGCAAAAACCGTTTGAAGATTGCAGTGCAAATATGTGCAAAATAGGCTGGATAAATGGACTTGCAACAGTAAAATTGCATTATTCATATGGAATGCATTGAATGAATTTTATTTAATTATGTTGTAAATAGTTAGACGCTTTATCAATAAATATAGAACAATTCTCTTGTGAATTTTGTAACTTTAGACATTTGCCTTCCATCAAACTTATGCTCTGATATTTGTATGCACTTTAAAAGCATATTAGCACGTGGTGTAATGTTACTCGTGTTAACAGTCACAAGCTTTCACCACGAATAGAAATTCTCTTGTATTAAATTTATTCATTTTTAATTATTGAGCTCTCTTGATACTTTGTTGTTTGATTATGTTTGACAAAGTTGTTGGAAATTGCAGAATATTTGAATTGATTCATAGAAATATTTGATGCTGTGGACAAACCTATTGAAAAATTGATATAAATACAATGCATAATTCTTTGTGATCAAGAGGAATACCTATTAGTATAGTATAAAAGATCGAGCAATTTTTTTATTGAAAAACTACGTGAGCAAACGAGCATTTGTTTGCACCTGTCCTAAGTCATGAACAGTTGTCATTTGTTGTTGTGATGCAGAAGTGCTTCTCTCATTTTATATACCAGTCATTTTTTGGAACCTTTATAGCTTGGTGTTCTGTGTGAGCCAATTGAAGGATCCGTGTTAAAGACCATGCTGGGACCTATAATGGTGCACTTTGACAAATAGTGACTTAAATGAAGAGTTGTCTCTTTGGCACTCATGCCACGTCTTCGTACATCTAAAGGGTAGTTCAAACAAGAGTCCCCTATTTCTTTTTCTGATTGGTGTGCCTATTTTCATTTTTTTTAAGTTTGTGAATGAAATCTTCGCTCAAGTGACAAGACTACAAATTGGTTTAAAAGTTCTTTTTTTATTTTGTTTCTTTAATAGGTAAACCTTGATAATTCAATCTCAATAAGACGTTATCTGTATAATTCCTAGCTATAAAAACACGGCCACACTCGCCTGCCTGGCAAATGAGAAGAGACATAAAGGGTCAAAATTGGCCCCACTTCAAAAGTACAGCTGTAGATGATTTTGTTTTCAAAATATCTGACAGCTACTTCAAAGCCGCTCACAACTTATAAATAAAATCCATGCATCTAAGACTAAATTTTCTGTAATAACCTGTATGCAGAATTTATTTAATAGATGAAGTTTATGTATCATGAAGTTCATGTGTTTCCTCAAATTGTCGTAAATAATTATATCACCATGAAATGAATACTTGGTACAACAAAGTATTTAGTTCTTGCTTTATAGATTTAATGTGAGTTTTATCAGAAGAAATATAATACATATTGTCATTAAACCACTAATTTAACGTTTCCTTAATTTTTTAATATTTTGTTAAATCTGCATTTTATTCATCTGAACATGACGGCACTATTAGCGTGATTCATTTTTTTCTTTTCATGTTTCTCTGATTGAGGCCGTTGATCATTGTGTTGATGACATGCAGTATAAATAAATAACTTTATGTTGAATTAATTAGAATATAGGAGAAACCCATTCAATAAAGTGTAGGTAATTTAAAAATTGTACGTATTTTAGTGTTGAACTTTTTAAACCTAATTGACTTAAAAATCCTAAAATATATAAAAATTCCCAGTTAGTAGGAGGAATTTATCTTCTATGTTTAATCCACAGTTGAAATGACGTTTTAAAATAATTCATGTTTGACAGTGATGTAAAAATTACGTAGTGTATACAAGGGGTCGTCTTGGTCGTACAGGAAATATTTGCCACTAGACGTTAAGCATCAATACAATAAATCTGTTAAACACAGACAAATGCAAACCCATACCTTTTTTTTTTTAATTTAGATTATCAATGCTTTACACTGGAATCGCTAAATAATTTCTTCCTTACTTTAAATTTACTCCGTTGTCGTTACATTTGTGATAGAACGACGCTATGATTATTATAAACACAAAGATTCATTAGAAAAGCTAAATCCTTTCTTTCATCCTTTACCTTCATTCCATTGTCGTACCATTTGTGGTAGAATTAACACCGCTATGATTGTAGTACAAGTAAATCTCCGGAACACTCCTGGAATTCTTTAAGAGCGTTAAAATGTTATGAAAAGAACTCATTTAGCTCGTACATTGGGGTAACATAAAGGTTATTGTATATTGTTCCGTGTTTTATCAGATTCTTGTTATCCCTTCAATTTATCATTTGTTGGTTTGCTTTTCGTGCTCTCTTAAAGAGGGTGTGGTTAGGAGATCTTTCATGTCATTGTTTATTCTGTTTTTTACTTTTGTGTTGTTTATTCTTTGGTTTTCTATGTTGTGTCATGTGTACTATTGTTTGTCTGTTTGTCTGTTTGTCTTTTTCGCATTTAGCCATGGCGTTGTCAGTTTGTTTTAGATTTGTGAGTTTGACTTTCATCCCTCTTTTAGTACTTCTTTATTCTCTATTCTGTATTTTGTTTGCCCTGAATTTCTTTATATTTTTTTTAAGGGAAAAGTTGTTATATTTTTCGACTTTTGACCATAATTTTGTATTCTATAAGCCCCATTCAGACCCACTTTTTTGCTCTTTGGACTCACGGTCATTAAAGAAAGTGCGTTAAGGAATCAGAGTAATGTGTTTTAGTTTCTTTGTATCCCTAAATTTTAGTAGTTAAAGTATTTCATTAATGACACTCATGTTATTATCTGGGACATAATGACAAAATTCAAAACGAGGCTGTCAGTATCCAAGTTCGTCAAACAATGCGAATGTTTCTTAATGTTATTGCCTCTGTACATTGATAGTGTATAGATGACATTCTCTTGGGCACGTCTTATACGAAGACTGAAAATAAAAGATGATGATGATGATGATGGACTTCTATTCAACGTCCAGTGACAAGTTAAATGCGTACTATTTTTTTAAAATTAGAACAGGCTATTGTATTAGAAATAATTATGAACCCGGATTTGTATGAGGCTAACATAATGAGCCGTACTTTGCACGTGCAACAGATAGTTATCATATCATCCTACGTGGACACATACGTTTGACTAGTGGCATTGCATTTACCACTTAAATGAAAGAATTGTGATCAAACTTCACGTTTACAATGTATAATTTATTTAATTAATATCGAATATCTATTAAAAAAAAAGAGCGGATCAAATAACCTTCATTAAGAATTTAAATTTGAATCACAAAATTGCATTTCACATAAAGGTGAAAATGTTGATTTTTCGATAGATAAATATAATCGAAATTTTAAAGCTAGTCCATATCAGTTAAAAGGAAAGCATGATTTAAACTATTTTAGATTTTTTTTAAACAGGGATGAAAAAAAAAAAAATAAGAAGACACTTAAAAAAGGTTGAACATAATTGTTAAAGTGCATTTTTCAGTAGTACACCACTATGCAGCCACCATCTTTTAGCTTGGCAAGTTTATTCCAAACAATAAGTAATAATATAGTTCGATAACACTAACTTGTTTTACACCATTGAAAGCAAATTTTCCAATTAAATCATTCATTGAAGGCATATTTTGCTAAGTGAAGGGAATTTCATCGAATAAGCCATTTACCCCTCAATTTGTAAAATTTTCTGCTATTAATATGACGCTCGCATGTCCTCAGAAATATCTATTTATATTGATTTCCCCATTGACAGCATATTGTTAAAATTAACAAGTTATTTGAACATGTTGAATTATAGGAAAAAATAACACACAGTCTCTTTATCTGTCTCGTTTTTTGTGTGAGATCGCATTTTATAAACTTCCGTTTACCTTAAACAGGTATGGTATATTCTCAATTTTATATGAACACTAACATATACCTTCCCTTCTCATTCAGGAGCACCACTTTTTGTGGGATGCTCGTTGCTCCGTCTTTATGATGTGTATGGGGGTACCTTGTATTGTCTATGCCCTATATGTGTTCTATTGTTTCATCTGTTTTGCAATCACTCTCCCCTCGTTATTGTTTTTGGATTTTTTTAAAGTTTTGTACGGCAATTTTAAAATTTTGTAAATGTCAATGTGAACTACTTCATATAACCTTTAGTTCAAGATAAATATGACTTATTAATATTTTCGTTTTTTTATTTCTTATCAAACACAGTTTTTATGTATTTTTTATGTTTATGTTTTATTCTATCTCTTTTTTTGTATGAATTATGAAAATAAATTCGCTAAATTTCTCTTAAAGATATGTATCATTATAGCTCCTTATTCTATAATAAAGTGTAAAGATAAGCATCTGAAATAAATTACAGATCTATAATTCTGATTTTAATTATTTTTTTGGGATTAGGGTAAATGTCAAACTTATATGAAGGTTTCAACAAAGGTTTTAAAGAGTTACGAATATAGTCACTAGTTAAAAGAATAGACAATACACGAGAGAAACATAAAGAATAGAGAAAGTGGCATAAACGTGAAGAAAACACAAAAGGAGACCCTCTAAAATGTATATTTGTTAATAACCTTAATATCGGGGCCTTTTAAAGCTGACTATGAGGTATTGGCTTTGCTCATTGTTGAAGGCCGTACGGTGACCTATAGCTGTTAATGTCTGTGTCATTTTTGGTCTCTTGTGGACAGTTCTCTCCTTGGCAATCATACCACATCTTCTTTTTTATATTTGTTAATAAACTTTACAACAAATCTTTACTGTTTGACATGCATGGTTATAATTATAATGTCAATATTTAATAAGGTCCAACAGTTTTAACTGCTGCAATGTTTGATAAAGTCAATTGGCTTAACAAGGCTTGGATATTGTCCGCTACGAAAAGACGCTTTAAAATATAACAAGAAGGTGTGGTATGATTGTCAATGAGTCAACTTTCAAAAAGAATTGGATAGTTGCGGATTTAACCAACTATAGGATATAAAAAAGTAGATGTGGTATGATAGCCAATGAGACAACTATCCACAAAAGACCAAAATGACACAGACATTAACAACTCTAGGAACCTGTATGACCTTAAACCAATAACAAATAATTTAGCTAAACTTAAAAGCAACATCCAGTAACCAGTGACAATCAATCATTTACATGATACTGATTTGGACACGCACATACAGAGTGTCGTGTGTTTAAATATGTTTGTGCGCTCTCAATATTTATAACCCTAAAGTTACAGTGACAGCAGTGTTACAGTTTTAAACAAGTAAACACTGTTTTCACGTGGTGGACAGTAAAAGCTTTTTCTAAAAATAAAATAGGACAAAAACCATATTACTCACTAAGATTGGAAGTTTACATTATTTTAACATAAAATAGGATTACAAGTATCTGTTATAACCACAAAATATTTATAGATACTGTGACAATATTGCAAATACGTTGAATATGATTCTAAAAGAATAATAGTAAATACACAATTTACTCGTAACTTGACAAGATTGTTTGCGGTTCCCCTTAAAAAAATAACCTTATTTGAAATATTTATGAATCAAATATCTTAGTCCTAGTCACTTAACCTTTTTGCTTAAAATTGGAAATGTTAAATAACATAAAATAAACAAGATGGAAAAAACTCTGCAGAAATAAGAGAAGTCACCATAATCAAAAGTACACGACACCCGAATAATTCAATCATTACATTCAATTGAACTACGATGACTACATTAACATTGCAAGAGGGAGAGTCAATGACGGGGAATGATTGAATAATCCGGGTTAGAGTACATGTAATTATGCCATACTTTTGGCTAATAGGGCACCTCTACTCTAAACACCTACCTTAGAGAAAACAAGTGATTTTACACCCACACTTAACCTAGAAAGATACGGTATGAGATAATAATAATATAATTAGAGATAATATGGATAATCGTTATGTTTTCCCACCAATTAAAATTAATGTTAAATAACTTGGGAGTGAAAACTATGACTGAGTCACACGGTGAGAATTGTTTGCTTTTAATTTTCAAATCTTTATTGTTTTGTTCTGTACAACCAGTTATAATACTTATTGACATAATGTAATGAAAATTTTGCCACAATATTAATAATTTATCCTGATGGTATAAAAGTAAATGTTCGGTAAATATCCAGTTACATTTTGTGTGCAATCGGCAAACATCGGGTGAATCCGCAGCTCATGTGTTTGTTACGGAATTGACCGATGTGATCTTATGTGATTTAAGCTTCGTAAACTTAAACATATTTAATTGTAATTTTACAAGCTTCAAGGTATTTGTTACACTTTTATTTTATTGATGTTACAAATAACTCGATATGTACAAGGCCGATACTGGAATTACAAAGTGAATATACACATAAACATTTGTGACCTAAACACGTGTATGTTTTAAATAAATGTCTAGAAATAAAATAAAAACTATTCAATAGTAGAGTTTTCTGTATTTAAGTGTCGACATACATTGACAGTTAACTTTGAAAAAAGGATATGTGTTTATGTATATCAAATATGTTATGTATCCATATAAAAACGCTAATATTTCATTTTAATCTTAATTATTGGCTTTGATCTTTTGATACGTACTGGCTTCAGGGGGAATTAATATCGTATATTTTCCAGAATGAGTTGAAATGTTATAGTTGGGTATGATTAATATTGAGTTCATTCAGAAACTTGTTTTCATGACACTTATGGAGAAAAATACGGATGTTGTTTACTTTGATAGGATTAACTGATGATTGACAATAAGATATATCCCATGCAGAGTAGTAAGGTGAAACGTTTGGTGTTGCTGTATTATTTTTTTTTCATTTGCAGATCAAAATAAGTGTTTTATTTATTTATTTTTGTTTGAAAATGGAAGGGGGAATGTCGTTGCTTTTATTATTTAACATTAAATTGCGATTTTACTACTTGTATGTGGGGGTATGAGACTTACTTTACGACTTTCAATAATGTAGATGATAAAATTGAGAATGAACATAGGGCATGCGTAAAAGAGACTACAACCTTATAATTACTAAAGAGCAGAAAACAACCGAATGCCTGCCACCAAATGTGTCGTCAACACAACGAGATAATTCCGCACCCGGAGACGAATACATGTATATTTAACCTTCTTTTTTATTTCAGATATACATAAAAAGAAACTTCGACATGAGATTGTGTGGACTGCTTGCCTTAATTAGTGTATCTATTGTGATTGTTGACAGTTCGCCTGCACTTAGTCGGCATAAACGAGGATTTCTAGCCGGAGTACATGATCGAATGGGACATGGTTTTGGTAAACGAACAGACCCAATACTTTCAAGCTATGTAGATGACGTTGATAAAGAGTAAGTAACGTAGAATTATTTTAGAAACGATCAGGCTAATTTTACATATTGTTAAACATTGATAACAGTTGTTTTGTCTGCTCTATGCTCGGGTTGTCTTTTCTTTGACACATTCTCAATTTTCATTCTGAAATTTTTTATTTAAACCGCATTTAAAACTGCATTTCAGTCGACCTTAACCTATATGTTACACATTATAGATCGTTAAAGTTTAGAAACGAGTTGTTGGAAGAACATGGTACCTTGTTTACATTTATAAAAATAACCTGCTTTTGCCGGGAAATCCCAGAATTCTGTGCATAATAAAAAAATAACAATCATTGTTATAAGTATTTGATATCTTCTTATATAAACATTAATAATAAAGGCATTTATTTTAATTACCTAAAATCGTTTTTTTTTTCTTTTTTTTTTTTCTATCTTTAATTACCTTAAATCTTTACATTTCATATATACCGCTGAAAAATAATACATATCCACAGAAACTCATGTAACAATCTCAAACCCATATCATATAATGAACCGGGTGAGGCCCATAATAACGTTCGATTTGCCTTAACCTAGCCGATAGCACTACGCGTTTAAAAATATCATTGATTTTACCTTGCCCTAGTTGATACGCAGCACCGCATTTTAAACTACTATTGCGTTTCTCATGACCTATATAATAAAAGTAATCGAATTGAAAACAACCATTTAAAGTTCGATACAAAAAGATCATCGGGACAAAATTATTCTCCTGCTTATTCTGATGATAATTAGATTTAAAAAGGTTATATTATTTATAATCGATCCCTAAAGGCAATTGAACTCAATAAAATATCGTTCAAACATATTTAAGGGCATGTAAACTCGCAACCTTTGGGAAACATAACCAAAACTACAACTACACGTGATATCATGTTAGAAATTTTAAAAATAAATTTTGAATTGATATGATTAAACACTGTTAATTACTAGTATATCATTCCAAACAAATTATCACCAAATAAAAAGAAATTACATGCATCAAGATGAACGATATGATACTTTAAATAGTTAAAAAAATATTTATTTAGTAATATGGCTGTTGCGATGAAATAGTTCCTTTCTATGTATGTTGGCGTCTGTTTTTTGCACTTCAGTGTCCCTAATATTCCTTTGTTTTCCTATTATATATAGTTTATGTGTTTCACTCGGGTTAAGTTTGTTACCCCGAATTGAGTTTTTTCAATCGATTTATTACTTTTGAATCGATGTTCCTTCATTCAGTATATTAAAACAAAGCTGTTTTCGCTGCTACTGGCTATTCTAAAAAAAAAGAGAATAGATTTTATGATTGCCAATGAGACATCTGTACACTAATGACTAATATTCCGTTTAACTTTTTTGGATTCGAGCGTCACGGATGAGTCTTTTGTAGTCTAGCGTATATACTAAATTTAGTCCTGGTATCCATGATAAGTTTAAATACTATAACATAGAAGTTAACAGATGTATGTCATCTTACGAAGCATTAAAAATAACTGCCTAATTCATTATAAAAATAATTTGCAAAAAAAATTTAAAATGACAGACATGACAGACAATCCGTGAACACACGAATTAAGGAATTATACATCGTTGGATTTCTGTTCAAAGTCAACAGCATATAAAAAATATAACATTATTGTAATATGAATATAATTTGATTTTGAATGTAACGCGTCTTCTGATTGGCTGACGTTATGTTTATCAGCCCATAGACATAATTTTGTCGTATGACAAATGTTCTCAGAATATCTATTTTTTCTGATAAGGTTCTTTTGACTTTTTGGTTAAGTTTAATTTGTTCTAGCTTTTCACATGTGTTTCTGTTGAAATTTGTGTTTATTAATGTATATGCACCAGGCTACTAGATATGACAATACAGGTACAGATTTAGATGAACATTATATAATATTTTTTAAATCGTGGTGAGAACTGAGTTGTCACGTTGATTTAATGTGAACTTCTTCTTTATTATGCCAAGCAGATTGTATTACAAGTTTTTATAATGAACAACTGTTCTACCATATACCACAACGAGAAACAAAAATATTCTTAAGTGCAAACTATTTTTCATTAAAAATGTTAAAATCGATATAAACAAGCTTCTTTTTAATTACTTTTAAAATGGATCTTAAAAGAAATGAATAGATATCTTAAGGAAATTCATATATGTTTTTATTAAAGAAATCATATACTTGAAGGTTGATAGGTCTTCTGTTACAACGCTATCGGAATACTATGAATACTATTACTCTTATATATAACCTTAAACTACTATGATACTTGTATATGATAGCTTTTTATGATATTTTTGCATTAATTTTTTTATGTCCCTTTTTTATCATATAAATTTTCAATAGATACGATTCTTATACATTTTTGACATCCTTGGCTTCTAAATATTCGGTTTCTAGCAATCAAAAGAAAATTAAATTAAAAAAAAAACCGCTGCAAACGTATAAAGCGTTTTGGTGTTTTTCAGCGTTCGTTTTTGTGTTGCTTATTTGTAGACATGTATGTTCTGCTATTTGTTTGGTTGGCTTAACCATTTTTTATGATTGCACCAATTATTTAAAAGTCATGTGCTAAATTCCGGTGAAGATATGCGAAATGAAGATGTGTAGTAGTAGACCTGCGTCTGATAAAAGTCAATACATCTGATTTCATATTTCGGATTGAAAACATCCCATTTGGAAAACCTGTTATGGTTTAAAAATTAAACTGTTATAAGACCCTAAAAAACTTTAACTCTTGTTTTGTATTTGATTGTTCAAAAATCAACCACAAAATGTTACAAAATCACCCAAAGTCCTACAAACACTTGCATAAGGTCGATTTCTATCCGTAAATATCAACAATATACTGAATTGTCAGAATAGCCATTGAACGGTACTAAATTGATTGAAAAGTAACGGGAAGTCGAGTGATCCAGTATGAATTAGACACCCCCATTCTATCAGTTATACATGTTATAAGGAATTATCAAAGGTACCAGGATTATAATTAAGTACGCTAGACCCGCGTTTCGTCTACACAAGACTCATCAGTGACGCTCATATAAAAATAGTTATAAAGCCAAACAAGTACAAAGTTGAAGAGCATTTAGAATCCAAGATTCCAAAAAGTTGTGCAAAATACGGCTAAGATAATCTTCTACTGGGATAAGACAATCCTTAGTTTTTCGATTAAGTTCAATGTTTTGTAAACAGGAAAATTATAAAAATGGCCATATAATTGGTATCAATTTCAGCACCGAAGTGTGTGACTACGGGATGATGACACCATCGGGGACGAACTGTCCACCGTCAGTGGCATCGACCCAGTGGTGTAAATAGTTATCAAAGGTACCGGGTTATCATTTAATACGCCAGACGCGTATTAAAGTGTTTGCTTATTGTAGATAGCAATACTATTATGAAGTACAATTGTGTGCTACTGTTAATCTTCCAATTGTCTTAATGCTCATTTTCCCTTTCAAGGGGATGTAAAATTATTATAACCACTAAGGATTTTTTATCTCAGGATACACATTGTCATAGCCTTATTTGACTTGTTTTAAAATTATTTTTAGTTTTGAATGCCGTTATTCATCGAATTTCATATGTCTTCATACTATTTTGGTTGGATCGTCTCTGATGAGCCTTATGTAGTCGAAACATGCGTCTAACATTGAAGGGCTGGTAACTTTGATGATTTGTTCTGTTATCTCTGTCGTTTAGTTTGATTCGACTGTCATACACATGAGAGGTTTAGCTAACTATAAAACCAGATTCAATCCACCATTGTCTACATAAGAAAATGCCTGTACCAAGTTAGCTCTATGATAGTTGTTATCTATTCATTTGATGTGTTTGAACTTTTGAATTTGCCATTTGATTTGAGACTTTCCTATTTGAATTTTCCTCGGACTTCAGTATTTTTGTGTTTTTACTTTTTAGTAATATTGTATTCCTAAGCATCAAAGTAAATACCTGTATTATGATATAATACAATTGTCATGTCATATTCTGTTTTACTGCTTATAATATGGCTACCGACCCAATCAACGAAATCGACCAAATTAAGTTTTTTTGATTATTCCTGATTTTGATTTTATTAATATTGTTCCTCATAACCTTCTAATTTTGTATGAACAAACTTTGTTATATTGACGTAACACTACATATTGATATTTATTTTCCGAATTCATGACTTTCCTTCGTGTGCATGGAAAATCACATTTGTATGTGAAATTCGAGAATCAACTTTAATGGTGCATTCCTGTATTTGTTAAATTCAAATTCATTTCAATATGAAAATCCATTGGAATGAGATATCATTTTCGAGAAATTTACATGTTAGATAATGCAAAGCGTGTCTAGACGTACAAAAGTGTAGCAGAAATCATATCTTCACCGCTTTTTTTTGACAAAAAGAGGAATGTGTTTCTAGAATACGCCACGTTCAAAAATCTCTTTGAAGTATCAAAGGTCATTAATCAATATTTTGTAAAAATTTGAGGAAAAACAAACGAGCCAAATCTATTTTAATCAAAGTGATATGGTACCCCCTTAAGAGGGCTCTCGGTTCTATTTTTTTTTAATTTAATATATGCTTTCGCTATTTTTCTATAAATGAACTTTATCTTATACTTAATAAAAAAATAAAATAAAAGAATGGGGTCACTGTTTATTTACGCTCACAATCTGCCGTTGAAAGAACCATATATTTTTGTAAATGTCCTTTTTTTCTGTTGAACTAATAGGAGAAAAAGCGGTAATATTGAAATAAGACAAGAACTAAATAACAGAAATCGCTTAAATTGTACAATTATTTAGTTTATGTACATCTTATTAAAAATCAACAATAAAAATATAGATCACCGATGAGTTAAACAAGGTGCTTCAATGTTAATGCCAAAAATGGCAATTTTGCACCAAAGGAAGATAACTTTTTTAATGATATTTACATTTTAAAAATCACCTGGAACCAACTTAAACACTGGCTGTTTGGATTGTTAACGTAACAAGGAGCACATTGAATATTTTCCGAAAATATTAAAAACAACGATGGATAGATATGTTTAATGCATTAACAATTGAATACTCATAGTGAATGTGAAAAATTTATTGGAAATTGACAACCAGAAAAAATACAGATGATACAAACAACAAATGGACTGAATGATTGTAATTTTACCCAAGGGATTTGCTTGTTTATGATTATAATCGAAACAAGTACTTTTCACATTACTACCAATATAAATATTAATTAATGTATTAAAACTTAAATACACATTCACCTGTTTCTTAGAAAACATTGTCAAATTGTCAAATACATGCGCACATGTCAACTTTGGAACTTAATGATGATTTATATCTAGGTGCTAATTTAAAAGTACAGCTTTTATTTATTTAATGAATATTGAATCAATTTGAGTATTCAAATCCACGTGTTGTTTCTTGTCCTGAGTTGTCTATCGGTCAGAATTCAATTAAAGTGTCATCTATTTTACCTTTTATGACATAACGAAAAAGGCAACCATGTTTGATGACGTTTCATGGAATGTTCACAATTTTCTTTCAAAATATAGCTCTTTATCAAGGCATAACAGTATCTGATTTCATCATCGTTCGTATGCAGGTTGATGAGTCTTAAAAAGAAGATGTTGTATGATTGCCAATGAGACAAATATCCACAAAAGAACAAAATGACACAGACATTAACAACTATATGTCACCGTACGGCCTTCAACAAGAGTAAACTCTCCAAATAATTGAAACGTTCAATATGCTCGAGTTTAATTTTGACGACTCAACTGTCTTCGCTTGACAATCATGGTGCTCTACCTTTCTCATTGGTAGAGTTAATTTGTAACCTAATTTATAGGATAATTAGTTAAATACTTTAGTTATTGTGAGCTCTTTTTGAAAAAAGCCATACGCGAGGCAATTAAGTCCGGAATTTTAGCGTATGATAATACATCTTGACCCTTGAATCTCCTTATCTCGTCAAGTACTGTCTACAATTTGTCTACGATATGACTTTGACATTTTTGATACTGAATTCCTAAACGAACAGTAGTATACTGTTATCCTTTTAAATCTATGCATACATATGGTCAAAAGAGATTGTTAATGTGTTGTTAATAAGCATGCAGACAAATTGATGTTTGCGTTAATGGGCAATTATCAAAGACTGTAAAACTTTGATACTGAATATACAATTAGAACAGTCATAAACAAATTAAACCAAATATTCAAATCAGATCAGGAAATGTCCACCATATGATAATAAACAAGACTTTTTATAAACGTATATGCAAAATGAAAGTTTTTTGAAAGATTAATAAACATATAAGATTCATAAAATCTTCAGCTTTGTTTTTGTTTCTTAATTAGACTATGGAGCAATGTCACAAGTAAGGAAACCAAATACATTAAACACATATATATATAATTTGTATTTCGTTAACATCAATTGCTCTATTTACTTACTTCATATCGTAACATATCTTCAACTTTATTATATGAGCATCACTGCTGAATATATATAACGCTCACCTGTTGTACAAAGTCATACTAAGTCTGGTTATTTCATGACGTTTCTTTCGAACAATATCAACAACATGCAAATGATTCGATGTAAGTCCTTTTCAAGCGAAGCATTACACTTAGCTTTTGACACCAAACCAGCGGGCTTGATAGTTTTACAAATGTATCAATTCAACGTCCAAATTAATCTTGTCTAAACTTATTTTGAATTTTTCGCTTAAACTCCATTCAAAATATTTGCTTTACAGTGCTGAGGAATAATTTTGCGACACCTTGGTTGATATTGTTACTAGTGTATTACTCGCCAAGTGTACATTGATTATATATTACAATGATTAAGATATGTATGTTTGGGAAATTATGTTTTTCAGGAAAACTATGTTAACACAATCTACTTATGTTACTGACTCAGACAAGGTTGACCCTGGTTTTGTGTATCATAATTGCGTCTTCCGTAGTGTGTAACCACTATGTTTTTAAATTGGATATATTTGGCTATCATAACTTTAACCACGAGCTCAATATATGAATGTTATTACAGAAAAACATACTGTTACCATAAAAATCATATCAGCTGCTTTTATTGTATGTATAAGAAACATATAACAGCGATTCTTAAACAATTGAATAACTCAATTTGGATTTCATTTATTTCTCTGTTTTACTATTCTCCTAGATTCTACGTTAGTGCCTTCCGCGTAAATTTCAAATACATTCGTGTTTTTTTTCTAATGTTCATCTATTCTTTAAAAACAATCACGATTATATATACTGTGGATTCAGTAATATTCGTTGGATACCAATTTTCGTGGATTTCGTGGGTACTGGTGAACCACGAATTCAAATGTCCAACGAAAAGCATATTTTGAATAGGCTTTGTATACAGTGATTGACAAAACCACGAAATTAAACATCCACGAATTTGCAAGTTTTCAGCGATCCACGAAAACTGATATCCACGAAAATAAATGAAACCACAGTACTCTGAAATTCTAACTATTATGGAGTAAACAGACAAATAGAAATAGTATAACAAAATTCCGAGGTAAATGCAAAAACAACTGTCATATTCCTGGCTCTGTACATGCGTTTATAAAAAAAAACAGTAGTTGGTTAAACCTGGTATCTAAGCTAACAATATGTAGGTTCTAGTTTACCAATCATTCACCATGTATAACTTCATTTATTACTGAACTGTTATCATATCAAATGATGATATACATGTACAAACAATTAACAATATGTAGCTAATGTTACAGATATGTATTTACTGGTATGCATTTCCTTGTTCTTTGTATTTCAGTAACTTCATCCTGCAATATCATCTATCATCTAATTGATTACAAAATCGTGTACATAAATTTAAACATGTTTTCCTAGAAAATCACACATGGCAAACCCTCCTGTAATCAATTTACAATATTATTTTTCAACGTCTTCCCTTTCTCTAATTTGAGAATGAAATCTATCTTATTCAATTACCACATGTTCTGCTGATTTCTGAAAACCGTAACAATTCTTCACGGTCAATTTATATCAAATTTACCTATTACTGTATGGACTGATATAATAGGTTTCTTTATAACTGCATTGCATAACTGTGAATTCGTTTGTGTCACGGGTTTATCGTGAAATAATACTCGACATTTGAATGATGATTTTTCACTGTTGAAGACCTTTTTTTAAATTGTTAACTACCATATTGTTTACTATAGACCTAAAAGCTGGATCTTGGCAATGTATTATACTAGAGTGTAACATACATACTGATTTCATTAAGATATCTCCGTCTTAAAAAAAATGTACGGTTATGGTTACATGATTATTGGTATCAGCCATCAAGAATCAATCTTTTAAACACGTTAAACAGTAATGAATATAAAACACAAAGTTATTCATGAGTTTTCCCTCTCGTCTGTTCATGCGAATCCTCCTTTGCGATATCAGTCGTACTATTGTCAGATTATGTTGAGTTTGGTTCTTTAACAGTTGTGAACTTTAATCAGAATGTTCTTATTAGTTCCATATTTTGACTTATTTTATAAATGTAATAAAAAATTGCTATCTCATTGACGTAAATCTGTAGAAATAAATTACTTTAGCTGTATTTGGCATAACATTTGGAATTTGCATGTCTTTAATGCACTTCAATTTCGTACTTGATTTTTACTTTTAACTTTTTTCTTACGAACGTCTTCACTGATGAGTCTTTTAATGAAAAACCACACATCTGGCATACGAAACTAAAACCCTTGTATCGATGGTGAGTTTTCATATCCTCATAAAAAGTAGACAGTTATTTGATTACAGATTTTTGCTCAATTTTTCTCTGGTACGTTTTGATTTCCTAGTCATCGAATTTTAAAAGGTTATTTTAGAGTGGTTACAGATAATCTTTTATAATTTGTATATTCAGAAACTTTTCAAATTGATTTTGTTCTCTAGTTAGCATACTCATTGTTAACTTGGTGCCGTGACATTTTATTTATTTATTTAACGGTTTAAAAAATACCATTTAATAGTATTCCATTTTGTTTTACTTCAAAAGAAAAAAAGATAAATCGTTTAACAGAACATGTTATGTACTCCCCCATATTTGTTTTATAAAATTTCTGTATTTAATTGAAAAGAAAATAACTGTTTCTGACATTTAATTAAATATTTTACATCAATATGATAATTGTTGATATGAGATTTAATTTAATTCACTTGTTATGTTTTGGGTCAATATTTATTAATCTTTTTCTATTTCCCCCCTTTGAACTTTGAGCATGTTCATAGAAATGTAACACAATGATGTGATATCTGGTAAGCACTTACTAGGATATTGTAAACGATTACCAATATTTTCATTTTTGTCAGTAGATCTCATTTTCGGAGTTTTGTTTTTAAACATAAACTAATGGCAATATGTCATAGCAAATACGAGTATACTGAATTACATTAGAAGATTAGAATTTCAACATACCATAGTACATGCTCTGCTTCCGTCTCTTATTGAATCCTTTATCTTATTGCTTACAAAGATACAATTAAAATTGAGAATGTAAATGGAGAATGTGCCAAAGAGACAACAACCCGACCATAGAAAAGCAGAAGGTCGCCGACAGGTCTTTAATGCAGAGAAAAATTCCTGCACCCGGAGGCGTCCTTCAGCTGGAACCTACACCAATATATATACTTGTTCAGTGATAATGAACGCCATACTAAACTTCAAACAACTACCTTAATAACTTGCAATTTGCAAAATCTTAAAACAGTGAGGCCTAACCGCGCATCATTTTGTTTTAATTCCTGTAACTTGTAACAAGTTTCATGGGTGGGAAAAACGTTGGTGGGAAAATCGAAACTAACATTGCCCCCCTCCCCCCACCCCAATATTATGAAACTAAACCAAATGAAGAAGATAATGTACCATTTTAGATTCAAATGTATTATGTGTATGGTTTTTTTTACATTTTATGGAAACGTTGTGATTTGTTGAAAAGCGAAACTTACGGCGAGAGGATATTTTTATTTTTCATTAGGTTCCAAGTATTAGATTACCAATATTTCGTTAGATTCTAAAAGTGCAATACCAGGATCACATTTTAATGTCCCTTGCAAAAACAGATTTTGTCACGTGCACAACTTGTCAACGTACAAAAATGTAAATGAATTTACAATTTATTTGTTAAAATTGGGAAATTTTTGAACGGTTGTTTATAAAAGTACAAAGAGTTGACGAGATATATTTTATTATGCATTTGCTGATTGCACCGTACAATACATGACAAACAAATCATAAAAAAATTTGTATTAACAAAGAATAACAATGATATAAGGCATTATGTGCCAATAGAGAAGTATTCCATTATTAATTACAAGTGCATTTTATTCATGGAATAATACATGGAAAATCTCTATTGAGACATAATTTACCGTTTTATTGCCGATTGAAATGTAAAGACACAACTAAGTCCCACAAACTGTTTAAGTTTTATCAATGCAACAATCTTTTCTCCACTGAAAATACCATAAAAAACAATGATAATACATAGAAAATAGAAATACAGCAAATAATACATTAAACATAGCAGGATTCTCTTTGGGGTTTTAAAAGCCTTGCATTTATATTTTATTTCGTATTCATTAAAAAAAAAAAATACCCATCGCTTGTAACACCGGCAGTTTTTTTAGTTTTACAGTTTCACATCATCAGCTTTAATTTCCATTTCCATTTCATCAATAACTGTCCATTAGCGCATCTTCTTGAAATATTTTTGTACATTAAATAAACCAAACTGGGTTCACTGAAGTGTGGTTGGGAATAAATTGACTCATTGAATACGTAGGGATTAATAGTTAATTCTGTGACGAAAAACATGTCATCATCAAATTTCGAACATATTTATTAAATAATGTGGAAATTAAGCTCAATATCTATTATTGGGGGATGAAACTTGTACATTTTGTTTTATTTATCACCGGATGTGATCTCTAGGGTACACTGACAGTAACAAGTCTCCTCCGTCATTGTCTTCATTTCGTTTTCATCACGGTCATTGTAACGTTTATTGATTGGGTATAGTTATCCATGTATGGTCACAAGGGCGTCAAAATCAAGCTTCTTCGTGAATGTGAGCATGATGTATGATGTGATTTGATGAATTGTAAACCTCGAATTGAGTTTTCAATCAAAAATGTTTATTTAGCTCACTAAGACGTGATGGAATTAGTTACTTGTCGGTTGTAATATTTGACATTAACAATTACTTTGGCATTTACATAAAATTCCGTCATATTTTAGATTGGAATTTAAGAGCATGTTAACTAAGCGAGTATTAATGATTTTTACAAAATATATTTGCGGTTGGTATGGTTGATTTAAAAGTCTTAAAAAAAGAAGAAAATGGGAAGGAATGAATATCGTTGGAGTTGATCGGCTGGCCTTATTCGTGGTTGTATAACCAGTCCGTTGATAGTGTTCGTTTTCTGGCTGAAGCAGTAACCAATAATAGAGAAATGTGACTAGATAAATAAAAAAAACCTTACCCGTTACGCGTTCAGATTTTGCAATATTTAACTCATTACTTGTTAAACTAAATGTGCAATTAACAAAGGTCGGTTAAGAAACTAAAAACAACTTGCTTAAATGAAATAAAATAACTGTTAACAGATTATTATACAAGTAACTAAACATAAGGCAATATGAACACAACAAAAGCAAGGATTGAACTCATGTGCTCCACCTGACAATCAGTCTAAGTAAGCAATATATCATCAGGAAATTACCATGCTTTCTAACATTATGCACTGATAAATATTTAAAAAACCCAGCTGAATATCTTTATTGGAAGCAATTATGGTATACTATTATCATTACGTCTATTGCAAGTAAACTCATCAAATATATCAGGACTTAATTTAGTATATACGCCAGACGCGCGTTTCGTCGACAAAAGCCTCATCAGTGACGCTCGAATCCAAATTGTTAAAAAGGCCAAAGTACGAAGTTGAAGAGCAATGAGGACCAAAATTCCTAAAAGTTTTGCCAAATACAGCACATATTCAAACAGAGGAATTCCACATTCACACTGGAATACCAATTGTATTTATTTCTTTTTCTCTGTCTGTGGTGTTGAGAACATATATTTGAAAACAACATGTAAAACATCAAAAATACCAAACTTTTGAGAAAATTCAAAACGGAAAGTCCGTTATTAGATGGCAAAATCAAAAGCTCAAACACATCAAAAGAAAGGATAACAATGAAAGTGTCTATTTATTATTTCTATCAGACTTCATAAAATTTCAAGCTTGATACACCTAATTAACTTTAACCCTATAATTTGTATCCGATTCATTATGTGACAAAAAAAAACCATTTGAACTACATGAATCAATTACTACGTACAGAAGCACTTAACTATATTGCTTAAGAGTTGGTAAGATAACATTTTTTTTTGGGAAACACATTGTGTGGTGCGCTTAGAATAAGAAAAAAAACCTAATCAAGTTTTTTTGTATATCATATCGTCCCATATCTCCCACACAACAAAACCTAGTTTGTTTGTTGTGAGATGCTGTTAGAATATATGTTTTTCTTATATGGTTTCTTGCCTCATCTCCCACATATCGAATAACTATTTTGTTTACTGTTACAATTTCTTACTATCATAAACGACATTAACTAAATAATCGTTTCATTACATTGTGTCAATCTCTATCGGAAAGTCATAAAATTGATCAGTTGGACGCCTTAATCTGATCATTTGTACGTTTTAAGTCATAAACTGATCACTGGGATGTTTTGTTATAATATTATCTTTATTGGCTTTATCCTTAGCAGCGCGCGATGATTGAGATTCTGAAAACAATCGCCTGTTAAATCATTTCAGAATCTCTTTATGAAATCTCTAGGGTAATATTAAGTTGTTGGAATGTTATACTTAGTTTTAATATGATAACAATAGGTTAAGAGCTTTATAATATGTTGACACCTGAAAAATTATTCAACAGCTTAAGTTCTTTAATTCATTTTTGTAATTGGAAATAAGTATTTGTTTCGGTTAAAGCACTGGCTTTATCATTTTGTATCACTTAATCGTTATACAGATGTGTGTTTTAACTAAGATATTTAAAAGTCAAAACAAAGCCCTCTTGACTTAAAACAGGGCTGTATTCAAAATATCGCTAGTCTGTAATAAAGCGGTTTTATATTAAAATTAACATAATTCAAAAAAAAAATGTGGCTAGTGCTTATGTCATCGATTCTGAGTTTGGGTAAAATTATGAACGTCTTTATAGTGTATCTAGTCGTGGTTCAAGTATCTTCTCTTAAATAACTAATCCTTAATTCCTGTTAAAATCTATATGTTTATGTTCAAATTTTCTAATACCAATAGACCACGTTTTCAATGTACTCAAGTAAAAGGTATAATTTTGAAGTTCAGAAATATTTAGAAATAATGCCCTTGAAAAAAGGCGTATTCATCATTCTACTACAGGGGTCTGATAAAATACTTTGTGACCCGGATTTGTTTTCTCACAATCGACTTTCGAAAAGCGGTATACTACTGTTGCTTTTGTTGTAAAGGACAGCCAAATACACTTGACGGCTTCATATATAATTTTTCAAAAATTTGTGTAAATTTGGCACTATTATTTCTAGAATGTTATATCTAATTTGATGCTAACGTTCAATATTATGATTGTTATCACCAATATTATTCATTTTTAGTAATGATAAGTTAGTATGATACTTGAATTCAACTCTTACTAGTTCACTTTCCACTAATATGTAGCATCCATTGTTTGGTTGTCGTTGATTGCTTTGGTATGTCATTTTTGAAAGGATTGACCAAAGTAGTAGATTAAGCAATGTGTTTTCATAATGACTTCCATAGTAGCTCTATATTGTTTCATTCTGTACATTGGAATTAAACCTATGTATTGATGTTCACTCCTAGACATCTCAACAAGTAGTTAATTATATTTGGATGCAAGAGAATGGGTTGCGTTTTTTCTGATATCTGTTATAGGAGTGTAATAACTATCTCTATGAAAGTAAATTCCCAGATAGTAGGTTCAATATGAGATATAATCAGACCACGAATTTATGCACCAATATAAAATGCAAACTTATGGACAAGTAAATTCTGTCACGTAATGGTCAAGTTATTTTTTTTTCTTTTTCAGTAAGTTTCATTTTTGCAAACTTGTTGGTTAGTTTAAATGAACAATGACATCAAAATCATTCATATTGTAAGAGAAAGGATAGTTTTACATAAGTTCTAAATTGAAGTAATTTATAAAGTTAGGAATATGACAGTTGTTGCACATTTGTTTGAAGTGTTTTATTATTTGATTTTGCCATTTGGTTATGGACTTTCCGTTTTCATTTTTTCTCGGAATTCAGCGTTTTTGTGGTGTTACTTTTTGTTATTTATAATTTATTTCTTTTGTGTGTTATGTTTTGATTTACATCGTTTGATAATCTACTTAGCATATTTTGTACATAACTGCTACATGTTATGAAAATCACATAAAAACAGAAGATAAAAACGGGTTGAATTATTCAGCTTCTATTTGAAAATTTTCATGTATTTATATTACACGGAGAAAAAAGAACATATATTTGAGGTTTTCGGAATGATTATTTATCAAAAGGTACATCTTTACAAATCTGCATATTATTTTCATATTCTATTTTTGATTGGAATTAATATGTAATAAAATTTGCTCATGCTGAGAATCTAATAGCAATATTGGTTATTAATATTTAATTGTTATAAATATTTCATGACGAAATGGCTGAATTATTCCAAAGGCTTGTCTCAATTTTCCAAATGAACTGTATCTCTTCGCCTTGCAATCGACTATTACTACAATAAATCTACAAGTTTTATTGCATGTGTGACTCATATATGATTCATTTTAAGTATGTATAAAAAAATTAAAAAAGGGGTATGATTGCCAACGAGACAACACTCCACAAGAGACTATATGACACATTTATCAACAGATATAGGTCACCGTACAGCCTTCAACAATGATCAATTTGGTTAGAAACATATTTTACTGAGTATAATTGCTTTCGAATGACAACATTTTTTTCAATTCCTAAATTAAAGACGGAATAAAAATAAAATATGTATCATAGAAATGCAACATGTCTTTCTCACCAATTAAACATTTATAGGAACAAGATCGGGAAAATAAAACCAAAAACGATGAATGTGGTCAGGTATTTTTTGAAATACTTTAAATAAAATTGAGAATGGAAATGGGGAATGTGTCAAAGAGACAACAACCCAACCAAATAAAAAACAACAGCAGAAGGTCACCAACACGTCTTCAATGTAGCGAGAAATTCCCGCACCCGGAGGCGTCCTTCAGCTGGCCCCTAAATAAATACTAGTATTTAACAGTCCAGTGATAATGAACGCCATACTAATTTCCAAATTGTACACAAACAACTAATATTAAAACAATACAAGACTAACAAAGGCCAGAGGCTCCTGACTTGGGACAGGCGCAAAAATGCGGCGGGGTTAAACATGTTTGTGAGATATCAACCCTCCCCCTATACCTCTAACCAATGTAGAAAAGTAAACGCATAACAATACGCACATTAAAATTCAGTTCAAGAGAAGTCCGAGTCTGATGTCAGAAGATTTAACCTGCTTTTGTAGACAATATAAAGGTAAAAATAAAGTAAAATCACTAAAATACTGAATAGGAGGAAAATTCAAAACGGAAAGTCCCTACTCAAATGGCAAAATCAAATCATAAAACACATCAAATGAATGGGCAACCACGGTCATATCCGGACTTGGTACAAGCATTTCCATATGTAGGAAAAGGTGGATTGAAGCTGGTTTGTATCGCCTAATACTTAGATAGATACAAGGAGATGTGGTATGACTATTTATTTAATTTTTATTATTTGTTTTCAGTGATTTAATGACAGTAGAAGATTTGGTACGACATATTATGCAAAGTGAAGTGTTAGCTGATGCCATAGTACGAAAATTTATTGATATCAATGGTATGTATTATAGAAAAAAAAATCATTCGTCTACATAAGACCCATCAGTGACGTTCAGATGAATAAAGTTATAAAGCCAAACAAGTACAAAGTTGAAGAGCAATGAGGACCCAAAATTAAAGGGAATCATACCAGTTACGGCTAAGGTAGTCTATGCTAGCTAGAATAAGAAAATCCTTTGTTTTTCGAACAATTCAAAGTTTTGTAAACAGTATTTTTATAAATGACAATATCATTGATATTGTTGTCAACACCGAAGTGCTGACTACTGGGCTGGTGATACCCTCGTCCACGAAACGTGCACCAGCAGTGACATCGCCCCAGCGGTGTTAATAGTTATCAAATAGTCAGACGAACTTTTGTCCCTGTATATTTGCAACGAATGGCACATACAGTGTGTTTTTAGCTGCACGTGACAATTAATTGTTTTCCTTAATAAATAGTGAAATAAATGAAAATACTGAACTCCGAGGAAAATTCAAAAAGGAAAGTCCCTAAGTAAAGCAAAATCAAAAGCTCAAACACATGAAAGAAATAGACAACGACTGTCATATTCCTGACTTGGTACAGGCATTATTTTATCTAGAAAATGGTAGATTAAACCTGCATAATTGTTAAGCTAGCTAAACCTCTCACTTGTATGACAGTCGCATCAAACTTTGATTACAAGTGCATGTCATGTTGATTGTGTAATTGGGGATTGCCAAAGTAGTGTATACGAAATAAGAATAATTTACACATCACTGCCATCAAATCTATGCACCTTCCATGAGATAAGATACTATTTTGTGTGTATGGTAGCAAAGAAGAATGCAATGCACACATCTTTTAATGCCTTAAGTGAAATTGAAGTAGGGAAATATACTTATCCCCCATTGATGGTAATATAGAAAGATCTGGTATGGTGCTGAAGATTATAATTGGTTAATATGTTATTAACCGTCATATTGAACTACTAGAATGAAATAAAAGTTATGAGCGTAAATATTTTACGGTAGGATTTACCTTTAGAAGGATCAGGTATGTTCTAAAGATTATAAATGGTTCAAAGGTAATAAAACCGTGCTATCAAACTACTATGATGAAATAAAAGTAATGAGCGTGAACATGTTACGATAGCATATAACTTTAGGAGGATTATATATGTTACGAAGATTATAAATGGTGCATAGGTTCTACACCGTCCTATTGAACTACTAAAATGAAATGAATTAATGAGCGTTAGTACTTTGTGGTAGGATTTAACTTATCAATATGCTTGCCCTATTAATTGAAACCGAATTAAACCATAATTACCTCTCAGAAAATGTAAAATTTTAATTACACGGAAGAAATGTTATGTTTTGTAAATTTTATTCATATTTCACTTTAAACAGAAACGATTCAGTTGTCAGTTTTTATCATCGATCAAACAGGTAACTAATTAACCTTACAATTGTGATTAAAATGTCGATACGAAAATAATATGGAAAGGAAATTACTGCTAACTCTGTATGTGATTGGAGATTAATAGCTCACGGACATGATTTATGGCGAATCAATGTCGCATGCAGTAGATTGCGGTGCGTTCTCCAATAAACAAATCACAGCGTTTTCAATTTGTTGGTTGACAAATGATTAAAACAGATAATTTAAAACAAATATTACTCAAAATTAACGTTAAGTATCAATATCGCTGGGGGGGAAAGGGTGAAAGAAAGGTTGTAGGTTTCAATTTTGTTCAACATCTAGCGATTCTTTTTGGTTTCAAATGATGAAATTAAAGCCTTGAAAATCTACTTTATGTAAAAAAATACATAAGGATGCTATCAAACTATGAGAGGGAAATACAAATGGAATTCCTATATAAAACATTGCAAACGCAACAATATGTTTTGACATCAAGTAGTAGTATTTATTTTATTTCCCGTCGCTTTTAATTTATAAGGCCAATTTTTACGAAACAATTTTTAATTTAAAGAATCTAAATAGGTATTAAATTTAATTGATTTTTCAAAAAGTTACTCTTAGATCATATCCGTTTCGCTACCTTTCTTAAACGACAGATTAGCACAGCCCCCATCTTACATGTCTAATGAAGGTTCGTCTGAGTGTTGTGGTTTCCTCAAGGTGTTACTGGAATATTTAGAAAAAAAACAATGATACGTGTCTCGAAAAAACAGCTGGCCGTAAATGCTATTTTTCTGTTGTTTATTTCAATATATATCTACTTAAATTGGCACCAACTGTGACATGCTAGTATACCATTCCTAAGTAGTATATATTATCTTGACCAGGGAAATACAGGATGTACTCAAAAATTTATCATGTTAAAATAAAACTCCATGTACATATCTAGTAGTGTCAAAGGTAAACTCACAAAAATACTGAACTCCGAAGAAAATACAAAAAAGAAAAGTCTCTAATAAAATGGCTTAAATCGGAAGCTCTAGCACATCAAACATTCAAATGGATAACAATTGTCATAATCTTGACTTTGGTACCGACCTTTCAATTGTAAAAAAATGTGGATAAGATATGTTAAACCTGATTAATAGCTACATGTATCTAAACCTCACACCTTTTTTTTTAGTTAGTTAACTCACCATTATAATTTATATTTTTAGATGACGGGTCAGTCAGTTATCAAGAACTCTTACGGAAGCTTATGCGGTAGTGTAAAAATGAAACGAATCTGGAAAAGAAATTCCGGATTTAACATATCTTCATTTGAATCACCATTAACAGTTTTATAGCCCTGGTTGGCAGCATATATCTCCTGAAATTATATTTATTTGCTTCAAATTTTCTGAATAGACTGACATAATTTGACTATCATGCATTTATGTTTTGTTACTAATTAAAATTGTGTTTGAAACCATTACGATAATGTTTGAATTCATATTATATATTTACATTTGAGAAAGCCATAAGAAATTGTATTTGTTATGCCCAGATGCAATGAGTATTCAACTGTTAGTATGGTTTTTTTTTCTGTATATTATAATTGAATATACTTATTCTTTGCATATTTTAAAAAAAAATCATTTCGTTAGATGTTCGGACACAGAGGTAAAATCTTTTATGAATATGTTAATCTCACGACATATGCAATAACAATTTGGAAAAAAAGTTAACACACTTTCCATTCTCAATTTTACATAAACTGACATAACACATATTAAGTAATTAAAAAATATTATCAAATTTCCAAAATATACATTTATATCTGTTAATACATTAGAAACAGTCCTTAAAATAAAATCACTGTCCAAAATTAGATTTTGCTAATTCAGTAACTTGTTAAAGCGTTGGTGTTTACAAACATAATATTCCCACGTGTACGAGTTTATGGGAGTATGTTAAAACTTCTCAGTAAAAATTGATGTTATTGAAATTTTATAATTGTCATATTAAAAATCTTCATTTAGAATGATATGAACAATAAAAATGTAATTCAGTTTTACAATTTAATAACTGAGAAGCAACAAAACAAATATGTATAAAATCAATATTTAAGTTTCGTATCATTAATTTATTAACTGATTTGTTGATTATAGCCATTTATTTTCGACCTAAGTAATATTTCTCAAAGTTTAGGAATGAATTTATCGCAAAAGAACTTTGTTGTTTTCGTTTGCAAAATATGAAGGTTTGGCAATTAAACACATCACAGAGATGAATCTTTGTTTCGGACAACAATTGTCATTTCATTTAAATTTTGCTTTACTCATTTTGTACAATTTTCAGTATTTATGTTTCATTAACTTTTCGCTCATCTCTGTACAATGTTTTTCATTAAAGTTAGTATAAAACTCCGGAAACCAGTGACTTTCTTTTATTATATCATGGTGATGTCGATTAATAGTTGGTGTTAAAACGCCATCTTAACCCTCTTAGTCATATCGTGATTGGTGACTAGTTTTATTTGTAGAGGGATTCGAAGTACCAGGAGAGAGCAACTGACTTTATGTAGGAACTAGCTATCGTACAAAATTTAGATCGGTGAGGGGTTCGAACACTGTTGAACTTCCAATATTAGTATTGACACGCTCGTGATACTATTGTAAAACTGGTCACTGGCCAATCGACAACGAAGGCTTCATTTTGTATTCATGTTAGAAGCTAAAAATTGAGAAAGGAAATGAGGAATGTGTCAAAGCAACAGCAACCCGACCATAGAGCAGACTACAGCCGAAGGCCACCAATGGGTCTTGAATGTAGTTGTTATTGAATATATGATCAATTAATGGTATTAATGTTTTACACTCTCTTGCATAGAGACACAAATTAAATAGCTTCTATTCATCTACAAGTGGCAGTATAAAGTCTTCATATTATCATTGTCAGTATCAACGTAGCCATGCAAACCATCACGACAATAGTAACTTCCTGGACGTTCACCATAACAGCCGGGGGTTGCATTATCGTTGAATATTTTGCTAAGATTAAAAACGTCTTACTATGACAGGTGACTGAACATGAAAGATGACTCAATATAAAAGATTTCCAAACATAAAATATGACTCAACATGAAAGGTGGTTCAGCTTGAAAGGCTGTAAACGTAAAAGGTGGCTAATCATTAAAGGTGGCCAAACGCCAAAGATGTTTATACAAGACAGTTGCTTATAATCATGAATGGTTTCTTAACATGAGAGTTGACTAAACATAAAATAATGGCTGAAAATGAAATGTGGTCAAACCTCAAAGATAACTTAACGTGAACCTTGGGAACACATGGAAGGTTGCTGACCATGTCATTGATCTGGCAAAACATGAAACTGTGCTAACACAAAACCTGACTAAAATGAAAGATAGTAACGCATGCAAGTTTGTAAGAAATCAAACATAACTAATCATGAAAAGTATTTTAACATGGAAAATATATACATGCTATACATATGAAAAGTGGCTAAACATGAAACTTGACTTTCCATGAAAGGTTTTCTATATGAAATGTGCATAACATGATAGGTTGCTTACCATGCTTATGATACATGGCTTCATAAAAGGTAATTAAAATGTTTTACGACATTTGTACATGGTTACGATATCAAACCTATCAAACCTAATTGTATAATGTATCCAGTATTTTAAATACTGTTGCGTCTGATCCTTTTTTCGGGATGAATGCAAGTTCGAGAACGGTAAATAGACCAAGCTTGATTTGTTGTTACATCTTATAAAGTTAATCCTCATTATTTTTGCAAAGAACTCCACTCAAAATAAAAGCTGATGCTAGAGACAGTCTCAATCCTGAAGTGAGGTGAGATTGGTTTTTTTTTACTTCGTGTTGATCGCCTTTTAGATGAAGGACAAATACATAATTTGTTCCTTTGCAGTTTTGTTATTTCTCTTTCGGACAAAACAGTTAAAATTGAAAATGGAAATGGGGAACGTGTCAAATAAACAACAATCCGACCATGAGGCAGAAAACAGCCGAAGGCCATCAATGATACTTCAATACAGCGACAAAATATACGGAGTCGTGTTTTAGCTGGCCCCTTAGCAAAATTGTTTACAAGTTCTGTGATAATTGAATATTCATTAATTTTATTGCACTTGCTTTATACGTAGATGACATGAAATGGAAAAATGCTACTTTAATAAAGTTCGCAATTATAGAGCGTTATCCATTTTATAACTAAAAGTCTTTCCTTTCCAATTCCATATTTTAATCAAAAGTGCATACTTATAGATGTATATAAGTTAAAACGTTTAAAGCCGTCGCATTTGTTTGCACCTCTCATGGGTTATGAATCTGATAGTCAGTACTGTAGTTGTCGTTGTTGATGTGGTTCATAAGTGTTTCTCGTTTCTCGTTTTTTTTTATAGATTAAGGTGGTAGACCTTGGTTCAGGGAGATAACTCTTTAAATCAGTTATGTGTTTGTAAAAGTCAAGTTTCATTAACGTATTTTAAGAATTTACCTGAAACAGATTGAAAATAATCTATGTAACATAGAAGCTTAGAATATATTTATGAAAATGGTTGACACAAACGTACTGATGATTTTAAGAGTTATTTCCCTTAACCTAGGTCTACCTCCTTAAATGATGGCCTCTAATAGCTTTCTGGTCGGTGTGAGCCAAAGCTCCGTGTTGAAGACCGATTTTTACCTTTAATGCATGATTTATCTCGTATGGAATTTACTGACCACATATATATCGTACTAGGAAACAAACACACCATGTAACTAAAAGTTCACACTTTCCCTTTTAAGTTCAAATAAAGTAAAATATAACTACAATTATAAAATTGAGAAAGGAAATGGGGAATGTGTCAAGCGACAACAACCCGACCATAGATCAGACAACAGCCGAAAGCCACCAATGGGTCTTCAATGTAGCGAAAGACTCCCGCATTCGTAGGCGTCCTTCAGTTGGCCTTTTGAAAAATATGTATACTACATGCATGTTTTACTGTGATAATGGACGTCATTCTAAACACCGAATTAAACACAAGAAACTTAAAAAATCATACAAGACTAACAAAGGCAAGAGGCTCCTGACTTGAGTCAGCCGCAAAATGCGGTGGGGTTAACCATGTTTATGAGATCCCGACCTTCCCCTTTTACCTCTATCCAATGTAGAAAAGTAAACGCATAACAATACGCACATTAAAATTCAGTTCAAGAGAAGTCCGAGTCCGGTGTCAGAATATGTGACAAAAGAAAATAAATAAAATGACAATAATACATAAATAACAACAGACTACTAGCAATTAACTAACCTGTCAGCTCCAGACCTCAATTAAACTGATTGAAAGAGTGTCTGCATCATATGGCTATCAGGCACAATCCCTCCCGTTAGGGGTTTAGTATCATAATATCATAAAATATATGAGAAGAACATAACCCGTGTCATGCTAACAACTGATCTTTAATCTTCTTTTTTATATAAGTTCCGATGCAATGACCCTATAAGTGAATCAATATTAAAGCCAAAATATGCAATCTTTAATGATCTGACAACAGTATACAAAGAAAAATGCTAATATAAAACAATGGTATACAAATGAAAATAATGATATAAAACAATGCATGCGTTTTCGTCGCATCTCTCAACCATCTAGATCAGAATAGTCACAAGCGGATAAAAACAACGAGACACACGGATGTATTAATACCTACATTTGTACATTTAGCCACGATAAGAGTCACACGACAAAAAATAGAGAAACAGTACACAGACAAGTACATGTAAGTGATAAACTGCACAGCAAATAAATGAAAAACAACATCATCTCGTAGAATTTGTAGACCATCCTGTATTAGTTGTGAGATCGACACTGAATATTTATCTATTTCAAGGCTTGGTACCTTCCGATGTACCTTTTGAGAACAGAACGAATCTTTCTTTGGTAAAAAAAACTCGGATAATCATTTGTTTTACTCATGAGTCTGCAAGCTGAAATATTTTAGCTATTGTATATGAGTTTTAATTCATGTCGTAAGTCTCAGACTCTGGTACTGAGACGGACGCAGTAAATAGAACAGATCCATTTGAAGAACTATAAGACTAAAAAGTGCCAACTAACACCAAGCCTAAAAAGTGTAAAAAAAAATCAAATCAACAAAGCCGTGTTTGTCATCAGTTAGACCACGTTTTGGCCATTTTTGTTCGATTGTTTTAAAGTTGTTGTACAGCAGTCTACATCTCCAGTTAAGCGGCTATATTTTGATCTTCTGAAGGGGAAACTTTTATTCCTGAACCCTCTAAACCCAATATCAGATGGTCGACATAAACTCTCCTCCCACGCAACCCAATATTATATTTAAAGAAGGTGTATTTTTAATAAACTCATAACATTTTATCGTTGTCGTCCTTTGACATTTTAGTTGATTTCTATTAATTATTGACAATGAGGTTCCTCGAAATTATAAACAAATCTAAGAATCCTGTAACCGAGATGTTGGCAGGTAAAATAATACGAGTGACGTCAATAAATAAACATTGTCATAACTGTGTTCAGAGACTATGAAACGTCATGCAATGCCATTAGTGGATCCAGGGGGGGGGGGGGCGGTTGGAAACCCCCTTTTTTTGGCTGATCAATGCATTTGAATGGGGACGTATAGTTGCCCCCCCCTTTTTGACCTGGGTTGGGAACCCCCTTTTTAAAATGGCTGGATCCGCCCTTAAATGCCTAATTGTAAACAGACAATACGTACATTTAACCTCTCACTCGTCTAAAAAAAGGGAGTGCAAAACTAATGCCAGTTTCAAAGGTATGAAAAAGTTCATTAATTTACAGAATATTTGAGTTAAGTTAAAATCGACCATTCTTCTATCCCTACCTACTACACCCTGAATCTTTCTTTTGTTTGCTCGTTGTTAGTTCATGGGTTGATAGGTGCTATGCACTAGCTGACATTAATTGTATCTGAACATGAGGAGTGACGTCGTAAATATCAATTGAACATACTTTTACAATAAAAAGAGGTTTGACCACATTTCTTTCACTTGCAATCAACATAGGAAAGCTACAGGTATTGGTTTATTAAAGAATTATAATTCTATATGGAGATAAAATTACGACAATATAACAAGCATTGAATTTCACAGAATTTTATGTAGCTATTGAAAACATCAAATGGGAACACTTCGTTAATCCTTCCTAACTATTAAAAAAAATATGATTATATAAGAAGGAGTAGACAGGGATAAAGGAGGGTGAGAGTAAGGAACGAAATCAAGTTTGGTGGGAAGACTGAATGTAGTAAGGGAAATTGGAAATAGGGACCCTTTTCCATTCCTCCATATTATGTAGTTACTTAGGTATAGAAATATAGTATGATTTCATGATCCTGGCTGAATCTACACATATGATCCACACGTATGATGGACCATTATTATGATACATATTTGACTTTCAATTATTCGGCTTTGAACCTTGCCGATGAAAGTAAGTATAGAAAAGTCCTTCGGGTGCAACAAATTTAAAAAGTGTTGTTCTTATTTTGAACCATGAACCTGAAACTATAATTAGAATCTTCACAGAACAAGTTGGTTAATTATTTTAATATTCCCCCGCTTTATAAAAAAAAAAAAAAGAGGGGGTATACTGTTTAACCCTGTCTACCAATCCATCCGTCAGTCTGTCGGTCCCATGAATATTTTTCAGCGTATTCTTGTCCGAAACTTCAATACAAGTATTTCTGAAATTTGGTTTCAGGGTTTATATATGTCAGCTACACTGGGTGATGCGTTTTCAGATTACAACTTCCTGTTTACCGATCAATTACATAATATGTTTTCACTATAAAAGTTGTCCACTTGCAATTTGGGGGGGGGGGGGGGGGGGGGGGGGGTTATTGAGTGAGCAGAAGCTCGCAGTTTCACTTGTTTATAAACGGGGTGTACTAGTGTTAACTCATTCCAAAGTACTGCCCTTTAAAGTTTAATGACACTAAAACATGAAACCTATCGAAACATGCATTTAATGACATGCGTTTTGTCGCGCAAACATGGTCTATTTTCGTGCAAAAGCAACGCGCCAAACACATTGATAAAGATAATAACAAAAGCATAAGTCTTCTTAAAAAAACATATACACTGACGACTGTCAATGAACAAAAATGGTGTACAATGTATATGCAGTGTATTGTTGACAGTTGAAAGTCCTTCTACTTTTTCTTTGTACCAATATTCATTGATTGTTATGTGTGTCATTTTCGACCTTGTTTTATTTTCACTTTGTATCTTGTCCTTTGTTTCTCTTTTATTCATTTTTGGTTTAAGTATAAAAAAGAAGATGTGGTATGATTACCAATGAGACAACTATCCACAAAAGACCAATTTGAAAAGTGTATTGTGTAAAATTTAGTATTTTGTGGGCGTGCCGATTTGCTCTTTAGACTTATAATTTTTGCTCATTCTTTTGATTAATTTCGTGTTTTTATTTTTAGTGAGGTTTGTTCCTTCTCTTTTTCTTCTTAATTAATTAATCATTTTATCTACGTGATATCCTGTATTTTTTATACTATGCTAGAAAATCTGTTTTATGTCATTTGAAATATTTATAGGAAAAGAAAGATAACCACTGAATATTTAATGTAAAATCATGGATAACAACTTCGTTTGTATTGACGTGTTATACATTTGTACATGTATGTCATGAAAATTCATTTAAGTTGCTCTTTTATTTAAGAAACAACTATCAAACAAAGACTTAAAATCTTCATGTAGGTAAATTTGATTACTACATAATATATTATGCCTTAGTCAAATGTTAATGATCTTGTGTTTATGAACTTTTATTAAAGTTAACACCACTTTAACCAAATGGGAAGTGCATCATAATTATAATATCCCTACTTCTACTTCTACCGGATAATGGCCACAATCAACTAACTGAATATTTTGCCATGACTTCGGTGCGCATATGGACCCCCTCCCCCATATTGTTTGAATTTAGTTCAGCTTGTCATCGAGGCTTTAAAAACCTAGACTGACGGCGCTGACACTACTCCAGGTGGGAGACTGTTCCAATCTTTGAAGGTTCGTGGAAAGAAAGAACGAAAATTTCCGGTAATCATTTAATGCTGCTGGAATTTGGAAACGTCTGTCATGCATATTTTATAGCTCTAAATTCAGTGTTCCCAAGTTGTAATCGTTTCATATTTGACCTAAACGTGACGAAGATAAAATTTAAGAGTGTATACAAATTCACCCAAAAGTAAAAAAAAAAAAAAACATGTAAACATTGTCATTTATGCAACTTGGATATTTTAACCCCGTGTGTATACTATCCGTGACTTGAACCAGATGCACATTAATAATATTTTATACTTTCCATCTTACTCCTACATGTATCTGCTACATGTATGTATTGAATGCAAGTTGAAGTCCTATAACGAAGAGTAGACACACTCAGTCTAGATTGGTCGATAATCAGGCTTACTAGAACTTCAGTATATGATACATGTATATAACATTCCTGATAAGTGGTGAAGGCCGTACGGTGACTTACGGTTGTAACACGTAAAATTTACATTGTATGGTCTCTTGTGATTAGTTACCCCATTAGTAATCATGTCACGTCTCCTTATCTTGTATTTTTAAAAGAGCTTTTTTTTCTCGCTTTTTTCGAAAATTGGGTTTATAATTTGGGTAATTTGATTGGTTTTTGTCAATGCATTCACTACGTTTATCGACTTTGCGGTTTACATTTTTGTGCCGGTTTACAATTTTTGACGAACAGTGGGCTCAATAACATGCATTTCAATATATATGAAATAGAATACCCGACTCCTATTGATTCCGTGCCAGTCACCATTGATGGCTGTTTACATAAAGTCCAGCGGCAAATATTTCAGGCGCATAAAACAAGTTAACACACATTGAACACTTTAGCCTTCTTTCTTTCTTTTTTATTAACATGTAATGTTTCATATAAGCACCTAACAGATGTAGTGTCTTACCAATTAAAATTGAGAACGGCAATGGAGAATGTGTCAAAGAGACAACAACCCGACCATGATGAGCAACCAACAGCCGAAAGCCACAAATTATATGTTTTCAATGAAGCGAAAAAATCCTGCACCCGGAGGCACCCTTCAGATGGCCCTTAAAAGCTACATATTACATAATCAACATTTGAAATCGTTTTATAATTAACGTGCACGCAACGTAAATACTATCGTTTTCTTTTTGAAAATATATAACTTCACCCAATAGTAAAACAATCATCAAAAAATATTTTATTTATGCAACTTTTGGTGGCCTTCAGCTGTTGTCTGCTCTATGGTCGGGTTGTTGCCGCTTTGACACATTCATCATTTCCTTTCTCAATTTTCCATGTATTATATCTGAATATTTTGTGTATATTATCCGTGACTTGAACCGGATGCACTCTAATATAATATTTTATCCTTTTCGTTATACTTCTCACACTTTCTATGTAGAGATTACAAGTTTAAGAACTAAAGGTATTTCAAAAAGTAGACAAATGACCTATAAGAGATAGGCCAAGGATAATACAATGTATGGTATTCATGCTAATTCTTTTATCAAATTTAAAAATAAAAGTTTAGTCCCATTGTTTTTCTATTAGGATCTGTGTGTGGATGAAAGAGCTTTCAGTTTGATTGTTTCAGTCAACATTTTTGAACTTTTAAAAAAACTGATCGTCTTCGTTTAAAGGGGCACTAGCTACGATATATATAAAAAAATAAAGTATGATTTTTTTTTAGATCAATCATTAATCAAATTGGAATAATGAAATAATAATTTGCTTTTAGCAATCAATTTCCTTTAATTTTGTTGAAATAAGCGATTAAACATAATTTTTGACTGATTCGCTTGCAAGTGAAAACGTCATCATCATTCTAACCGGTATTCATGTGAACTTCAAGTTAACCCCTAGCTAGAGATTGACAACGCATGCATTGTACGTGTACTGGTTATTTAAATAAAAAGAATGTCAACAATGAAAGTGAAACTACGGTAAATCATTTGATTACTAATTCGATGCACATAAAAGCATTCTTATATGGTTAAAAACAATTAGAAACATCTATTTTTAATCTATAAAATAAAATCAAACAGACCTATAAAAATGCAATTGCACGTGTTGTTTTAATCTATTCGTATCTTTATTTTTGTTTACATCGCTTATATGGTCATCTGAGGTCAAATCGATAGTTAATTAGATGGCGTCTGGACTAAAATACACACGAAACGAACCTATATATTATCTACCCCATGCTCTGTAAACTGTTTATTTTAGACTTTTGATAGTTTGGATAAATGTTTTACATTGTTATAAACCAAATATGAGAATTTGAGTCAAATCGATTACAATGAATTTGACAGCTAGTGCCCCTTTAAAATACAGGATCACTTATCAACTATTGATTAGTGTTTTCTTATTGTTCAGTGGCAAATATTTCATGCATATTCAGGACGAAACACAATATTAGCAATATGAACATACGCAAATATAATATGTAAGTTTACAGTATTTCTTTATAAAGACATGCGTATGCTTTTACAGTTAGTTAATTGTCATGCCTTTGTCCCTTTTATAGGTGTAATTTTGCTTTAATAAAAAATATAGTTTTCATTGTTTTATAAATAAATCAGGCTGTTATTATTCTCGTTCTTATTTTTTTTTTTATATTTGTCTAATTTGGTATGCATTTTGTTCATTTGTTGAAGGCAGTACGGTGACCAATGTGTGGTAGCTTCTTATTCACTTGGTCTCTAATGATGAGTTATTGACAATCATTCCACGTCTGCTTATACTTTTATGTGATGTTTCATGTTTCATGTGAGCAATAACCGGACGCATTTTATTTTTTATCAGATCCAGTTTTGATGATTGAACTTTGCAATCGAATCATATTTAATATATACTTCTGTGATGTTGAGTCCTATGATTATGAACCAACGACAAATACTGGACACTGTAATTCTTCTTAGTTTTTCCGTTATTTTTTTATGGTCTTAGATTAAACACAAACCAAAAAAAATAAAAAAAATGTTGAAGTTTCACAATAAGATCTTGAAAGTGACATTTTAAATTTATTCATATGCAATCTGGTCTTAGATTAAACACAAACCCAAAAAAATAAAAAATTGTTGAAGTTTCACAATAAGATCTTGAAAGTGACATTTTAAATTTATTCATATGCAATCTGATTAAAATTAAGATATATCCTTACTCGTGTTCTCATCTAAGTCAGATATCGTTGTTTTGATAAGATTTGTCCTATATATCGTTTCTTGGTTCGAAATATCCAATTGTAAGTATAGCTTTATAGGCTAGTAAGTTTAAAATTAATGTACACGTAAAACAAGTACATACATAGTTATGGCCTACATCTGTAGTAGATAACATCTCGGACTATATATACCAATACTATGACGGAAATGTCAATAAGAAGGAACACGCATATAAACAAAGATGGAAGGACGACAAATTTGTTGTAAGTTGACATTAAAAGTACAATGTATATTGTATTCAAATGTATTTTACAATTACAATTTAGATTTTCGATGTGAAGTTAGCAGCCGATTCGTTATTCGTTATTCGATATTCAATATCCAACCGGCTGCTAGGATTGGATATTAAAATTTATTTTAAAATCATTAAAAAATACAATATTTGATAACATTAAAAGCATGATTTTTATAGTTGAAAGGAGCGAAAAGATACATAGGTAATCGTCTTATGACCCCATAACGTTGTCTTAAACTCTCGTTGTCCTCGAATATAAACCCTTATCAATGCTTACGTAAGTTGCATATTTGTCTTTATGATATACAGGTTTTTATCAATAAAACGACGCCAAAAATGTTATTTTATATCTAATGTTTCAAAACAAAACAAAAACCGATCACTCTAGAAACATATAGAACTATAAATAAAAATAAATATGGAAAGCCTAAAAAACAGAAATATATAGTGAAAACCTACCTGAGACCGCTTAAATGATGAACGGTCCACCCATCTGGTCTTTCATAGTCCATAAAATTCAAGTAAATCATAGACTCTGTATATATAAAGGTTGTATCCAAAGGATTTACGAAAATAATGTCATCTTCGATATCTACGGAGGGCTTTGATTGTCACTTTTCAGCTAAAAATTGTCAAAATTTCAGGACAAGGAGCACAGGGCACTGGTCAGAGCCTCATGCTCTCTCAATCTTTCTTATATTATGCAGACATTTAGATAATAGGTAGATACAAACGTGACTAAAAGGAATTTGAGTACAATTTTTTGTCTTCCATGTGAACGGAGCGCCCAAAGTGCCAGTTGGATATTCAAATTATATAGTGAAAACCTACCTGAGACCGCTTAAATGAGGCTGAAACCCACCTGGTCTTTCAAAGTCCATAACATGCAAGTAAATCTTAGACTCTGTATATATAAAGGTTGTATCAAAAGGATTTACGAACATAATGTCATCTTCGATATCTACGGAGGGCTTTGATTGTCACTTTTCAGCTAAAAATTGTCAAAATTTCAGGACAAGGGGCACAGGGCACTGGTCAGAGCCTCGTGATCTCTCAATCTTTCTTATATTATGCAGACATTTAGATTATAGGTAGATACAAACGTGACTAAAAGGAATTTGAGTACACTTTTTGTCTTCCATGTTAACGGAGCGCCCAAAGTGCCAGTTGGATATTCAAATTATATAGTGAAAACTACCTGAGACCGCTTAAATGAGGTTGAAACCCACCTGGTCTTTCAAAGTCCGTAACATTCAAGTAAATCATAGACTCTGTATATATAAAGGTTGTATCAAAAGGATTTACGAAAATAATGTCATCTTCGATATCTTCGGAGGGCTTTGATTGTCACTTTTCAGCTAAAAATTGTCAAAATTTCAGGACAAGGGGCACAGGGCACTGGTGAGAGCAACATGATCTCTCAATCTTTCTTATAGTATGCAGACATTTAGATAATAGATAGATACAAACGTGACTAAAAGGAATTTGGGTAAACTTCCTGTCTACCATGTTTACGGAGCGCCCAAAGTGCCAGTTGGATATTCAAATTATATAGTGAAAACCTACCTCAGACCGCTTAAATGAGTGTGAAACCCACCTGGTCTTTCAAAGTCCATAAAATTCAAATAAATCATAGACTCTGTATATATATAAAGGTTGTATCAAAAGGATTTACGAAAATAATGTCATCTTCGATATCTACGGAGGGCTTATATTGTCACTTTTTAGCTAAAAATTGTCAAAATTTTAGGACAAAGGGCACAGGGCAATGGTGAGAGACCCCTGATCTCTCAATCTTTCTTATATTATGCAGACATTTAGTTAATAGGTAGATACAAACGTGACAGGGTCTCAGGTAGGTTTTCACTACATAATTTGAATATCCAACTGGCACTTTGGGCGCTCCGTAAACATAGAAGACAGGAAGTGTACCCAAATTCCTTTTAGTCACGTTTGTATCTACCTATTATCTTAATGCCTGCATAATATAAGAAAGATTGAGAGATCCAGGGGTCTCACCCTAATTTAAGCGGTCTCGGGTAGATTTTCACTATAAATTTTGAATATCCAACTGGCACTGTGGGCGCTCCGTATACGTACATGGAAGACAGGAAGTGTACCCAAATTCCTTTTAGTCGAGATTGTATCTACCTATTAACTAAATGTCTGCATAATATAAGAAAGATTGAGAGATCAGGTGGCTCTCACCATTGCCCTGTGCCCATTGTCCGAAAATTTTGACAATTTTTAGCTAAAAAGTGACAATATAAGCTCTCCGTAGATATCGAAGATGACATTATTCTTGGAAATTCTTCTGATACAACCTTTATATATACAGAGTCTATGATTTATTTTTCAATGAATTTTATGGACATTGAAAGACCAAGGGGGTCTCACCCTAATTTAAGCGGTCTCGGGTAGATTTTCACTATGTATTTCTCTTTTGGGCTTTCCCAAAAATATTGCATATCGAATATCGAATAACGAACCGGCTGCTAACTTCACATACATTGGCACCTATAGTTTGGAAGAGAAAACTAAAATTCTTGGTCAAGTATGTAAAAAATCACAATGAATCTATTCCGAAAATGTGTATATATATATGTAATAAAATGTGAGACCAATATTGACATACGTCAAAGAAATCCCTTCAATTTTACGATTGTTTAGTTAAAATTAAGTACAGCTTATTTGAAAGAAAAAAAATATAGGTCACCGATGAGTTAAAAAAAAGCCAACACGAATTAATACATTTTTAATTGATTTTTTGTAGCATAATATAAAGAAGCAACTTATATTGTAATATATTAATCTATTGATGTTTTGATTTCAGTATCCTTTCTCTTTATCACTTTTGTCGATTCGTTTCTATTCAGTACGCTGGACAGAGCGAAGGTGCAAGTGCTTCTTACTACTGGTGACCAGTCGAAGAAGTTATCGCAGGAAGCAGATCTGTATCCCTTGCATGACAACAACAACTTGCCTCAAATAAATATCAACAAGAACCAGCGTTATCAGACAATGGAGGGTTTTGGTGCCGGTTTGTCGAACTCAGCTGCCTCTGTAATCTACCACAGTCCAAAAAGACATGAAATTATGAGACAACTTTTTAGCTCTAGTGATGGAATTGGTGCGTTTTATTTTTCTCTTTAGTTGCATTTTTACTAAAAATTAAAACATATATTTGCAGTGCAGATTTTATATCAATATCAAGACATTTTACCTGTCGACGCGACCGATATCCTTCCGTTTTGGGTTTATTCGATACCCACAGGTTTTGTCTTATATTTTGAAAATAGATTTTTTTTTTCTACATCGGAAAACAACTTTTTTGTCTTATTTTATATGTTATTCATGCAAGAGGGTAAACTTACTGTGATGTATTATTATTCATGACAATTATTTGTAGTTTGTCATTTACACTGCATGTTTAAATACCTTTTTATCCTTTAATATCTGATTAAAAATCAACGCAATTATAACGTACCTGGGGCTACTCGTTTTGAAGGTTATGAAAAATTAGAGTTTTTATTTGTCCACATGAAATCGGCTTCTATTGTGTAAACAACTAGGAACAGCAAAATGTACATATCTGATCTTGCTAAGTTCTTTTCAAAGGAGCTTGTCTAAACACTTGAATTGTTAAACATTTGGTTTTCGCATTAAACTCATTTATTATCTGTTAGGTGTTAAAATGGAATTACAAAAGTAATATGAAGCGTCCTGTAACTACCCTAACCTTTAACACGTAAAATTGTGTTGCAAACTATAAGTAAGCGTCAGTGACATCTCATTTAATAACAACAAAATTAATAGAAATGGAATTGTAATTGATTTGTCAAATTGCAAAATAAATGGAAACAACTGGTTTTAAAGTTTTATTCAAAGCAATTTTAAAGGTGTTATTCTAACGAATTAATAGAGAACGGAAATTTCGAAGGTATCTGAGAGACAACAACCCGACCAAAGAGCAGAAAACAACTGAGGGTCAACAATGGGCCTGTAACACAGTGAGAAAATCACGCACCCAAATGCGGGCTTCAGCTGTACCATTAAAAAATATGTTATGGTTCAGTGAAAATGGAAGCCATATTTAACCCTTTAACATTCAAGGAATTTTAACCTTTTCTTCCCGAATAAAGGTTATCTGTTTTCAATCAATTGCACATTTCGATAAAAAGCTCACTCAAAGGACAAGTTAGACTCATCTGATAGATAATTGACCAAGGTTTCAGGAAAACTTGATTTAAGGAAAATAATTCTTACGTTGGTCACGTGATATCTCTCAAAAGTCACGTGACATGCTGAATTAAAGTGGCAAAAATGTACAATTCAAGCCGAAAAGCGGTTTTCCAGACATTAAGTGACAAAAATAGAACATAGTTTTAATGTTAAATTAATGCATGAAGACTTTCGGCAACGTTATCGGTGAAAACTTTATACAGATATATGCAAAACCTGTCTGATTGGTAGAAATATCGAGACTCGAAACACCGAAAAATAGTGGATTTTTTGAGAATTTTTGTCATAGTCAAATAAATGGCCCAAGTTTATGTTAAATAGGTACTATTCATAACTGCTTACAGAATGAGGCTTTAGGAAAGAATTTTGAGTAAATATTGAATGAAAATCTGGTATTATTGAGTGCCCAGGCTAAGAATGTAACAAAAACAGAGAGAGGGGACAAAAAGGGGGGGGGGGGGGGGTAAAATTTTCTTTTTGATGTAATCATGTATTTCAGTTGTCTTAATTGAAAGTGAAAGTAAAGTTAAGTTAAGTTTCATTTAATATAGGAATTTATTTTTTCATACTCCGGCAGTGAGGTTTGAACACGCGCTCATCCGGGTGTAAGACTGTGCATCTTTCCACTGAGCCACAGAAACCATTGAAAATCTTATGAAATTTAAGCATATAAGTCATCCTCTCTGTAAAACTAGAAATTAATTTTGGGAGAACATAATCCAACTTCGTTTTCTTAAGAAGCTATTTTTTTGAAAATTATTATTTTTTCAAGCAAATTTGTATGAAAGTAATTCAGAAATGTTCGTTTTTTCGTCTATATGTCACTATTTCTATACCTTAGCGATACGATATCCAACACCCTCATAACCAGACACTAAAGAAACAAAGATTTGTTATTGCTATTCCGACTTGGCTAACAATTTTTAACACATTTTAGGTGTTCTCATCTCTTTTGCTATAAAAACTGACAAAACAAAACATGAAAACTCCTTGTAATTTGAGTTTTGTTTCAGTGTTGATACTCTATGAATCAGATTTTTTGTATGTGTATGGGTTTTACTTACAGTTTTGATAGTATTCTTGTAAATGATCACGGCACAGTTATGAAAATTGTCATTTTAAAACAAAAAACAGCAACAATTTGTCTTGTGACATTTTGTGAAAATATTCTATTTAAAAATGAAAATAAAACAGTTTTCCCCAAAAAAATTCTTGTCAATATAGGGCAAATTGACATAATGCATTGCATTTTGTTGGTTTCAGACACCAAAAATCAAGTTGGTGGTATATTGATCTTCAATTTGAGCCCACAACCACATATGTACGTCAAAAATTGTCAACGATACAAAACTTCATGCAAACTACTCCGCCACAAATTAAGCTTAACGGTCAGATTGACCGGTAGGAACGTTAAAGGGTTAATGTCATGACCTACCGAATTAGACTATTTACCGGATTTGATTTCACATAAGCAACACGACAGGTGCCACATGTGGAGCAGGATCTGCTTACTCTTCCGGAGCACCTGAGATCACTGCTAGTTTTTGGTGGGGTTCGCGTTGTTAATTCTTTGGTTTTCTATGTTGTGTCATGTGTACTATTGTCTGTCTGTTTGTCTTTCTCATTTTAAGCCATGGCGTTGTCAGTTTGTTTTAGATTTATGAGTTTGACTGTCCCTTTGGTGTCTTTCGTCCTTCTTTTTTAAACCTTAAAACTATTATCATAATTTTTGCATGACAGATGTCATTTTACGATTTCAGCTGCGTATGTAGTGTTTGCTACGGGAACCCGTTGTCACTGGGATATATCTAAACAAATGTTCGTACCATATTTTTGATATTTATCAATTATGGATATTAATAAACAAAATACCAAGCAAATCTATAACTATGTGTGCTTGTGTAACATCTTGATTATTGTATAAAGAAAATTGATATTAGTACAAAGTAATACTCCCAATATGCTAACTACTTTATTGTATATCTATGCGTTTTGTTGTTTTCTTTTACAGGTGTGTCATACATAAGAATAACAATGGGCGGATCTGACTTTCAAGCTGTACCCCCATATACATACAATGACATACCTAAGGGACAAACAGATTTCCAGATGAATCACTTCAGCATTCAAAAAGATCGCGAATTCTTTATTCCTATCATAAAGGAAGCATTGAGTCTTAACCCGTCTTTGAAGATAGTTGCCACACCCTGGAGTCCTCCCGCGTGGATGAAATCCACCAATACCTTATACGGAGGCGATTTTCATCAAGATTGGGACGGAAAATATCAACAGGCTTTATCTCTATACTTTGTAAAATTTATTCAAGCATACAAAGTAGAAGGGATAGATATAACTGCAATTACAATTCAAAATGAGCCTCGTTTTCAAACAAGTGGCTATCCGACCATGACAATGACTTGGCAGATACAAAGAGATCTCATTAAATGGCATATGGGACCACTGTTTCGACAGAATAATATAAACACTAAAATTCTAATTCTTGACCATAACTGGGATCTCCACGAGTATCCGGAAAACATTCTTCGAGACAATGATGCGAAACAATATGTAGGGGGCGTGGCATGGCATTGCTACGCTGGAGACAAATCTGAACCGGAAAGACTTCATTCAAAATTTTCTAATATTGACCAGTATTTTACAGAATGTTCTGGCTATGCTGCTTCTCCTGATTTTAAAGGCAACTTGGTTTGGAATTTTGACAATCTTTTCCTTCACCAACCAAGAGTATGGGCTAAAGCAGTTTTATTCTGGAATATTGCCCTTGATCAAAATCACGGACCTATGGTCCAGGTTCAAGGTTGCAAAGATTGTAGAGGTGTGGTAACAGTTTATTCCGGGTCTGACCGGTACCAAAAAGAGGTTGAATACTACATCATAGGGCATTTGTCAAAGGTAGTCAAGACACAAGCAGTCAGAATCGACTCGACATATAACGTAAATGGTTTACGATCGGTTGCGTTCGAAAATCCACTTGGAACCATTGCCGTTGTTGTCTTGAATACTCAAGATCAAAGCAAACAATTTGCACTGAATTTTAATGGAGTCCGTTATTCGTACAATTTGCCCGGAAAGTCAGTAGTATCATTCCTTTATTCTCCCTAATAAAATTTAGAACTGATCAATTGTTAATTAGTCAATGATATTGTTACCACTAACGTATTAAACCTTTACTGATCTCGTTCATAGGTACAGAGATTTTGTTTAAACAGTTTGTCGTAACTACAGATTTCTTTTAAAAAAACGGGATATTGTATACTATGTTTTACTGTTTTAGCGTTATTTATATTTGTGCCTCTACCTTTTTATTGAATACAGCTAATTTTAACTGATTTTACAGTTTGTATTCTATGCGCTTATCTCTAGTCCCATGTTTTGATTTAAATCTGGTCCTTAGTTACATTGTATGGATAGTGATTTGGTTTCATATTTTTTAGGTCTAGACCAGCTTTTGTCGTCTATACTGTATGGTGTATATTTTTGCATAAGCAATCACATCACATCTTCATATTTTGTTGAGAGTTAATTTTTGCTCGACTTATCAGTTCGAATGTCCCTTTGGAATCTTTCGCCTCGCTTTGATATATAGAAAGTATCTGATTCTTTGCATTTGAATCTCAATGTAATTATAAAAAGACGAAGTGGTATGATTGCTAATGAGATAACTATCCACAAAAGACCAACATGACACAAACATTAACAATTATAGGTTAAACATGTTAGCGTTGTATGCATTGCAAAGTACCAATCTAATGAGGAACGTGTAATATCGTCATCTATGCTTATTGTTATAAAGAAACTTTGTCACTTCTAACGACGCCTTTTAAAAAAGGAGAAACTTAAAATTAACAGGTGTCAGAAAATAGACCATTCTTTTGCGTAAGACTAAGGAAAAAAGGACATTAATTTGTTAAATTAATAAACGACAAATTCATCTATTTGATATGTTGTGTACAAGATGAAAGTTTGTGCAAACTATAAATTGTACAGAGTTTTTGTACCATTATAAGTTTTTTGACACATACCTTCTTGCACCAGGCGCTAAAACTTCATCTTCTAAAATGTCAAAATTGTCTAAAATGTTATCTTTGTCCTCAAAGCTACAGAAACCTTCACAATCAATAACCTGCTTTAGGATAGCTAAAAATAAACAATCTGCGTCAGGAATGCTCAGAATCAACCATGTGTTACAGGAACGCTCAAATTGAACAATCTGATTTAGGAACATTCAAAGCATGAATATCATTAAGGAATACTCAAAATCAAACATCAGCGTCTAGAACACTCCAAATCAACTATCTACTAAGAACCATAAAAAACAATCCAATTCAAGAACGTTCAATAGTTATGAAAGGTACCAGGATTATAATTTAGTACGCCAGAACAACAATCTTCATAATGAACGCTCAAATTCACCAATCTGCTAGAAGGAAGAATCAAAATCAACAATCTGTGACAGAAATGCTCAAAAACAACGATCTGCGCTTGAAACGCTCAAAATCAACAGACTGCGTCAGAAATGTTCAAAACAAGCACTCTGCCTGAGGAACCAGTATCTTAGTAGAAGGTTGATGAATATTACTTTTACTGTTTAGTATGTTTTTACTGATAAACATTTGACGTGGCTCTGTACTTGTACATCACGGCATTGTGTTATTTATCTATGGTAACATCTGTGTAAGATTGCTTTTTTTTATTTTTGCAAATGTGCTTTGTAAATATACCCTGTTGTTGCTCGTGTGCTTTTTTTATACATGTCGTTATTGCGTTATTGTGTCATGGTGAAATTTTGTATCCTTATGTTTCATTTTTGCTAATGTGCTTTGTAAGTATTCGGTGTTGTGTTTCTTTGTAACATACTTGTTTGTTTTAAAGTGATTCAGATTATAACACAACGTTGACTGCTATAGCCTTATTTTGACATTTTTACTTATTATGACATATTTGTTTTGTTGAACATCGTTGTCAATATAATGGAGTTGTAAGCGACTATCGTACACATAAAAGGTTTGGCAATCGATCACAACTGGATTCTTCTACCATTGTTTACATTAGAAAATGCCTCTACAAATTAAAGTCAGGAATATGACAGTTGTTAATCATTCGTTTGATGAGTTTGTGCTCTTGATTTTGCCTTTGAATACAGACTTTCCGTTTTGAATTTTCCAAGGAGTGCTTTTTTTTTTGTTATTTTACTTTTTACAACCAACAATCTGCGGCAAGAATACATCTTCAAACAATCTGCGACATTAATAATCAAAATCAAAGATCTGCTTCGTGGACGCTCAAAACAACAATCTGCTTCAAAAACGCTTAACAGCAACAATGAAAGTCAGATGTTTGATATACATTATCCTTTATTACCGGATGATACATAACAAGAATTCAAAAAGGAAAGTTTTTTCTAAATAAAAAATTCTTGTACAGTACGACGCCTGTTTGTCCATCTCTCCAATTGTTTGGACAGTTTGAACGTAGAAGGGATTTTATGACGCGGTATATTGTTCTTGCAAACCCAAATGCATCAAATAATTTGTCAGATAACTTAATAATGTTTTTCATATATTGTGAAAGACGAAGTCAGCTCACAAATCGTCCTAAATACATGTATGCATATAACATTTGTCACTCGACGTTAAACAACCACCAATTAATAAATCGACTCATTGCACAAGGTAATGATTTTCTCTGGCTGTTTATGACGTCTTTACACTAAATCCATTGTATGTTGGATGTATACGGATTGAGTGTTTAGTCTTAGAGGCATGCTTTTTTTTATTAGTTGTTAGTGGCTTTGAACTAGCTGTCAGATAACTGCGAGTACTCTCAGATCTGTTCATTGTGTCTTTTTGTGTCGGGATGTATAAGTACCCAGCCGCGTTCACTTGTATTTTTTTGTCTATCTGATGAGTTAAGCCTTTTTCAATACCACTGTCCCAGGTTAGGAGGAGGGTTGAGATCTCGCTAACATGTTTAACCCCTCCACATTGTTTATGCATGTTCCTGTCCCAAGTCAGGAGCCTGTAATTCAGTGGTTGTTTGTTTATGTGTTACATATTTGTTTTTCGTTCATTTTTTTTACATAAATAAGGCCGTTAGTTTTCTGGTTTGAATAGTTTTACATTGTCTTATCGGGGCCTTTTATAGCTGACTATATGCGGTATGGGCTTTGCTCATTGTTGAAGGCCGTACGGTTACCTAAAGTTGTCAATGTTTGTGTCATTTTGGTCTTTTGTGGATAGTTGTCTCATCGGCAATTATACCACATCTTCTTTTTATAATTACATTGAGATTCAAATGCAAAGAATCAGATACCTTCTATATATCAAAGCGAGGCGAAAGATTCTTTTTTATATTAAACACATCGCAAATCTCATCAATGTGTGTTATATATATAGTCAGCAGTCTATGGAAGAAGCGATTCGATAAAAAAACTTTTCTTATATCAACGAGAGATATTGTCTCATATCAACAAGTTGCATTGTGTGAAATTTCAGACGAATGATAGGATTTGTACGAAGAAAGGCAGATTCCTCGGTATAAAGAAATGACTCTTTTCTTAAAACAGGGTAACATTTAACACAACAATACGTCTGGTGTATAATTTCCATGAATTATTTTATGTTATAACAAGCAAGGTATATTTGAACGAGAAAACTGAATTGTTGAATAAATCGAACATAAATGCACGATTTATCATTTGAAGATGTACACATTCTATAAATATCATGTAGCAAAATCACCTATAAGTCAAAGATACTGCTATATTTTATTATATCAATGCGATATTTGTCTTATATCATACCGATGATTTTTAATATAAAAAATGTATGAATGCGTTACTTTTTTAATATAACTGCTTTAGTTTTCTTATATAAAATGAATGCGATGACACGTCACAATGCATGTCAAGAAAACTGCAAACATAATTCACAAACTTAGATCATGACCGGTATAATATCACTAAAATTTCGTAACTGTAACAAAACTAACGCTTACATGAACTTATCATTTCGAAAATGTTGCTTGACCCTATTGATAGTTGAAAGTGTTTTAAACAACCTGTTCAGTCTATTGTTTTCAATCACATTGTTTAACCGACTATTATATTTGAAGTGATGATGCAATGGCGGAATTAAAATGCGGTTGCAAATAGTCTACCGACCTATTAGATTCTAATATAATGGTCACACTGCTATATCCTATCCACCTTGGGTAATTTCGAAATAGACAAAAAATATCATTACTTAAAAGAAACATACATTCAAAAAATCCAATCCAATACAGCTCCACATTACAAAGAATATTCAAATGGTAAAATAAATATTCCAAACAAATTAAAATGTACAAAAGCTGATGTCCTGAACTTTGAAGTTACCAACTGAGTAGCCACAGACTATAAATTGGACAACTTCAGATACAACGAAAATCAAAAATCTTGTCAAACAGAAAATTTATTTATTATTAACATAGAAAAAAAATAATGAAAAGGAAAACAGTTCTTTTTTGGACATCAAAGACTTTTCCCGTTGGTACATCGATATCTCTAGGAACATAATCAGCTCGCCGCGTGGACGCTTTTTTACATCGCGATGACCGTGAGGGCATTCTGATGTATTGTTGGCAGATATTTTCGCTACCGAAAACTACCACTTTTATAAATTTTCAAGCATTATTAAGAAAGTAACAGCATTTTAAAACTTGGGAGTAGGAGTTATAAAATCTTTGTATTGTGCTACCTTAACAAGTAGTTTACATTAAATCTACTTCATTCAATCATCAATTTTATTATATTCTTATAAACTGATTGTTTTCATATCTTCCTCAACACAATCAGAACTGGTTTTTTTTAACACATAAAATGAATATGCATCTTTTTCTATTAATTCTCACAAAATATTGTAAACGAAAGCATTTTTCTGGGTATTTGCAACAAGAAGTTTTCTGTTCTTTCTATCAAGGAAAATAGCAGATGGCAAACTTAGACCGTTATCTTCGGTCAGAAGTTGTTTGTGATGCTTTCCATCATTTGATATAATGACCACATTCGACGATAGTTCCCCAACAACATACACGTTACCATTATTATCAACAGCGATGCCTCCCGGCTCATTCAAAACACATGTATCTGTAAAAGTCCAAACAGCTGATCCATTACGATCACAACAAACTACACTATGATTGTCGTAGTTCGTGTAATATATCTTGTCGGAGAATACAGCTATGTATGAAAAGACTGGTAAATTACAACTGATCACGCATGATGCAGTACAGTCCGAAGTATTTATTTTGTATATACCACGTCCTTGTAAACAAACAAACAGTGAGTCGTGATCTCGTGTGATTCCCCATGTATGACAAGGAAGTTTGATGAACTTTATTTTGCTTTGATTCTTTATATCTATGATATCAATACCGATCTTCGTATCCGAATTTCCAGTTGTAATTGCAACAGTTTGTTCGTCAATGAGTGTTACGTCAGACCCATAACTAGGATTTAGTTGCATTTTATATTTGAGTTTATAATCTGATGCAATTACGGTAAGCGATGCATTCGTGTCTTGATAATCTGTGAATAAAATGTCCCCCTCTTCTGACATACAACAACCTCTAATATCGCCCCCGTTTATTGTTATCTCCTTTTGTAAAATCAACTTCACATCGTCAATTGGTTTTTTCCTCGTTACTACTTGTATCTGTGCTTGTTTATCTTTCGCTCTAATGAACTCGAGGCTACTAGTTTTAGTTTTCATTTCAATTGAGCCAAAACTCTTTAAATTGTTTAAAATAATTTTCAAAACTGGGTCTACCTTCCACACTAGGTCAAGCTGCTCCAAACTTTTTGCCTCTTTTAATAAATGCAGATATTGTTCAATTTCATAAATTTTTACCTCAATTTCGTTCATTCCGAGAAATGTTTGAAGATCGGATGCGTATCGTTTCATCTCTTGGAAATTTGCCTGACATTTACTGATAATGATTTCTTTTTCCTTGACCGGTGATAAAACATGCTGAATACTCTCGCAATTTTGACATGCCTTTTCGTCAAGATCTTTTATAATTTGTTTCTCAAGATTGTCTAAGCGTTTGTTTATTTCTTCTTTTTTCTGTCGAATTTGTTGTACAAGTCGCGTTTTTGTTTCTTCAATTTTTGTCACATTATAATTTCTGTCCTTTTTAATTTGATCGATATTTTGTGATAAGTCCTCAATCCTTGATTCTAAGTCTAGAAATTGCTCAGAGATCTTGACGTTATCGATGACTTTCTCAAGAGTAGTAACGTTACATTTACGATGGTCAGTGATACATTTGTAACAAATAGGTAACGCATGTTCAAGGCAGTACTGTTGATATTGTTCATTGTGATAGACACATGATTGCTGTATGTCAGTTATAAATGACGGAATTGACTTGTAATCAGATATTGGTATCGGTTCATGACTTCGCGTGACTTTCAGTAACTTGTGATGATCTCTGCACTCATTACAAAGAGCTTCTTCACATTGCGGGCACCAGTGGTTAGATGTTTGTGTTATCTGTCGAAGTAAACATATGCCACATATATTGGTGTTAGTGGCCATTTTGAATTTCTGAAAGAAAAAAAACATAAGAATTACTATTCCATCGTTTTTCAATTTTTATCAAGTATCCTGCTCAACTTTTATTTGATTCTTATTTGTTCTATTTGTAAATTTGTGAACTGGCTTTCGAAAGCCCTTTGATAATCGTTGTTTTGTAAGTGTATACATTACTTTTTAAATGCTGTTTTGTTTTGTTACCTTAATTTGTTAAAGTTTTGGAAGTTTAGAGATGGACTTTTTTATGGCAAGTTTCTCAACTATATCTATCAAATGCCGACCGGTATTTGTTGTATCAACAACGCAAATGTCAGTGATTTAACGGATGTTGTATGTATTGTGTTTGTGACGTTAAAGCATTTGCCTGGTTGTCTTCGTGCCATATTTAATTCTTGATTAAAATGTTTGAATAAATCGCAAATCCTTTATTGATCCAACCATTTCTACGGAATGAAAGAAAAATTTATGTATGGCGTGGATTACATCCAACTGTATAATAATAGTGTATTATATTTGTTATAGAACAACTACATATAGGCCTTCAAAGAGGTATTATCCTGTAATGCACGGTCATTTCTTTACAAATATCTCCCCTCTGACCACTTGTTTTGTTGGTTTCCCTTGCATATAAGAATATCGAAAAAAAAATTTATGGGCATAATGCTTGCAAAACGCAGCAGCTTTTTTCAATAAATATACATTTAGATAATAAGAAATAGAGACGTCATAACTTTAAAATCAGTGGCCATTTGTCAAGTCTCAACATTGATTCTCTTTCTCAGGATTTTCTTAAGTGTGACGACACGAAACACAAATATGTAGGGATCACTGAACTAGTATATATTTGTTTAGGGGCAAGCTGAAGGACGCCTCCGGGTGCGGGAATTTCTCGCTACATTGAAGACCTGTTGGTGACCTTCTGCTGTTGTGTTTGGTTTTTTTTTATTTTGGTCGGGTTGTTGTCTCTTTGACACATTCCCCATTTCCATTCTCAATTTTATTTAATTTGTCAAATCCGTGTCTTTTTTAAAGAGTAGAGTTTCATTTAAGAGATGAGATAATTTACTAAATAAGATTGATTGATTAATTGGTGTTTGGTTTATGTCCAGTGGCAACTTTTCATGCATATTCAGGACTACAACAAAACGATAAATACATTAGGTAGTTTGTCTTAGACGTGATTGCCTAGACGAACGTTGGAAATTTTGATTGCAAATGCAAAAGAAGAACTGTTGCAATCAATGGTTCATTGTTGTCGCATCAAGAGGCTTCGTTTTTAACGATATCTCTCCGACAGGACATGGTTGAAAATGTATATACATATCTAACATCCAAACAGACGTCCCACGTTAGGAGATGTTTTACTTCAAAGTCGCGATAAAATCTAGGAATGGTAATTTTTTATACCGTCAACACTCGTGGTGTATTAATAAGACGACATTAATAGTTAAACAGTGTGCTTGTGACATATTTACTTCATATGTTTTCAGTGTCAATAAGCGCGTTTTAGAGAACGGATTTTTCTTCCATATTGCATCTTTTGTTCTGTAAACTTAGGATTTTTTTCGTTTTTAATTTTAAAATACACATTACGCATTAAATATAAAATTAAATATAACTATCCTACTGGCTGTCGATACATTTATTTTTGGAATGTCTTCTTTGACTGACCATGACGTTAAAATACTAAATCCCTGTGATGTGTTTTAGTATATTTAGTCTTGCATGATTTTTATTATTAATTGTATTTGGCTTTTAACTAGCTGTCAGTAACTGCGAGTACTCTCGAATCGTACTTTCTTGTTTAATTGACCTGTTGTTATATTACTAGTGATAAAAATATAAAGCACAACAAGCCACACTAAAAACTAAAGCAAGATCAACATGAGACCCTCCTAAACAAAACTACTGAAGATCTCATGAGCTCCGGAAGGGCAAGAAGATGGATTCAGCTACACATGTAGGAACTGTCGTAATGCTCATGTGAATATATGAGTGCGTTATTGTGCTTCATGCTTAGCCAAACGGACCAAAAGTTTAAATGCAATAACGTGATACGTCAATAGATATCCACATTTCCATACAGTTCATTCAGTGTATGCTCACTTGTGTTTTAATATGTCTTTTAATTGAGTCGAGCCATTTCAATATTTTGTAGTTGTTGTTTTTTTGTGTTGTTGTGTTACACTATTGTTTCCGATAAGGGTGAAGGTGTATTTCTATTAAAGCGTTTAAAACAGCTGCATTTGTTTGCACCTGTCTTTAGTCAGAAATATGATGTTCAATAGTTGTCGTTTTTTTATGTGACTCATGAATGTTTCTCGTTTCTAGTTTTTTATATAGATTAGATTGTTGGTTTTCCCATATAGATGATTTCACAATATAACTGGTTGGGCCCTTTATAGCTTGCTGTTCGGTATAAGTCAATGCTCCGTGTTGAAAACCGTACTTTAGCTTGACCTATAATGGTATACTTTCATAACTTTTAACTTGGATGGAGAGTTGTCTCATTAGCACCCAAACCACATCTTCTTATATCTATTTGGTCATCTCTCCATCGTCTAAGGCAAGTTTGAAATTCGATAGTTGAATTGATTACATCAGACAAGGTCATGTTTTTCTATGACTATTTCATGTATTTATGACTTCTTTACACTTAATCCATTGGATGTAAGATGTGTACGGATTGATAATTTTGTGTTAGATGCATGCTTGTTCAAAGTTGATAGTGGTTTGCACAAGCTGTCAGTTAACTGCGAGTACTCTCAGATCTGTTTCTAGTGTTTTTGTTGTTGTTAGGATGTACAAGTCCCCTGCTGAGTCCACTTGTATTTTTGTCCACTGATGAGTTAAGCCCCTTTTAACTGATTTTTATACATGTCGTTTATTCTTATGCTGTACTGTTATACAACTGTCCCAGGTAAGGGTTTGGTTGGGATCCCGCTAATATGTTTAACCCCGCCATTATATGCATGTATGTGCCTGTCCCATGTCAGGAGCCTGTAATTCAATGGTTGTCGTTTGTTTATGTGTTACATATTTGTTTTTCGCTCATTTTTTGTACACAAATAAGGCTATTAGTCATGTTAGTTTTCTTTTTTGAATTGTTTTACATTGTCATTTCGGGGCCTTTTATAGCTGACTATGCGGTATTGGCTTGCTCATTATTGAAGTCCTTACAGTGACCTTTAGTTCTTAATTGCTGATTTATTTTGGTCTCTTGTGGAGGATTGTCTCATAGGCTATCATTCCACAACTTTTTTTTTATATTTACGTTTAAATTATGTAGTATGCAATAAAATCGTAGTTTTCACATCATTTTTGGTCATGTCAATGATCAACGGCAAAGACTCATGTAAAAAATCCTAATTTATATACAGAAATATAATTTATTTTGTTGGGAATGTTTAATTCAAGTTTTCCAATTACACCCATTTCAGTCTGTTTTTTTGCAGTAATGTAGTGTGCAGTTAAACCTTACAATACTTAAGTTGATTATAAGCATATTAGCATATACACATCATTGCTGATGTTAATCTGCCTACCATGACATCCAACAATTTGGTAAAAAAATGACATTGTAGCCGTTATACTGTGCTGCATACATTGTATGACGTTGCCTAATTTGATTGAAATAACGTAACGTGACACTGCAGGTTGGTTGTGGTCACATGAGTTAACTTACGGGTTTAAACTACATGTACGTGTCTGAAGCTTCAGGGAATTAAAAGTAATTTGATAGCGCGAAATTGATCTCAAAGAAAGTGCACTTTTTAACTGTTTGTAAATGTCTAAGGACTTAATTTCATTTTGCATTTTTTAGCCGTGACAAAAAGGAAAATCATCAATTTATAACTGATCTTATCAGAAAAAATCATTATAATATGCCTTTTAAATTCCGTTCGAAGAAGATCGAGCAACGTTAAAATTCCGCGATTTTTGATTGTCGAAGGAAATTCAGGTATTGATGATTTGATGAAAAAAAAAAAAAAATATGTGTTGCTTTTTTAAAGGCCGTCAGTATACTATCACAAAATAATTAATTCTGACCGACAATTAGAAAGATAATGTCTTTTTAGTCGATTATAAATTGAGCATAATTTAAACAATTATACAAAGTGTACAGGTATAAAATAATTTTGTGAGTTTAATGGTTATTTTGTTTTTTATTTCGTGCCATTTTTACGGCATGTTATGACCTGTATTAATTTGGGTAAACAGTGAGATAAACTTGAGAGACACATTATTTGGAATAAAATAATAAATGAAGAGCCTCTCACAAATTTCTTTTAAAAGTATATGTATAAAATGTTTGAGCTATATTAAACATTGTATATGCCTTACCTAAACAAAATGCCTAACGAATCAGGTGTAATCATCCATTCTTCTTTAACAAGGAAGAAAAAAGATCACATGATGCACATTGATTTATACTGACGGACTTTAAAAACGCAACAATAAATTATTGGGTTTTTTTCAATTGCAGTAAAGTTGTGCAAAACTTGTAGAATAAAATAATCATTTCATAATTGTTAGATAAAGTTTGCAGATCTAAACATGAAATGATTTCGTGATGATTAATGATTCAATCATGTCGTGCAAGTTGTAAATCTAGATTCAGGTTCAATATTTTATCATAGTTTCACGATATACAGTAACATATATTGACACAGCTATTAATTCATACAGGTACATTAAACATATATGCATAAAAAGAAATTTTAAATCAACTGACTGTATTAGCCAATATTAAAAAGATTTATAAGAGACTGTACAAGCATTATTTAAAAAAAACAATTCGATAATGTACAAATTATTTTTAATAATCAAAAACCTTACCATTTCTATAAAATGCCACAATGTGTGATGGGCAAGGACCGACAAATTTGGTTTTTGGATTAAAAGTTAAGGACAATTTCCCGAGAGGGCATCAATGAAAAAAATGAATAAGTCACTCATTTTCTTAAACCCTGTAATTAAGTAATTGTCGTTGTTTTAATTCACTTCCGTCAAATTTTAACTACGTACAATGTTTAATTGTTAACTGTCATTTGATTGGGGAGTTTCCGTTTTTTAATTTTCCTTGGAGTTCAGTATTTTTGTGATTTTACCATTTGTTATAAATTATGCCCTAAATTGTGTCTATTGAATTGTTTGTACATTTCTTATGTCTGGGCCAGTAATTTGATACTATACTGTATGGTGAATACTTTTCATTGGCAATCACATCACATCTTCATATTTAATTGATAGCCAGCCAATTTTTGTTCCGTCTTAACTTTTTTTTTCGTCGATTTATGTTCAACTTATGAGTAAGAATGTGCCTTTGAAATCTGCATGTCGCCTCTCTTTGATATTTTGAAAGCAATGATTCTTTGTAATGCATATTAAATAGTGCATTAATTGTACATGTATGTATTGCAAAATACAATTTTCATGACGAAAGTGTAATATTGTCATCAATGTGCCACAGAGTTCAACGTTTATCGGACTTTGATGCTTTTAACGACACCTTTTAATAAAGGGAACACTTAGAAATTAACAAGTCTAAGCAAATACAGAAAAAGGGACATTGTATGTTAAATAAATAACGACCTATTCATCTTTTGTATATATACATGTAATTGCAATCTAGCAACGATGTTTTATTTTGTGATAAAAGCTTAATGATTGTACGTGTATTATGTTTATTTTAACTGATACTTCTGTGACCTGGCTATATAAAATTATCACTTTAGCAATGCTGTGTATTATCGACGTGATTCTTTTTAATTCATCGTCGTCATGATCGCTGAAAATTAGAAAATTAAAATTCGGCTTCCGAAACGCCCGACATCATTAATTTGCGCCAAAAACGCTCAAAAATAAACATTCTGCTTCAAAAATCCTCGAAAAGAACGCTAAAAAAATATGTGTTAGGCACGCTCAAAATCAATCAATCTCCTTCAGGGAAGTTCAAAATCATTGGTCATCGACATGAACGCTCAAAATATACGATCTTCTTCAGGAACGCTCATCACTTGCAATCTGCTTTAGAAAAGCTCAAAATCAACCATCTGCTAGAAGAACGCTCAAAATTAACAAGATGATTCAGGAACCGTTAAAAAAAACAATTTGCTAAAGGAACGCTTAAATTCAACATTGTTCGTCAGAAATGCTCAAAATCAACAATCTGTGTTAGGAACGATCAAAACAAACAATCTGCGTCAAGAACGTGTTACTATCAACAAATGACTCAAGAACGCTCAAAATCAATAATCTGCGTCAGCAACGCAAAAAAATAACACTCTGCATCATGAATTGTCTGTCTTCTTCGGTAAAGGTAAATAACAACAATACAAGTAAGAGGTTTATATCTCCTTGCGAATCGAATTTATTGAATGATACATTCAAACACGGGGAAAGAAAACAAGACAGTAAGTTATACAAAAATATTTTTGTACACCAAATCTATAAATACAACGACTTTTTGCCCGTTTCTCCGTTTTTCAAATAATTGGAATATTCAAGTGATTTTTTTTACGCATTTTGTTCTGTCAGGACCTAATGAACAAAATAATGTGTCAAATACTTTGATATGTATTTTTCTATACTGCTGGAAGAAGATATCAACTTGAACATTGTCCTGAACATGCATGAAATATTTGCCACACAAAGTTGAATGACTGCCTCATATTAACATATCAGCAAAAATATAATGAACAAGATAAAATTGTTTCAACTTGACTGACATGAGTACAATCTGCGTCCTTTGATCCTAACGCAAATAATCAATTTGCATAGGAATTTAGTCATTGTATTGATTGAAATGTAAATATAAAAAAGATGTGGTATGATTGCCAATGAGACAACTCTCCGCAAAGACTAAATTGAAACAGAAATTAACACCAATAGGTCAACGTACGACCTTCAACAATAAGCAAATTTCATACCGCATAGTCAGCTATAAAAGGCCCCGAAAAACAAATATGTAACACTTAGACAAACGACAACCACTGATTTATAGACTCCTGATTTGGTACAGGAACAAACATATATAATGTGTAGGGGTTAAACATGTTAGTGGGATCTCAACTCTCCTCATCAGATGGACAAATATACAAGTGGACGTGGCCGGGTACTTGTACATCCTTACAACAACAACAACTATTAAAAAATGCTTCTTCTTAGACTATTAAGTATACCAAGGTAAGTATTATAAACGTGTTGTCCAGTCTGTACCTGAAAAGGTGACTGTATACACTTAAAATAATTTATATTATTCTTCATTAAGCATTATTCATTGAACAAATAAAATGTATTAAAAGGTTGCTGATAATTGAGGCTTTTTTCATTTCCACACTTATTCAATCTACTTTATTTAACTTTCAATTTTATAATATTCTTATAAACTGCTTGTTTTCATGCCTTCCTGAACATAATTACTAATGTTTTGTTTAACATGTAAAATGAATTTATGCATCTTTTTCTATTAATTCTCACAAAATATTGTAAACGAAAGCATTTTTCTGGGTATTTGCAACAAGAAGTTTTCTGTTCTTTCTATCAAGAAAAATAGCAGATGGCAAACGTAGGCCATTATCTTTGGTCAGGAGTTGTTTGTGATGCTTTCCATTGCTTGATATAATGACAACATTCGACGATTGTTCTCCAACAACAAACACGTGACCATTATTATCCACAGCGATGCCTTCCGGTTCTTTCAAAACCCTTTCGTCTGTAAAAGTCCAAACACGTGTTCCATTACGATAACAACATTCTACACTATGATTTTTGTAGTTTGTGTAATATATCTTGTCTGAGAAAACAGAAACGTATGAAGAGTTTGGTAGATTACAACTGATCACGAGAGATGAAGTACCGTCCAACGTATTCGCTTTGTATATACATAATCCCTCTACACAGACAAACAGCGAGTCGTGCTCACATGTGATTCCATAGGTACGACCCGGAAAACTGATAAAATTTACGTTTGCTTTGTCTCTTAATATCTATGATATCAATACCGATATTCTCCTTTAAATCCCCAGATGTTATAGCAACAGTTTTCTCGTCCATGAGTGTTATATCAAACACCCCACTATAATTTAGTGGCATTTTATATTTGATTATGTTTTCTGAAGCAATTGCAAAGAGCGATTTATTATAGATATAATCAGTGAACAAAACGTCCCCTTTTAATATACAACAACCCCTAACATAATTTCCATTTATTGTTATCTCATTTCCATCTGTTGTTATCTCCTTCTTCAGAATCAATTTCACATCGTCAATAGCCTTTTTCATAGTTTCTACTTGTAAATGTGTTTGTTTATCTTTCGCTCTAGTAAACTCAATGTTGCACATTTGTGTTTTCATTTCAATTGATCCAAAGTTCTTTAAAGTGTTCAGAACACATTTCACAACTGGATCTACCGTCCACACTAAGTCCATCTGCTCTAAACTCTTTGATTTTATCAATGACTGCAGGTATTGTTCATTTTCGGAAACTGTCACGTCAATTTCATTTATTCCAAGAAATGTTTGAATATCAGACGCATATTGTTTAATGCTTTGGAAATGGGTCTTACATTGAGTTACCGTGGTTTCTTTTTCTGTAACAGATGATAAAACCTTCTGAATACTCCCTTTACTTTGACATTCCTTCTCCTCTAGATCTTTGATGATTTGTTGTTCATGATTGTCTAAGTGATTGTTTATTTCTGCTCTCTTCAGTCGAATTTCTTTAACAAATCGCGTTTTCATTTCTTCAATTCAATTTTTAATTCCATTGATGTTTTGTAATAAGTCATCAAGTCTTGATTCTAAATCTAGAAATTGCTCAGAAGTCTTGAAATTATTGGCAACTTTCTCAAGCGTAGTGACTTTACATTTTTGATGGTCATTAATGCATTTGAAACACATGGGTACTGCATGTTCAACGCAATATAGTTGGTACTGTTCATTGTGGTAGATACATGATTGCTGTATGTCAGTTAGGAATGACGGTAGTGACTTGTAATTTGAAATTCGTATAGGTTCATGACTTCTTGTAGGTTTCAGTAATTTATGATGTTCTTTGCACTCATCACAAATGTCTTCTTCACATTCTCGACACCAGTGTTTGCTAACTTTTGTTATTTGTCGGAGTGAACATATGCCACATATACTTGTGTTAGAGGCCATTAGTATCTCTGAAAGTACAAAAACATTCAAATGTTAATCACATTCCAAGTTTTTTGCACTTATGGTCAAGTATATTTCTCTACACTTCTTTGTTCTATTTCTTTGATATCTTTACTTTAAACTTTCGTAAGACCTTTAGTTCTTTTGTTTTGTGGGAGTTTAAATAACAATTTTAGGTTGTATTTCTGTTAATATAGACAACACAATTTAAGATAGAAACTCCCTTTGCAGCTAAAACTGTGTTACTTTTACTATGAAAATTCGTAACAAAATTTATTCTAGAGTTGATAAGCCCTATTATTTAATTCAAAGGTCAAAATAAAGAAACTCTATGTACTATCCAGATCTTCAGTGAATTCAATTTTCACAGCAATTTTTTTTGTTTATACGAGTAACATTACCTGTTGTTATTTTTCACTCTAACAGTACGTAAACAAAACGAAATACCTATGCATATTATGTATCTCACCGAAAGAGGCGTGATTTGAGAAACAGCTGTGGATCCTTGATGTGTTATTCTGTGTTGTTATATTATTTCATATTAGTTTTTGATGTAAAGTGATGGTTTTAGTGGCATGTTTCTTGATGTGTATATTTATGTAAAAAAATCGGTGTTTATTTGTATCATGGGGAATACCAGTTATCTTACTGGTGTGGAGTTTGATACTACTTTGTGTGTATAGTGTAAATGATCGCCTGCAACGCGTTATACTGCATTTAACATTGGAAGTGTTTTGTGGTTTTTGTCTAAAATAGTACATTTTTTTTATATAATATTCATTGAAATTCACTGGTTTTTTTTATATAATCAATAAAGAATGGTATATACTTATCCTTGTCAAGAGATTGCATATGATTAAAAGAATCTGACAACATTGGAAAGAGTTCTTGATATAGAATTCATATTTATTTTGCGGAAAACATTGACTAAACTCGGCAGTTAATTTAGAATATGAAAATTACGTATTAAATGATTTGCAAACTAAAGACAGTTAAAATCTAAGCATACCATGTTTAAGAGGGCTGGCGTGTCTAAATCATTTTTTTTCTTAATATAGGATTTCGCTATATTTTTCTATAAAAGAACTTTATCTTATATAGAGTTCTTGATATAGAATTCATATTTATTTTGCGGAAAACATTGACTAAACTCGGCAGTTAATTTAGAATATGAAAATTACGTATTAAATGATTTGCAAACTAAAGACAGTTAAAATCTAAGCATACCATGTTTAAGGGGGCTGGCGTGTCTAAATCATTTTTTTTCTTAATATGGGATTTCGCTATATTTTTCTATAAAAGAACTTTATCTTATACTTAATAGAAAAATAAAATGAAAAATGGGGTCACCGATAATTTACACTAACAATCTGCCTTCTAAAGAAGCATACAATTTTTTTTTTAAATAATATCGAAATAAAACAAGAATTAAATTACAAAAAATGGCTCAAATTTTACAAAAGTTAAGTTCAAGTAGAGCTTATTTAAAAAAGATAATAAAAAATATAGGTCATCGATGAGTTTAAAAAGATAATTCAATTTTAATGTCAAAAGTTTTATTTTTGGAGCAAAGGGAGATAATTTGGAGCTATTTATACATTTTAAATCATCTATGGCCAAAACAAATTGATTTTTTTCGATGCTGTTTGTACCATATGATAAAGTAACAACTAATAAAGTAAAAAAAAAACTTGTAATGAAAAAAATAAATGTGTTTTTGTTTTGATAATTGTATACACTCGAGCCTCCTTAAATTCAAAGTTTTTACTTTTAATATTGATTTTTAAAATTTAGGTGGAAATACCATATAAAATTGAACTTACAGAAAATGATCACCAAAAAAATAGCGTATTTCACTTAAAGTGGTCTGGGAGAATTACTTGAAGAAGATAGAATTTGTTCATACTTTTAAAAAACGTAATGTACATTGATATATGTTTAAAACTATAACAAAAATGATAGGTCACGGAGCATTTTCTCAAGTTACATGTTGTGACAAAATGACTCCGTTAGCATGGATAACACTTCAAAAATAATTGTGTGATTATGATAAACTAAATTCCAGCAGATAGCTTAATAATACTTTGAGAATACCAAAAGAAAAACGATAGGGACACTGTACGTGTTTCCGTCTAAAATACAAAATAAATAGAGACTCCTTCATAACATGTCCTATTTCAGAGTAACATTCCCTTTAGGTTGAATTTCTGTAAATATTGACAATGCAATTTCCCATAGGAACTCCATTTACGGCTGAATCTGTACCTATTAAACTATGAAGTATTGAATACAATATTATCCTAAAATTGAAAATTCATATGTACTAAAACTTGTTTCAAAGGTCAAAATATAGGGCTGTGCGGCATATTTTCAACGTTAATATGCCCGAAACTTCTCACAGTTTAACTAACACTAATTTTCATAACTACCCCTACCTCGAATAAAAAGTTACCACAGATTTCAATATAAACAAATTGCATGTGCATATTGACTGGTAATATTCCCAAGTTATTTCTCTATGAGATGGAACACAGAGATCATTACTCGGAACCAGTATGTAAACAAAATGAATATTCTAAATCTCCCCAAAAGAGGCTTGGTTTGAGAAACAGCTTTAATAACACAGTGCAACCTATTCAAACATTTAATCAAATAGAAAACTCTCTAAAATATTTTTTTTCTCACATTGATACTCATTTATCAGAATTATAGCCTTAAAGAAATCACTGTGTATACTCTAAGTTTTTCTTTACTGTACATTTTGAACCCCCTTCCCTATTTTGATTTTTTAAAGACTTTGAAAACAAGACTTAGATTATTGTCAGCTTACCCTATTTGCATATTTTCTGGTTTAAAATGCCTAGAACCTGTTTAACCAATCCAATCCTGTCTCTGTCTCCAGTCCACATCTTACTGTTTGCCTATTTGTCAATTTAAGTTCAAATTTTCTGCCGCAAATTGTCAATTAAGAATTATTGTCACAACAGTATCATTTGTAACTATATATCTGACACTTTTTAGCTAATATATATACAAGAAGAGTTCAAACAAAGCCATAATTGCAATAGTTGTATCTATGTGTATATAAAATCACTCGAAATGTTATAGAGATGACTGCTAACATCTGATATAAGCATATCTTCTAAGCATAGTTATTGTTTTCTATATCAAGAACTTTAAAATCATAAAATAATAGCATTCACAAGTTAAATTAATTGTTTTATAACCAATGGGGATAGGCAATTTTCTATGTTTTTTGCCCCTCGGGATTCAAGTTTCCTAAATTTATCTGCTATTTTTAGCAATTTGGAATATTATTCAGGATAGAACACACTATTGTAAGTTTTGTTGAGACACTTTTGTATTTCTAGGTTGTATTTGTATGCCATGGTGACAAAAAAGCAGATTTAGGTGTTACGACTTACTTTAAGTTTATCGAAAGGACACAAACAGCCAATAATTAATATTCTATGAGTTTCAATGAATGCGAAGAGTAATGCCCGCGTCGCACTGTCTCGATATTTACGCCGATGGCAACACGATTATGGAAATTTTCAAAATCGGGACTGATCGTATCCAGATCGGGCTATTCGTAGTGCCATCTTTATCCATCGTAGAACCATCGGCCACTTTTCTAGCCTTCGGGGACAATTTCGGAAAGGATTCTAATTTTTTTAACATGTTAAAAAATTCCTGAAGGTGCGTTCGATGTTGAGGGTTCGTATTGAGCTTGTATCACCTTCCTCACCATCGTAACGTCCCGGGAATGAATCTTTGAACATCATATTGCATTCGTGTGTCCATCGTTTCCATCGGGCAGTTTTGACATTACGATGTCTACACGAATGAATCACGAAGCAACCCAAAGGTCTTACGATAGCAACACGACTTCGTGAAGACCTCGTAATCCCATCGTGTTGCCATCGAATAAAAGTACGAAGGCGACAAGATGGAACTACGACGGTCATACATCCAGTTAATTGTACGTAAATTTTCGCGCTAAAATATATTTAAAATGCCATGCGCAATATGCACTGGTCAATCTAATACGACAGTTAAGAAAGACGTTCACAAAACATGAAGCTCATATCATATGATTCTAGGAGAACAAGAAAGGCGACATCGTTGTTTTTATTAATTCAAATGGAACAAGAAGAGCAGCTATTACAGGCTCAGGATTTACTTTTACAAGTAAAATATTACTTTTTGTCAAATTTTCATATCAAGTAACATAAAGAAAATCATAAACGCGCCTCGTAAACCAACACTGCAGGTACACGTATATAGGAAAACCAACTTTTTCTTAACTATTTTTTATGTATCGTCTGAGTTGTTTTCACATGATAGAAATTACTATAAATTAAGGAATGTATCTCCCTCATGCAAAGCTCTGATTCCTTTCACGGAATTGGCTATACTTTTTGGACCTTTTGGATTATAGCTCATCATCTTTTATATAAGCTTTGGATTTCAAATATTTTGGCCACGAGCCTCACTGAAGAGGCATGTGTTGTCGAAATTCGCATCTGGTGCAAGAAAATTGGTACCGTTAATTTTATTACTACCACTGGGTCGATGCCTCTGCTGGTGGACTATTAGTCCCCGAGGGTATCGCCACTCAAGTAGCCAGTACTTCGGTACTGGCATGAAAATACGGATTTTTTGTGTTATTAAAATAAGTTGTTACAAAATGATAAAAATTATTATAAATTAAGGAATGTATCTCCCTCATGCAAAGCTCTGATTCCTTTCAAGGATTTGGCTATACTTTTGGGACCTTTTGGATTATAGCTCTTCATCTTTTATATAAGCTTTGAATTTTAAATATTTTGGTCACGAGCATCACTGAAGAGACATGTGTTGTCGAAATGCGCATCTGGTGCAAGAAAATTTGTACCGTTAATTTTATTATATTTACTCCATAACCATTTTGTTTTCTATATGTCATATTTTGACGCATTTGTTGCTTTCCCAACATCCTTCCTTTTGTCTATATTATAATGATATTCTCCTGGAAAGAGCTCGTTTTGACATATAATTTAAATGCATCGTAAGCTGTACACGACGTCTTTTAGACGTCGTATGGCCATCGCGCCATCATCGTAATTCATCGTGTAGCTTTCGTAATTCATCGTGTAGCCTTCGTGATCCATGGTGTATGCTTCGGCCGAGATATGAAGCTTAAATACCCGTCTTCGGTTAACCATCGTATGTCCATCTTTTGCTATCGTATATAATTTCGGCACCATCGTATAGACTTCGTTATTTATCGTACTTGCTTCGGTCACTTTTTGGCATCGTACGAACTTACAATGTTTACATTCGGGTGTCTATCATATATAAAAATCGGGACAGTTTGACGCGGGCATAAATATGAACACTTTTTAATAATTTTACTTACATATACATGTATGCAAATATTATGACTAAATTTTGTATTCAGGACTTGAACTAAACAATGCATACTGTAAACTGTAAATTTATGCTGAGTCATCATATTAAAGGCCAAGGAGTCTTTCAATCTTTATGAACTATTTATAAAACTTCATATTTGAGGTTATCTCTTAAAAATCTGTGAGATAAAGCAAATTTGGTTAAATTCTGAATGTTTTCTTTTTTTACCCTATATATATAGGTTGCATTTCTTGAAATATTGACAATGCAATTTCCCATAGGAACTCTTTTTACGGCTGAAACTGTACAATTTTTATTATGAAGTTTTGAATAAAATCTTATCCTAGAATTGAAATTTCATATGCTCTACAATTTTTTTCAAAGGTCAAAATATAGGCTAGGCGGCATATTTTCAACGTAAGTATGCCCTGAACTTCTCACAGTTTAAACTAACACTAATTTTCTTAACTACCCCTACCTCGAATAAAAGGTTACCATAGATTTCAATATAAACAAATTGCACATGTGTATTGACTGGTAATATTCCTAAATTATGTCTCTATGAGATGGCTCATAAGTGGGAACCAGTATGTGAACAAAATAAATTTTCAATGAATATTAGAAATCTCACTCTAAAGAGGCGTGGTTTGAGAAACAGCTTTATTTACAAAGTGCATCCTTAAAGTGCCAATTTAAAAATATTAAAAATCAAGCACATTAATATTTACTTGTAAAAATGTTAATATCTATAATCTAAAATCTGGAAATTTGGTCTTTAGAATAAAAATTCAAATAAGTTTTATGTGTTTTCAATCCAAGTTTGCAAAAGACACCAGTATTACCTAAATCAATGGAGGGTAAATAGAAATTACAATCCTAACAATTTAGCAATTATTTACCTTGGTAAAGTGTATCCAAATCATTGTCTATGAAAAATACAATGTCTTGTATCGTTTCTTTCGTTGATTATAGTGCGGTGACTGAAGGTAGATTTTTTTGAATTTAATCTCCCCACCGAACACACACCTATATAATATATCATTGGAAAGAGGAAATCGTTAACTATAATAATATGCATGTCGTCAGGACTTGGTATGGTCACAATTTTTTTAAATTGAGGTCAAAGGTCATATTTGAAAATCTGTGAAAATTTGGGAGGGTTTCAATTTTGACATTTTTTTCTATTTCTTAACTCTACATAAATACAAACGATACTGTTTTGGCTTTATTAATGTTTGTTATTAAACATAAACCTTTATCATTAAGATTTATTTTATCAAAAAAATCCTAAAACGACGTTTTATAAACAAAACTTCAAAAATTAAGTTTTCAACCTATAAAATGTTTAGAGCACCTTAACCCTTTGAAAAATTTCAATTTCAGGTAAAAATCAAGTGTCATGCAGCACAATACTTTAAAATTATTTTTTAAACTATCATATTGGGTAAGGTATCAAATCAAAGCAATAGAACACTACAGTCAAATATGACCTCAAATTGAATTGCGGATACTTCAGGTTTAATTTTAGACTATTCGTTGCTTTTGGTTTTTTTTTCACTATAATTACTGCTTCCATATAGTTTTATCTGTTGTTGCGTATTTTACTCTGGTTAATATCTATTACATTATAAGTTTTGTACCTATATCCCCCCTTTTTTCCCTTGCAACGTACCACAAACTTCAAAAGTATTCCATATAAAAAAAGAAGATGTGATATGATTGCAAATTAGGCAACCCTCCAAATGAGACATACATTACCAATACGTCCAGTACGGGCTTCAACAATGAGTAAAATTTATACTGCATAGTCTTCAATTCACGAAATGAATATTGTAAAACAAACAAAAAATCTCTCGACCTAATTGATGTACAAAATGAATAGGAAACAAAAAAATATAGTATATAGAAACATACGACAAACACTGCATTACCGTCTCGTGACTTGAAACAGACACAAACAGAATGTGGCGGGGTTTGACTTTTTTAAGGGCACGCCAACACTCTCCAAACCCGGGGGCTGGAACCGTGTGTTTCAGTTCAACAAGCTCTGTACCTAATCAACCGTTATCTCCATCATCTTTATTTTCACCAACCGTCACAAGACATGTTTTTAATATTTCTTTACATTTCACTCATGGCCACAGGTATGCACATGAAAGGTTCTGCTCAAAGCAAACGCGTTATTTTGAGTTTTTCTTTACAAGTACAGACAAGGTATTGTAGGAAGTCCGAAGACATTTGTTCCCAGAGAAATACCAGCTTCAAACCATCCCTTTCAATTCATTCAACATTGAAGATTTAAACGAGATCGAAAATGGGGTTAAGATGACATCCATATGCTTGTCTGTAAAGATGATGGGGAAACATTATGCATGAGACATACACACTATCTTGATTTCGCTCAATTTCATGGTTGGCAACACATTAGATGTAGCGTCGCACTCTTCTTTAAGAAGCATAAAATCCATTGGCATTCAATATTTCAACAAGGTGTTTCGAACCAAAATCATGGTACATTTGTAAAGCCAATCCGAAATGAAAAGGAGTAAATAAAAAATGGTCACACAAACGGTTGACCCAACAATTGCTTAAGCAATTACGCAATTTCTGTGATGCCATTTCCTGAGAATAGTCTTGGCTATGCAGTTTCATCGAGTTACCATAAAATGAATTGCAATAAAGACGAAGACATTGACTGAATTGAAGAAGAAAGAGACAATTCATCCGAAGTATGATACTTCTGTAGAGTTTGTAGAGCTGTCTTTTCTATTGTATACTTGCAGTGGAATGACATATCTGTCCGTTATTTGTGTCTATTACATTTGACATAAAAGTTTTGAGTTCAATTTTCAATCGACTAACAGCTGATATGGCATCTCAAATAGTTATTTTGCTACAAAATATTGTTATATTTGCCTTGAACTTGTTGAAGTTGTTTGACAACTGAATTTCTATAGAAATCAATGAATTAAGACTGCATTTTAAGTAGAATATTTTAAATTAGAATCAGCTGGAAGAAAAGATCTACTACTAAGTAGTATATTTATCTAGTAACGGTGTCATGAGGAATGACCATTACATCGTTGTCAATTGCCAAAATAAAATTAGTAAAAGCAGTATCGTGATCTGAGATATCTGCCTTTTTTTCGTTTTTAGCAAATTATTTGTTATGCAACCAAAATGACAGAGTGCTCAAGAAGTTTAAAAGATGGACGGGAAACTATTTCAACTTTAACTTTATCTGACACGGTTAAAACATTCTTAATACGCTCATCTGATTCAAACTGAGTAGTTTTTTATCTTTCTAAAATGTTTTGTTGCAACAAAATATACAAGCGCTCCAGTTGAACGACTGCATTCTAGAACGCGTACACATACCCGAAACTGAGGGACAACAGTCCGATAATTGTATGTCGTCATTGAATATCAGATTAGAAGCTTCCTCGCTCTAAAAGGGGGGACAAATATGTTTACTCGTGTAACTTTTGAAGCATGAACAATGATACACAGCCTGCACGGAGTTCTGAAAATTAACAGCTTTCGCATGAAACAGTTTGATGTTCACATCATCTAATCTTTTATTCAATACAGATACAAAAATCGACTTTCCTATACTGGGAAATTGACTCAAAATTTCAGTCCATTTTTTCTTTTCTTTGCAAATTAAGCACTGCATAAAATTTAACAACTTTTGTCTTTTCTTTGGACTTAATGGAGCAAGTTGAAACATACTTGACATATCACGGAATATTTACTGAAACTATCCGTCAATTATTTTGATTTTACAATTAGACTTTTCTGACAAATTATATTTAATGTTTTATAACAAAAAAAACAGAAAATATAAACACATACAAACAAAGAATGTAGAATATATCAGTGCAAATATGTGTATATACTAGCGAAGAGGTAGTAATATCATATATCAGTTGAGAGCAAATTATTGACTAATATACAAAATGTGATGGAAGGCAAGTGATGTAGTTCCGTGTTGAAATTGAAGTTTTTTATTCCATTCTTTTTCCATTGATTTCTTAAGAGTTTTTTCATATTTTGGTTCCGAAATTTTTATCACTGATTAGTTTTATGAAATACTATATGCTAAAAATATTATGGAATAATTTTTATTGCTACTATGAAGAAGAAACTAAAGTTTGTGTCTGAATTTGCAATTAAAAATGCCTCAATTTTTAACAGTCTTAACTTCGCAAATTTTATAGAGTATAAGAAAATGAAATACTAAATAGAATATTTCGATATATGAAAATAGCTTCAGGAAAAACTAATTCAGTTAAATGTAAGTGAACATACACAATTTTTCATTTTGAAAAAGGGGGGTTGAAACTCTTTAATATACTACTAGTCATTAAAACGACTTTTTAGAAAAATGTGACCGTACGAAATTCTGACGACAGGGCAAAAACTTAAGAAGACATATTTGTCTTTAAGTTAAGACCATTTTTAGCCGTGTGTTATTTGGGGAGATTAAACTCGCGATCTAGACGACTTTTACACTTCTGTCACCGCACTATTAGTATATATAGAATATCTTTAATATGACTCCTGCTTATCTTAGTTAGCACTTAATCTAAATCAATTTTTTTTTTACATATACACCTATACTCAAGTTTTAATATGTTTGAATAGACATCATTTGCTGCACATATATTCTATTGATTTAATTCAGTATAATTATTGGCCATTATGTATGTAAGATTCTCAATATATGGAATGTGTATCATACCAAAATCAAGATATAGTTATCGAACGTAATGATTTTTAATGCAGGATATCATTTTTCGCTTCTTTTTTTCTATTAAAGATAATAGCAAAGCATATTTGTAATTTCTAAAGAAGATACATTTTCAGCCATATTACTTTTATTTCTGTTTTTTTAATATGCTGCTTAGCCGAGCGCAGCTGAATACAAATGCAAAGGCTTAACTCTGAACAAGGATAGCAAAAATGGACACATTATATTCAAGCTTTATACAGGTCTGAATTTGACTAGTAAATAAACGTTTGACACATCATAGTTTTTTTTATACAGAATCAATGTAGTCAAAGAGCTTGAAATTGATTATGATTTGAAATTGTTTTCCTGTCATTTGCATGTTTCAGTGCACACCTGAATTGTCAGATTTATTTTTAGCTTAATATCTGTTTAAAGGGGCAATCGTTTGAGGAGTGATAAAATATATGAAAGCAAAACTTACCAGTTTTAAAAAGTATTGTTGAACAAATAAATGTTCAAGTTGTCAAGAAATATTTATAAAAGTAAACCATTATAGGTCTATGTACGGCCTTCAACACGGAACCTTGGCTCATATCGAACAACAAGTTGTAAAATGCTAGAGATTAGTTGAACATTTTGTTTTGTTTTCAGCTTTGAAAGAAAAAGAAGGTCAATAATGAAAGTGAAACAAAGGTGAACCATTTCATTGACTGATTCGATCCCCCAAAAAAATGAAATTATAAGGTGAAAACAAAAAATAACTTATTTGTTAACCTATCAAATGAAATTATACAGAACAATAGAAATCCATTTGTACGAGGTCGCTATCTTTCGATATCAATGGTTTTTTTTTTCTTTATTGAAGTTGGCTATGTTAGATCATGTAGCAGTCGGCATTCGTCGGTGGTCATATCAATAGTTAATTCAGCGGCGTTAAGACGAAAATACACATGAAATCTTCTATTTAAAAGATCAAGTCAATTATTTTGAGGTATTTGAGTACGTAATTTAATTTTATTTTTCGATTTGTTTTCTCTATGTGGTAGAGTCAAAACATAAACATATAACAAGGTGAAACATCAAAATATAGCAGAGGAAATGCAGAAAAGGTTTAAATAGATAAATTTACTTTTTTGTACTTTTACTCTATAAACTGTCCACCATCTTTGGAGATGTGAAATTTAATATTCCGTTTTATGATGTATAGCGACTTATGTATGCCTCCATTTTTTTGTCCAATCCACCGATCATTTGTGTTAAGTTTACGGGGTACATTTGTCACATTTGATACATGGATTTATTACATTGGTTGCAATAATTTACATTGATTTCCCAGTTAGATAAAAACCGAGAATTTCACATGTGAAATTATCGTGGTTATTTCAGTCTCTTACGTCATACAACAATAGGCGTTGTCAAGACGTCGATAACGTCAAATCAAAACAAATTGTGAATGCGTAAGAAAAATATATAGTTCCTTTCATTTTCTACATTAATTTCATAAAAAAAAGCCATTAGCCAATGTAAAAAAAAGTATAACTAATCGCCGTATTTGAATATCTAAAAAAATAAGAAAACTTGTGACCGAACGCCTCTTTGGAATAAACACGTGCCGCGCACTCGTTTAATCCATGCGTCGTTCGGTCACGTGTTGTCTTATTTTTGATATTCAAATACGGCGACTAGTTATACTATAAATATTATTTATCTGTATAGTGAGTCCATAATCTGGATTTATAATTTCTCTCGCACTTTGTTTACTATTGAATCATGTTTGTTTTATATTCTGAAATTTTTCACTTCCTCTGTTTTCATTAAATATAGTCTTACATTTGCACAGTCTTTGTCTTTAAACATAGCATCTTATTTACCTAAAAAACTTTGTCTTAAAACCTTTACTATAACGAGGATAACACTTATCATAACAACTGTAATCTTGGTTTCAAAAGGAATGTTTTCTGCTTACACGTAAGCTATTAAACCACTTTCATTTTGAGTGTTCAGTGGACTATGAAGTTGGAGTCAAAACTCTAATTTGGCATTAAAATTAAAAAGATCACATCATAGGGAACATGTGTTCTAAGTTCCAACTTCAACTTCATCAAAAACTACCTTGATCAAATTCTTTAACCTGAAGCGGAACAGACAGATGAATACACAAATGGACGGAGGCTGACACCGAAAAACATAGTGCCTTTCAATCGGGCATACACAACTTGAAGTAATTAACAATAAAGAACACGAAGAAGTTATTCAAAAGAACGATTATTTTGATTGGGTCTAATGTAACTTGATTATTATCAACATTTTTATAAAATCATATCACCTAAAAACCAGTACATAGTTTCAAATATCTAATAATTGAGACGTAAACTACAAAGATCATTGTTTTCATAGCAGACTGAATATACTTGAGACTTTTCCTATGTGGATGATTGGGTAGTCTTAAGACAATTTTTATGTGGTCAATAAAAATTTATCATGCAATGTGTTGACTAATCCGAACCTGTCAATTACATCTACATATAAACTATATACTGAATTATTTGGAAAAGTACTAATTGTATAGGAATAACTGCAAGCAAATTATCATAATGCTTTTGAATTAACAACTAGAAAATGTTTAATATGTAAGCGAATGTCGGTTGAAGTTTCGTATTTTTGTTATTTCACTTTTTACACAAGTTCTTTTCTACAACTTTATACCGTAACTAATTTAAAAAAAAAATGCTACTTGTAATATTACAAGACACTCTGGACGTAAATACTTATGGTTTTAAAACATGTTAAAGTAGTTATCAAAGGTACCAGGATTATAATTTAGTACGCCGTCTACATAAGACTCATCAGTGACGCTCATATCAAAATATGTATAACCCAAACAAGTACAAAGTGGACGAGCATTGATAATCCAAAATTCCAAAAAGTTGTGCCAAATACGATTTAGGTAACCTATGCCTTGGATAAGAAAATCCTTAGTTTTTCAAAAAAAGTTTTAAACAGGAAGTTTATATAAAATGACCACATTATTGATATACAGCCTATCTTTAAAATTTGTCAAATCAAATGACTTGTATACAGAATGAGTAGAGATGTTTGATGTGTCAGGTCTTCAAAACACAAAGATGTAAAATGATGTGTTTGGATTTTTGTATTTAATAGAAAGTAGGGTTTCTTTAACATCTAACCTTTTTTTCCCCCTTAAGACTGAGGACCGTAAGTGTTCACAACCGAATAAATATCAAATTATATTACATTTTTTTTCTAATATTAATAAAATCAATATTAGTGCCGACACAAATTATATTCAAAAAGATATATTACATTTATATATAGTAATGAACTTATAGAGGGGTATACACCGCTATAAGTATATTAAAGGTGCATGATTGATGTCATAGATTATAGTATAATCATATCTTTTATTATTTGGCAATGAACTATCATATAGTCTATTGTTTAAATGAAAATATCTTATTTCTTTTAAAAACCAGTTACGATGTATATGATCGACGGGTATACAATTTACACTATATATATATATACCGGTACATACTGAACAAGTATTTAACCACGAATTAGAAGGTGTGGCGTTTAAAAGTAAGTAGAATGTAAAAAAATTCCAATGTTTCAACGAAATTTGATAATATTCAATAATCAGGATAATGCAGATAAAAGATAATGTAATATTGTTTTGTTATGTTTCGGACAAGAATGCAAAAATGAATGAATAAAAAAGGAAATATATAACAAAATATCTCCCTTATTTTGGCTAGTATGTAGATAATATGCACCAGAATAGTTTGATACACTATTTCGTTTTTATATATATGTTGTGTTTGTGTAACAAATGTCAACTGTACAGTCTGTTGTCGAATAAATTCACAATCAGATTTATAAATAATCAGTAAGCCTCCGTTCTTACCCCCCCCCCCCCCCCCCCAAAAAAGTACCAAAACTGGGCCAATTGCTCATAACGTGAATACAAATGATGTTTTCAGCATTGGATTCCGTTACGACACATATCTTTCTAACTCGAAAGTTGATAATCTTCGGAGGCTTTGTATGATACGTATTCAATTCAATTGGATGTTATCATACTATTGGTTTTGTTAAATAACACCATACACGATTTTTTTTGGATGTTCACACCATCCAAGGGCTGTACCCTTTATTCCATATGATTTTAATGTTGAAAATAGGGAGTAAATGATTATCAACACTGGGACTAGTTTTTATATGTTGTTCATCTGTACCAGTGTACCATTTTTCATTGTTTTTGTTGCTATATTAAAGAACTGACATTCTGTTGAATCAAAGGTTTTTCTGGGAAAACACATCGTCGCAAATGTTCTAGGACGAAAAACATACTTCAGTCGTTAGAAGTTTTGTAAATAAAATGTGCATGTATTCGAATTAATCATTTATTGGAGAGATTTCATTTTAAACAAAGTTAAACTTTTTTTTCTTCGAAAAACCGACAGCAAACATGAATATTGATAACTTTGTTTATATGTTATAGGAACCAATTTACATCCTAGTTCCAAAAGTCATTTCAAGATGAATAAGGTGATTTTGATTTTAGGTGGAATATCATAATTTACTAAGTAAAACGTGTTTAAAAGTAATGTTCAACAAGCTAGAACATGATTTAGTATTGTTTTTCTCTGTCTCACATGAACTATCATAAAAGGTGTACCCATCAAGTGAAGGTTAAAAAGTAGCTGTCATAAAAATTAAGAATATCGCATTGCATAACATAATGTTATTAATCCTGTACCAGTAAGATAGTTGAGTGACCATCAATGAAAAAACATAATAATAGTTGAAACAAATAGATCTTGGGATAAAAAAAATTGTTGAAATTCTTCTATTCATTTATGTTATACTGGTGAAGTGTATCAGTGTATAACATGATGTAAGCATAACAGTTGACAACAATAATAAGAGGGTGACATTTTCAAGTGACATGTAATGTATGTGGAAAAGGCAAAAAAAAGCATTTTTGATAATATTGCATTTATCTAAATACTTATCCTTTACTGACACTAGCCGTGTTTTAATTGAACGTATATACAATCTTATATCCCATTATAAGCTACCACTCAAAACACAGAAGACAACGGCGAAAAACAAGAAAGCAATTTTCAAATGCAAGATAATACATTCTTGAAAAGACACTAAAGGCACCAACTATTAAATCTGTTTTAATCATTTTTAATCATTCTTAATTTACTTGAAAATAAATCATTTATTTCAAGAAAAATACTGTGTGTTTCAGAAGACGAGTGACGGAATGTGCATAAAAGCGTTCTTGAATTTTGGGAAATCAAAAACGAATAACAAAAACTAAAACAGAGATTTTTTTTAAACGAAACTTGAAATTCGAATATATTTCATCATTTATATACCCTCGAACTTGTAAGAGTTGAAACCTATATTTAATGCTTTTACTTCTCCTACGCTCACGTTTGCTCTTTTTCAGAATTTAATATTGCGCTTTTCGTGTGTATGTATACTAGTAACAATCGTGGGTTATGTCTCAACGAGATGAACAACAGAGGTCATACAAGGCACCAGAACGTAAACAAAACATATATGAAACTTATATATTTCACCAAAAGAGGTGTGCTTTTTAAACAGCTGTATTTACAAAGTGCAACCTTCATATCAGTATAAGTAATGAAATATACTGTTTCGTGAAGCGTTCGAAAGATTCTTAGCTATATGAATCAGTTGAAAAAAAACAATTTTTAATGGACAAATATGTAGAAAAATATAATCAAATGATTTTTCAAAAACAAATAATAGTGACATTGTTTTTCTAAACTACGAGTCCTCGTTTTCAATATCTTTAAACGTTCAAAAATAGCAAAGGTCTCTCATATCATCTGGTACACACACGATATTATGATAACAACACACTGCATTGATCCGTTAAATTTGACGAAGTGAACGATTAAAAATATCGACTATTACTTATTCTTCCGACATTTTTTTTTATTAATACAAATATGATTCTCTGGAAAGTATAATTAAGTGCTTTTTCTCTCCCTTCTTTATAGATAGAAAATAAGAAAGAAAATTGTGGCTGTTCAAATCTTCCAAAAAAACATTTCTGGTGTTTTAATATTATGTTTCCCTTTTCCCTTTCATAACATTAGTTTTAATTTGAACTGTTAGATATAACTATAAAAAGGAGGTTTTCAAAATTGTATTGTCCTGTCGTTAAACATGGATTATTTAAAAATCAAACATCAGTACGAGATATAAAAAAGGGAAAACAATGATGTATTACTTGCTTTTGTTTATCTAAAAGGCATGATATATACTAAAATATTTCCAAACTAAGTATGCATATACATCATATAATTGGTGATGGCCATAGACTAAAATCAGGTGACTTTGATATGTATTCAAATATAATAGAATCTATATAGCTGCAAAGCTAAGCCTTGCGGGTTTTTCAAACTTCAGATACAGATGTCGGTTTCACAAAAAAAACTGTTCGACACGATTAATCGTAAGTAAACTGAACTATTCATGACTTACGACCAGCTTAAGTCGTAAGACTTGTCGTGAAACTAACCCCAGATGCAAAAATTAGATTGCGGTGATTTACAAACTAATGTTAGGTCCCACGGTGACCTTTATTTTGACATTTTGAATTATATACTTTACAAACACTTTAATTTCTGAACGTATTTTTTTTTTATTACGACTGCATTTATTTTCACTCACATTTGTGCAGTCAAAAGGTTAGTAGTTAAAATGCAAGCATTGATTTCTTACAAGTATTCAAAACTTAGATATATATAGATATTTATCAACTTATTTGATTTTGCAGGATTAAGTTCGGCTAGTTTTGTCATTCCGGAGGAGTTTCTGTGAATAATCTATTTCTTTAAAAGAAACGATAATACATCTAATTTATTTCCAAATATTCTATTTTCAATTTTGTGATTTTAAACAATATAGACAGTCGAAATTCATATTTTAAAAACTGAGCCAGTGAAGCTTTTGCTTTTCTGGAATAATTCCTTAAACTTCGCTGTAACTTACATAATTCAGGGTAACAGAGGCTTAAAATGATTTCAGTACATGCACAAGTTCCTTAATGCATATGTTGTCCTTCACAAGAACAAATTTATCAAATCCTAAAGAATATATGACGTTTTACGACCACTTTTGTCATCCGTACTCATACTTTGATAAACCTACTGGCGTATTTGTTTGTTATGACGCCATGTCTTTGTTTGCTAGCTTTCAGAACATGTAGTTTGAATGATGATGCACCTGGTAGTAGGCGTTACACGATGGTAATCTTTTTGGTTGGAAGTCTGATATGTAGCTTGCTCAAATCGTCTTGATTAGACTTATAAATACTTATTTTTGGTTTCGGACACTTTAGAGTTTTCTTGCAGCACCGATCTACGGGTCAATATGAATTTTGTTTAATTTGTGATAGACCCGCAATCTATTGATGATTTCGAAAGCGTTAAAAGAGAGTTTTCTTAGGAACGAGGATAAATGATGAGTTGTAAGAATCTGTAAGAGCATAAACTGCTGGTAAAGGTCCATATATTTAATTAAAAAAAAACTATACATGCACAATAAGCATGGTGCATCGCCAACCATAATACCCACTGGTTATTGAACTCGTAAACAGCACACAGTTGATCCATGTCTAGAATACAACACCGTGTCAGGTCATCGTTGGACCTCTGACATTACTCCACTTAAATTATTAATCCGTGTTTAGAATAAAAAGCATGAAGGTATCATGTCATAAGCCCGGTACCTTTGATAAGTATTATTTAAAGGACACTATGATCTCTGTATACCAGAGAATAAATGCTTTGAGGTAAACAACTATAGCTTACCGTTTGACCTAAAACAAGTAGCAATAGCCAACACTGTATAATAAGCTATAAAGGTTCTAAAACAATTTTAATTAAATACCCAAAAAGCTTGATTCATGCTCAAAAACAACAAACAAAAGCAACTCCTAAAAAGAAACATTTAACGACAACCATAATGAATAACAAATCAACTTGAAAGAAGATATCAGGCATATGATCGATTGTTTACGTTAGCCTCGCGTTTCGTCTACATAAGACTCATCGGTGACGCTCGAACTAAGTAAATTTTGAAGAATATTTAAAAACACGTAATCCTATTTAAAATACGGATGAGGTAATGTATACGCCTGAGGTCGAATCTTTATTGTATTTCAAACATCTACGAAAAATTTAAAATTTGTCAACGGAATGAATAGATATCCCCATATATCCAAGTACGTATAGAATGTCAACACACATGCTCTTAACATTGCCCTAGCACATTAACTATGCCTCCTCTAAAATACTAACCAAATTTGCACCATCAATCAGTCTACCGTATGCGATGGTTAAAACGGTAGGAAATTTAAAAGGTTGACATATCTCACGTTCAAGTCCATGTGGAAAATATAAGACTTGACACATATTTGCGTACTTTTAGTTGCAAAACAAAAATGTGCATTGATCCAATTGAGAAAGAAGTAGTTTTCAATAGTTATTCATAATCTCTGCCTTTTGTAATTGCAAACTAAGAATAACAAGATATTAGTTTTCTACCAAAACAACACATTGACATCTCAGCTTCCATGGTCCTTTGAATTTTATTTTTTGTATATACTTTGCGTTATATATGTACAAAAAAAATGCCTTCATTGTTATTCATACTCTTTTTCGAAGCGTTTAGGTCCGTTAACTTGAGGGAAATTAACAGAGATAGCGATTTCGGAAATTTGATTGAAAGGGGGAGTGCGTAAAAGTGTATACAATTCAGAATAATACAGTGATAACGATATGTATTAAACAAGTAATGAACTTTTGAATAATACGAACATCTCTAATTTGGGTTTCAAGCCGAAAATATCTAAGAAATGAAAAAAAATATGAAATTGGCACCATTTTTATAAAAAAAAGTCCAAAATGTTTTTTCTCGCCAAAAAATACTTCTTTTATTTTTGAAAAGTATTTTTTATACATTGACATGTTAAATGTACATATGTTTTGCATTATGACAACAGACAATAAAGATACATGTTAATTTTTCACGCTTCAACACTATTGGTAATTTTTCAATTTGTAATTATTTTTCGATTTTAATTCAATTTTTACCCAAATTGCACCGTGCGATTTGTTTACGACCGACCAAAAAAGGAAGTTCAGATAATATGCTTTTACATATAAAAAATTCAGCTGTGTGTTAGGTGGGTGCAATAAAGTCACTAACTTAGCGTCTTTTCTGAAAATGTCAATCGCCTAGAAGAAGACATTCCAAAAGTTTTAATTGTACAAAATAAATGATACATCTTTAATTTACTATTTCATCCATACGTTTTCATAAAAAGGAGAAATACATTCGACCAATATGTTGTTATGAAAAATAATTTGTTCTCGGAAACATAAAATTGAACATATAATCTTCATAAGTTGGGGCTTTCATGGGGTCAAATATCATTCACATGAACTGTTGTATGCCATGAATTTTCTGTCTTTGCCTATGATGTTTTAATTAATGTTCAATTCGTACAATGTATATAACACTATATAATACATTGTAACGTTTCAAGCTTACTTCAAACATGTAAGATTGTACTTTTTCTTAAATGTACTAAACTTATGGCAAGTCTTAAGAAACGCAATTACTAATGAGGCACACTTTGAAGGAAAGATCTATCTAGTTATGTTTAAAAATTGCATATTTCGAAAAAAGTGGAGGAGGAAAAGAAAAAAATGACTTTTTAATTTTTTTTTGTACCGAATTTTATTTTATCAAATGTCATATGGTTTTCTTATGACATATGATAAAAATTGATAAGCGTAATGCTCCTTATTACAAGCCATAATTGTGGCAGATTTTGATATCCCACTTTCAGCTAGTACTATGGGCACATGTACTATTCAAATATTTGTTAGTCTACATAACCGTGGGTAGCTCATCATTTTTATATAATTTTGTCCATCTATTACACTAACATCGCGTTTAGTTTTCAGCCATTATAATTTTTCAGTCATGCAATTTGTTCTGTAATGACATGCTGGAATGTTGACGCAACTAGGCCAGTTCCGTTTTGAGCAAATATGATAATGTAATCTGTTACTTGTTACCAGTAGTGTGTCTTCAACATGTATGTTTTAGAAATAATATATGGCAGCCGTAGATTTTTTTTCATTTAACCATGGGTTGCGCATTTATATTGAATTATTTTACCCTGAGCGTTAGCGAGGGGTAAAATACGAATATTTATGCCCAACCCATGGTTAAATGAAAACAAATATACGGTTTCCATGAATTATTTCGATTCTAGTAGGACAAATTCGGTAATTTATTTAACCTTGAAAGTCCTAAACATACGATTCTGTTTTGGCTGTTCCGTTTTACCCAATTTTGATGATATACTGAGTGCCAATGAAAACGCAACACTTGGTTTTTCAAATATAAAATTTATATTACAAATGGTAATCTTTCAAAATAAATTGTTTTTGAAAATTAACAATCCTAACAATAGATCGATATCAAACAAAAATGTTTCATTGTCATCTTTTAGACGCTATAGGTAAACGAAACATTCAATGTCGATTCATCAACTTACAGTCCTAACAAAACATGTTACAACAGCGTTGTGCAGCGCAATCTCGACAGCGCCGTGGAATTAATCATCTCGGACGTTTAATGTGATCTCGAGGAATGTTGTTCCACTTGTCCCGCATATCAAACTCAATCTGACTTTATGATATTGGTGGTGGTTTTCATCGTCTAAACCATGTCCAACCTGATGCGAAATTTGCTCGGTCGGACCATAATCGGTCGAAACACAAGACTTTTGGCCAAAATGGGTGCCAAATGTCTATGAATGTGAATTTCTGGCAGTATAGATAAGTCGGCCGTAACGCGGAACAGCCGTTTTTGTGTATAAATGCGTTTGCGCTGAAGGTAGATGGATTACAATTATACTGGTTGACGTTAATAGGCTGTTATATTAGAATGAAATTTTAAAACCGGTTAACAACTGTTAGTTTTTAAAATAAAGTGGAGAATTATTAGAATTTGTAAAGAAATGTATTTTTAATTAGAATTGAAATTAAAAAAACTTTGCTAAAATGCTAGAGAAAAAATGAAAGACCTTCGGTTTGACGTTTACAGGCGAAATTGTTATACCCGAAAAAACAGATTTCCTATATCATCTATTCCGATAATTTGGATTCAACAACCCGTGACCGGTTCTCTATTGTCAGATTTCCTAATACGAGTAGGCAAAAGGTTCTTATATCGATTCATACCTCTGAAAATCAAACATTGTACAATTCAAATTTCAAAGTTGTGTCTATGTTCTTCATTGAAAGCAACCGATATCGTCACGGCACGAAATACGATTGGTATGCATGTACACGACACAGAGGGTATACTTTAAGTATGGATGGAATGCGATGAATTGTCTTCACATAAAAACAACTGCAACTATAATTCATCAACACTTCAGTCAAAATGTGAGCCTACACGATAAAAATATTTGAATGTTTAGATATTCTACAATTACACATTTTAATATTCAGGTCATACATATTACAGTTTTGCGCCTGTCCCAAGTCAGGAGCCTCTGGCATTTTTTAGTCTTGTATAATTTTCAATTTAAGTTTCTTGTGTATAATTCGGGGTTTAGTATGACGTCCATTATGCCCACAAATTAAACCGATCAAATAAATATCTTTTAAACTTTTGTTTTTTCAGTCAATAATCTCGTTAATACTAGTAATAAAAACTCATTTTATCTCCAGTTATGACCAGCAAGTATTCGTCAAAAGATCAGTCTACAGGTGTATATCAAAATGGTTGCGGATCATTGAATTAGTGTAAAAGCTCGAGGTTGTAATGGACATCATGATACTGTAGTAGGTAAGGCTAGTTTAAATGTTTCAATTGCAGTCATTGGAATTTATTACCATTAACTGCTTCATTATTTCGAAGGAAGCTTCAAATATTGAATGCTGAATAAAGGAAACAGTAGTATACCGCTGTTCGAAACCCATAAATCGATAGAGATAAAAAAAAAACAAATCCAGGTTACAAACTAAAACTGAGGGAAACGCATCAAATATAAGAGGAAAACAACGACACAACAGAAACACAACATTAAAATGTAACACACAGAAACGAACTTTAATATAACAATGAAACTTTTATATTTTTCCAACGTTTTTTCAAACATATCAATTTTTGTAAAATATTGCATTTATTTTCATGTTTTACATCCCAAATCCGAAATATATACCAATAAGGTTAAACGTTTCGCAGTGAGTTGGTCAAGTTTAAAACAGGATATAATGATACATTAGTCCTAGTTATCGTGTAATATAAAACACTGACTGTGTGCCGATCTTCTCTTAAAACAATACTTGTCTAATGATCTCCTTTTAGTTATGAATGGAAACTATCCCACAGAAGACTATCCCGAGGGTGATTATCAAAAAGTAATTAAGTGTGAAAGTGAGAAGTCGTACCAACTACATGATACTCATGCAAAAAGTAAGGTTCAATTTAATTGTTTCAACTTCTGTAATATTTCTATTTTATTTCAACAGGAATGGCTTGATTGTTGTATGTTTCGAATTAAAGCTTATTTCTAGTTCGATCCACATCTGAAACCACCCGAGAATTTTGTATATTGTTGATTAATTATTCCTTTTCATGTGCGGACCATATTAACCGTTATTTTTACATGTTGTTAAAGAACGACATGCATAATTCAGATTCCACTGGTATTATTCGAAATACCCAGATGTTCTTATCCCAGGCGTTGGTCACTTTATACATGTTATCCGTATTGGCATTTTTTTCTCGGAATTTAAGTCCTTACTACTCTTCAACTAAATACTTGTTTGACTTTCTAACACCATCGATTAAAGTGTAACTGATGAGTCTGGCGTTTCAAAGTATACGACTGGTACCTTTGTTAATATGAACAACATAATATTGGCATATGTAAAGTCATACGTGATTTGGCACTGGCCTGATTTTTAACGTATCTTTTAATTTTCGATTTACATGATTTTATTAAAAAAAAATCTTATATATGAAAAAGACCTTACATAAAAATAATACTTCTTTTATTAATTTTTAAATGTCCTCATTTGTCATGTTTGTACAATATAAACATTATAAATGTTCTTAGTAAATTAAACTTGAGTTTATATTTTGCAAAAATCAGTCTCCAAATAATCATTTATACTTGTTTTACGGGCTTCGTCGTTTCACACAGATGACATCTGCCTCGTATTAACATACAAGGAGGACATGCTGGCATCCTAAATTTATGCGAACAAAAATGTGTTGTTTTTGTATCATGTGTATTGCAATATTGCTGTACATTGTATTATACATTGAATCCTGGCATAACAAATATGGCTGATTTACTATCCGGGCACATAGATTTACAATTTAAGGTTCACATATGGTCAGTTTTGGTTGATGCGGTCAAATAATTTTGTTGTACCAATCAGCATGAGATATCAAAACTATTGACATTTTGTTACGTATCAGAATTTTGACTAAAAAGAGGACATGCTGGCACCCTAAATTTATGCGAACAAAATTTTGTTGTTATTATATTGCAATATTGCTGTCCATTGTATCATACATTGAATCCTGACATAAAAATATGGTTAATTTACTATGCAGATATATAGGTTTATAAATTAAAGCGCACATATGGTCAGTTGTGGACAATGCGGTCAAATAATTCAGTTGTACAAGTCAGCATGAGGTATCAAAACTACTGAAATTTTGTTACGTATCAATATTTTGAATATAAGAAGGACATGCTGGCACCATAAATTTATGCAAACAAAAATTTGTTGTTATTATATTGCAATATATTGCTGTCCATTGTATCATACATTGAATCCTGACATAAAAATATGGCTAATTTACTATACGGATATATAGATTTATAAATTTAAGTGCACATATGGTCAGTTTTGGACAAAGTCAGCATGAGCAATCAACACTACTGAAATTTTGTTACGTATCAATATTTTGAATATAAGGAGGACATGCTAGCATCCTAGATTTATACGAACACAAATTTGTAGTCATGCGTTTAAATGAATTAAACTATTGTTGATTGTGGCTGCATACTTCAGGGATTATAACTAACAAGGAGGTATAAAACTTACATCAAATATACTTTTTTTCAAAGATATACATAATAAAGTGCATATATGATTGAATTTGATAGGTATTGGAATATATATTCAGTGCCCGTTATCGTTGTGACCAAGATCGTTTTTATAACAGATAAATTTGTGTTAAAAGCAACGTTTTATGCGTTCTTAATTTTCAAATATTTGTATTTAATCCTGTTTATAGATCGAAAGTATCAATTTTACTTTATTTTCGATATTAATACTACGAAACAAAGATATGATTTTTTTTAAAACATCGATGTAGAGCGGTCCTGGTTACAAGTTAACTTAGGGTTGAGCAGACCAGTCAAAAGTTAACTTGGGAACAGGTCTGGTTTTGATCGGATTTGTCAAAAAGCAAAAGTCAACTTGTTATTTTTTTTACATAAATAAGGCCGTCAGTTTTCTCGTTTGAATTGTTTTACATTGTCTTATCGGGGCCTTTTATAGCTGACTGTATGCGGTATGGTCTTTGCTCATTGTTGAAGGCCGTACAGTGACCTATAGTTGTTAATGTTTTTGTCAGTTTGGTCTTTTGTGAATAGTTGTCTCATTGGCAATACTACCAAATATTCTTTTTTATTATTAACAATTTATGACAGATTGAACAGAGCAACGGTAATTTGGAAAGTAAAACTTCTGTTGATTTTTAGAAAGCCTCGGACGTAATAAGTCTTCATCAACAAAGAAAAGAAGAGCACCTGAACCACCATCAAAGATCTCTGATCGGACAACATTAAATTATCCAGACACGTCTAACTCCATATATGAATATAAGAGTGGTAAAATGACATATATACATAACTTAAATCTGGTTCAAAATTTTTAATATCGTATAGCTCTGAACTGTTAATACACTGCATAACCTAAAAAAACCGCAAAGAGTATTTACAAGCATGTAATTCACGGGATCATAATTTCTACATTACTACAACAATTATTTTATCTAAATTCCAGTGTAATGAAATTATATCATAGACAGTTTTCTATTGTCGACTGCTGTAACTATATAAATGTATATAGATATAGGAAGATGTGGTGTGAGTGCCAATGAGACAACTCTCCATCCAAATAACAATTTAAAAATTAAACCATTATAGGTTAAAGTACGGCCTTCAACACGGAGCCTTGGCTCACACCGAACAACAAGATATAAAGGGCCCCAAAATTACTAGTGTAAAACCATTCAAACGGGAAAACCAACGGTCTAATCTATATAAACAAAACGAGAAACGAGAAACACGTATATATTACATAAACAAACGACAACTACTGTACATCAGATTCCTGACTTAGGACAGGTGCAAACATTTGCAGCGGGATTAAACGTTTTAATGGGCCCAAACCTTCTCCCTTTTTCTGAAACAATAGCATAACATCACAACATATAAAAACATACGATAAAATATCAATTAGCAGACTTAACTCAATCAAAAAACGTATGATTACACAAAGAACGAATAAATTTGATCTGCGATATCTGAATACAAATGCACAGTTAATTAAATATTACAGACAAACAGTCATGACCAAAAGGCTATCAAATAAATTCAAACACACTGAGAAATATTTAACCAATCAATGTTCACTTTAGAAAAAAACCGGTTTTTTATAATCTTGAAGTTTATACAAATGTTGTAAGAATAAGTGAAAAATTGAAGATATTACAAATAATCAAAGCTGGTATACAGCCAAGATCCATATAAATAAAAAATGACAAAAAAGCATTATAAACAGTATCAACAGGTCGAATTAACAAGAAAATACGATTTGAGAGTACTCGCAGTTACTGATACATGTTAGAAAGTAAGAAAGTAACGAAATAATTTGGAAAATCACATCTATATATCAAAATGAAAACGGAGTGGTTAAACATGAAAATAGACGATTCGGAAATGATGAGCATTTGTTTAATTAACATTCTGTTAGAAAATACCATTACAAAAGAGCTCGAAAATAATCCCTATATGTAACCTGATCAGATGATCCAAACATTCCTGATTGATACGACGTTAAACAAGTTATACCAAGTGTAGGGCTATTGTGGCAGGAAACTTTTATATACAAATCACATTGTTTATATCAAATACGCTACAGTATAACAAGTATGACTAGATTAGAAATAGTGCGAAAATGTGCTTCCGCTTGAGGTTCGAACAAGAGATGTTATTCGGAAAGATGACCGTACACAATTGCTACATGTGTTAACATTCATAAATAGACAGCAAACTTATGTCACATTATCAGCCATACCAGGTTTTTGAACTTAAATACGAGAAGTAAGATAAGTAATGATATTTATTGAATCTCAGACCATGCTTATCTGATCTATTCTAAAATGAAAGTTAAGGTTTAAAAACCTAATATTATGGCGGATAAGTATATATTTTATATAAAATCCAGATTGAATACAATTTTGTTAACCGTCAAATTGAATAGTAAAATTATGTTATATATCTATTCTTATTTTTTAGCCAGTAATACAGATCCTCCAATAGATTACCAATATGATGATGAGAATGGAAACGATTCAGCCTTTGTCGGTAATAGAGTAAGAAATACACAATTTCTATCTACTTTTGATGAAAGAGGTGAGTTGCCGTTATTACGAAAACGGCATAATTTATCCTTGTTCTTTTGAATTTATGTAAGTAATTTAACGGAGATTGCAGTGTGTAATTTGATAGACACAGTTGACGCATTCGTATGTATAATCAAGTCTTTATACTGGATTAACCCCGCCGCATTTTCGGGTCAGTCTCAAGTCTGAAGTCTCTGGCATTTGCTAATCTTGAATCATTTTTTCATTTTAGTTTCTTGTGTATGATTTGGAGTAAAGTATGACGTCCATTATTGCTGAACTAGTATACATATTTGTTTAGGGACCAGCTGAAGGATGCAACCGTTTGTGGAGTTTTTCAATGCATTGTAGACCTATTGGTTCTCGCTTAATTCGTACGGCGAACATCAGAAAAGCAATCCATTTCAGATGGTCATATTGTAGTTTGTTTATTGCTCCTCTACCTATGACCACGTCGTCAATTTCATGTCAGTATCATTAACCGCGATATGTACCACCTTAGTTTTTAGCGATTACTTTTCATGTCAGCAAGATCAAGGAAATGTTTCGTTAAATAGCGATAATCACAGTAATAAATGATATATATGTCATAAATAATGAGGTCATTTTGATGTGTACAGCGACTGAACAGTCTGTAACTCAAAACTTTATACTTCTCTTTTTTTGTAACTTTTTTTGTTCATGTGCAGATAAAATACAGCTGAACTTATTTTAATCTATGTATGCAAATAAAAGTCTGAACAATTTACACACGTATTAAAATAATAACGATATAGAATATGACACTAAAGGTTACCACAAAAAATTCGAAGCCAAATTGCACAGACAAGCACGCATATGTTAAAAAGAATGGCATTTTCCGAATAAGTTCTTTTATAAGATATACTTAACAAATCAATGATTTTGAACATATATATAAGAAAATGTGGTATGGGTGCCAGTGCCACAACTCAATTAAGTCACACCTTTAAAATTAAACCATTATAAGGAAAGGTAAGATTTTCAACACGGAGCCTTGATTCACACCGAACAGCAAGCAATAAAGGGCCCAAAAAATACCTTTTTTTACAACGAATGTTCTTCATATAAACAACTTGTATGATCAAATGTATACAGAATTGCATATTCACAAAAAGGGAGTTTTCAATTCAATTAAAATTCGGGCTAAAGAGGTTTTTAAATGCAATAAAAAAAAATATTTGTTCTAGTATTCCTTTAAATAATTTTAAAGCATTTAAATTTGGGAAAACATTTTGTAATTTTGTTTGGTTATTATTGTATTTGGCATGCATAATAATCTCATTTTTAATAAAATTCAATTTAAACTTTTCGTAGATACCAATCAGAATAATCATACCATTAAAAGGCATTTTAATATTTTTCATTTCAAAAATTCAGATCTTAAGGTGCATGTCAAAGACTGCCGACCATCAGACAGCTCTAAAAAAAATGTTCTATGGTTTCTGGTTGGAAAATGTCGAGTGTTTCTTCTATGTTTTGTTTTCATCTTGTAAAGTAGTGAATTAGTTCCAAAGATTCTATAGATTATTATATACTGATACCAGCATTCATGCTTCTAGTATTTTTTGTAATTGCAGTGTGTAATTTTTCCCCAGTAAATACCACTCAAATTGAGATGTTTTTCTCATTTTTTTCTTTGCAGCAAAAGTAATATACTCTCATTCAATACTTTGTACATGTCCTTTGAACTTTTTTCTAATTCACGGAAACTTTTTATGTTAAAAGGAACATGTAGTACTGCTTAATTTTTTTCTCTGCTTACTTCATCATGATCGTATTCACTCACTCATTAAGAGAGCGTGTATTCCATAATTATTTTTGGAAAACATTTGCCCTAAATTATTATAATTGTTGGAAATTTTGAAATGACATTTTTTTTCCTGATGAAATAACAGGTCATGTTGAATGCACTGTCCGAATTCCAGTGTTTGCCCATTTTAAAAGTAGGTTCTTGAACCACAGATGTTAATGTTTTCTACCTTCTAAAATAATAATATAGAATTTTATCAATACATATCGGGTTTCTAATTTGAAAAAGGGTATCTCAAGCATCCAAAACCTAGCGCCAAAATGTATTTGATGACCTTGTAACAGGCCAAATATAATTTAAATCAATGCCATGTATTTGCTTCACAATAGAGACTATGTTCATCCACTTTGAATTCGAATTATACAGCCGTCTTACCAAGGTTTCAGTTCCTGTATAAATGCTCTTAAATTTAGCAAATTTAAATCACCCATACAATTATCTTCACAAACAAAATCCCGGTTGACCTTATCTTGTTTATAATATTAGATAAAACAATACATTTTATTAGTTAAATTACCTAACATATTCTCATCTGGAATAGGGACAATTAGAATCGAATGTTTTAATTTAGATATGAACACCGAATTTAAAATGGTAATTTTTAATAGGGGTGAGATACTGTTTTGACCATTTTTTTTCAAAATGTTGTCTTTATCATCTAAAACTGACCTATAATTTTAATCGATCATTCTATCTAGGTCAACTGAAAAGGTAATCCCAAGGAGCTTAATTGTAAGGGGGACGCATTTGAATCACCACTTTAAAATTATCGTTGGTTAGTTTTTGCTACCTACCCGAATAACACTTTTTTCAATGATAATCAAAAGTCCCGAGATTTCAGCATAAAATTATAGAACATAAAGAGATGCATCGAGCAATTCTGTCGACCCATCTTATTTCAATGAGGTATCATCTGCATATTGAGAAAATACAAATTCTGTATCTTCTATAGTAATACCCTTTAGCTCATTTCTTTTTCTTACCAAAATGCCTAATGTTTCTGCACATGGCAAGAAATGTACTATTACAGGGGATAAAGGATCTCCCTGTCTTCCACCTCTCTTTACAGTGACGAATTCTGACAGAAAACATTTTTGTGCCACTGCAGCTGTTATATTGTTAAAAAAAGGTTTAAAGCCAGGATATAACTGATTCACCAAAATTAAAATATCATAATATATCATAATATCTCAAAATCAGGAAGATAATTCTTGGAATATTATTTTCTACAGTTATCTATTATACTGCGTAAATACAAAGTAAATAATAAGGGATGAATGATTAAAAGGTAAAAGTATGATACCTCTGTACAATGATAACCAATTTCAGAAAAACATCAATTTGGATAATAAAAAAAAATACGCCATGTGCAGTATCAAAACTAAGCGCAGGTAGATGACTGTTTTCATTATTTTGAAAGCTATGGCATGATAATGTATTCTTTAAAATGGAGATATTTATGCAACAATTGACCTTTTTAATGGTATCTAGCTTGTATAGTTTTTAGAGTTATGTAACGCACGACTTTCGCCAACCGATTCTCAAACAGTAAATGACTTTTGCACAAAAGTAATAATCGTATGAAGGAAAATAATCATGATTATTATTGTGAGGAAATTAAAATTCTAAAAAATACCGCTAGGTATGAATCATTGGTTAAATTTACATTTTTGTTCTTGATGATAATCAAATATGAATTTCAGAAATGTAAATGCAGACCTTTGAGACGTATATATTTGAACTTTACACCACTGAAGTGGCAGGTTGAGCACGCTATAAAACCAGTTAATTATTGTCTACATAAACAAATATCTCAACACTTAAACCAGTAAACTACGGAGCTTTCGCATGCCTCTTTTAAAGATGTACTACTTACCAGATATTGAAATCACATTAAAAATGAATATACGTTGATAAACGTTTGTCTGTTCTTTGTTCGGGTTGTTGTCTCTTTGACACATTCCCCAATTGCATACCTAATTCTACTTTCATCTCCTTTATATAGCAATACAAATAATATTGAATTCAATTATAACAGAGCATACGTCCTTTCTATCGCTTCTTTTTATTCAGCTATTACATACAAAGCAACAAGGCCGCACCAACAAAATAATTCCAGACCAACAACAAGCATAGGGCATGGAAGATCCAAAGACAATGTCCCTTCCAAAATTAAACTTTCTCTCCAAAGATTTTGCGAATCAAAAAAAGAAGGTATTTACGTGAATAAATCATTAATTCTGTATAACTATCATTTACAAATCAAACGCCGATTTTGTTATACTATTGGTGGTCGATTACATCATGAACCACGAGAGAGATCGAGTTCAGTTCAGCGATTTATCTGATGACTTATTCACTTTGATATGAATAAGATGTAAAAAGAAGATGTGGTATGATTTCCAATTAGACAACTTTCTACTAGAGATCAAAATGACATGATTAACAATTACAGGTCACCGTACGGCCTTAAACATGTTAAACAATAAACAGAACCCATACCGCCTAGTCAGCTATAAAAGGCCCCGAAATGACAAAGATATTTGGTTTTTATTAAAAGGTGATAGTGACTTATGTCTAATTATTCATGTTTAGTAAAATATTTGCATGATTTTTGGAAAAAAAACACAGTCTAGTAGTATTGTGCACTCATTTCATGAAGATGCTATGTGACGTGATCTATTGCAAAACATTTAAGGAACACTAATTGTGACAGACAGCACTTAATAAAAATCACTGAATAACAGACTCCTGACTATGGACAGGCACATACACTTTAGGGTTGCCAACAGTGTGTCATCAGGACAGTTGTGACACTGGACGGCAATTACACCACACTTCCTCATTTCAACATTAGAAACAGTCTATGTTTCCCAAGGAACATCTTTTAAGCGAGCCCATTGTTTTCATTATTTTGAACTCCTTATAAAAAAATTGAAAACAAAACGTTTACTGATTTTTTGCCTCCGCAGCACTTTACTGGATTTACCTACATCTTGAACGCTCTGCATTATTTGGCAAACCGTTTTGGAATTTTTCACCCTCAATACACCTAAACTGTGTTATGTTTTTGGCGTGTCTCGATTACTGTTTTGAGCTTCTAGCACTGCTAAGTCATTTATACCTTTATAGATAAAACGTTCAGCATGCGTCCAAATTATAAATCTGGTATATCATGAGTTTGTTATATTCCAAAGGCAAAATGATATAATAACCGTAGCTTTTAATTATCAGTTTTTCTATAAACAACGAAGAGAACCGTACCTTTCAGTTCAAAATCTATTTGCAAGAATGAAAGGAAAAGTAAAATATTTTTTTCTGATACATTTCTAATAGGATACAGGTATTTTCCGAGGGAATTCATGGGTTAAAACAAATTGATAGCAAGCTACATCTCTAGCTTCTTATATGATTATAGTTCCTCCATATGTCGATATATACAATATTGAGAAAAGTAATGAATACCCGTTACATAATGGAATCAACGATGATGACAATGCACCTGCAACAGATTCTGAAGACGAATTTGCTTTAATCAACACTGATATTATTGAGGACAAATTGGCCACGAAACCATATCCATCAAGTAAGTAACGAACAGTAAAATATCGCACTGAATCGGTCAAATGATAAAGCTTAAATAAAACAAACGTTATGGTTAACCACAACAACCAAAACATCACACTAGCTGCTTTCTTAGTTGTAGTCAATCTCGACCATTTTCTATATTTGTAGAAAATTATTATATCTAATTTAGTTGAATAACTTATAGATTTGAATTCATTACATTTGTATTACACATTTTTTTCAGTGGTGTTAAGGTTGCTTGGTCTTTTTAACCGATTACTTTGAGATTTCTTCTCAAAATCGTTTGACGACATTGGAACGCGAACGTGTCTGAGAACACCCTTTCACGATCTCAACAAGCGACACTATGAAATCTTTCTGCTAAAAAGGAAATACAATCAAAAATACAAAGTGATCTGTCCATTTCTCACATACCAGTTTTAAAATGCAGAAATATACTTTATATAAGCATAATCTGTCAATGTCTCGTTGCATTTTCCACAGCAAATAAAGGACAACGAAGCAGATGTAAACAACTGCATGTCAGCGTACAGCTTTCATGGGGTTTGTGTTGCTTATTTTTTTGTTTTATATGTTGTGTCATGTATACTATTGTTTGTATGTTTGTCTTTTTTAGCCATGGCGTTGTCAGTTAATTTTCGATTCAAGAGTATCACTGTCCCTCTGGTATCTTTCGTACCTCTTAAAACCAGGGCATGCATTGTACATGTAACATGTGTAATGAGAAGTGTTTCTCGTTTATTTTATGTTACCGTTGTTTTTTCTGTTTGTAATTATTATGGAACCCTTTGTAGCCAGCTTGTTTGTGAGAGCCAAGGCTCCATGTTTCAGGCCAAACTTTACCTATAAAAATTTCTTTTTACACGTTTAATGTGACTTCAATGGATACTTGTCTCATTTGCACTCTTGCCATATCTATTTATTTCCATAAATATTAAAAGCAGAGAGTTTCATCTGCATACGTTTTGCTATATTACATATTACATATTTCCATTAGGAACATGTTCATTTTCAAGTGTTGTCAGAATTTTCCCGGAGTATGTAAAAGAATTTCGCTGCAAAGTAATATTTTTGTTATAGTTTATTTTCATTTTACAAAAAGAGTTTTGAACTATTCTTAAGGAAAGACTGAATACTTGACAGTCACGTTTAACATTATAACATCAGGGGTGTCAGATTTTCCATTTCAAGAGGTAGAGGCTTTTAATAAAAATAGGATAGATTTGCATTTAAATCGTTCTTTATCTGATACTTTTTAATTCAAACACATCTAATATTTCATTTTAACACATTACAAACTACAGGTACTTAATTTTGCCTGTGTTTTTTTAGTCTAAAAAGAAATGTGTTTTTGATTTCATAAATAATAAAAATGACTCAAAATATTTTATTTGACAGCTGAAAATTAATTTCTTTTCTTTTTCAATTACTATCATGGTAGAAAAAAGTCACCGCTGTGGCTCAATGCAACGAAACATGGAGGAAAATCACAGAGCAGCTCTCCAAAAGTGATTTGCCAGAAACAACCAACAGTCAAACTCAATCAAATTTCATCACTAGGTTTTTTTCAAAATCACACGTGCACGCCATCAAAAGCGCTCACTCCAAAACAAACTTGATTACTCTCTCAAATGAAACACTCACCGGCATTTTTAACATCAAATGACAACACATCTTTGAGGAGGCCTGCAGACGATGACACTATAATTCTTAACGATTTCAAAACAGAGATTCAAATCTTAAAAACTTAATCTGGCTGCTGATTTTCTATCTTTTATCCAAATAGTAAAAAAAAACATTTTCTATAGGCAATATTTCTTTTCTTCTTTTTTTTTCTTGGAACCGGTCAGATTTTTTTCAAAAAGAATAACATCAGAAATGTTGTATTGGGAAACAACAAAGAGGTTTCGGAAAACTGGCTACAGACTTTTTCACGGTTAATTTTTATATCTTATAGGTAAACCAAAAAGTATTGCACACATTACAGAAAACTTGTGTGAACGCTGAATGGCCAATCTTCAAGACGCAGATTTTGAATCTATGTTTTGAAATCGTTAAGAATAGTAGTGTCATCGTCTTCAGGTCTCAGTAAAGCTATATTGTCATTTGATGTTAAACATGTCAGTGTGTGTTTCATTTGAGAGAGTAACCGAGTTCGTTTTGCATATGGATTGAGTGTTTTTTGCTAGTGTTTTCGAGAGGAATCTGGTGATGAACTTCGATGGAGTTTGACTGTTGATGGCTTCCGGCAAATCTTTTAGGGAAATCTTTTCTGAAATTTGTCTCCATGTTTCGTTGCATTGAGCCACAGCCGTGACTTTTCTGCCTATAGTGAATAGGAAAATAAATCAGTAGTACTGGAAATCTACTTTTCATATTAAGTACTATTTTAATACTCTAAAAGTATTGAATTATTTAAGTACCTGTATTGTACAGTACTTGATTTGTACTTGAATATTTAAGTACTACATATTTTTGGTTACATCGTTACATTTCAGCATTTTTAAAGTATGTCTACTCCAAATCTCTTAATATTATGATTTTTAAACATGGAATATTGTTATCGGTTTTGGGGGACGTTTCGTCCCCTAGGGTATCACCAGCCCAGTAGTCAACACTTCGGTGTTGACATGAATATCAATAATGTGGTCTTTTTTATAAATTTCCTGTTAACAAAACTTTGAATTTTACAAAAAACTAAGGATTTTCTAATCCCAGGCATAGATTACCATATCCATTTTTGGAATATTGGATCCTGAATGCTCTTCAACTTTGTACTTGTTTGGCTTTCTAAATATTTTGATATGAGCGTAACTGATGAGTCTTATGTAGACGAAACGCGCGTCTGGCGTACTGAATTACAATCCTGGTACTTTTGATAACTATTTGGTATTATTTCTGTACCAAAATTTGAAGTACAAATCAAGTACTGTAAAATACAGGTAAGTTAATAGTACAATAATTCTAAAGTAAAGAAATAGTACTAATTATCAAAAGTAAATTTCCAGTACTACAGATTTTAAGTACAAAAATAATACATATGCAAAATTGGCTGTGTACGATTATAAACAGGCAAAATAAAGTACTTGTAGTTTTTAATGTATTATCATAATATAGTAGATAAGTTTGAACAAAAACATATCAGATAAAGACCGATTTATATGCAAATCTATTCTATTTTTATTAAAAGCCTCTACCCCTTGAGACGCAAATTCTGACACCCCGAGTGACACTTTATACTTGGATGAAAAACTAGTTTTAAAACCAATTAATTTTACGTAAGAAGCTGGTGTTTGGTTAAATTACATGATAGGAATTCAATTCTATATAAATGATTCGGGAGGAAATCGTCTAAATAGTTTTTTAACCAGAAATTTTCATATGAAGCCTTAAAATCTGCAACACGTAAAAATTAGGACGAGGTGTTTGAGAAAATAGAGCAGTGAAAACGACTGATTCTGCTTGCAGGAAAAATAATATGTTTAATTTTTCCGTGCAATGCATTGTATGGTACTAAAAATTCTAAAAAAAGAAATGTTGATACTTGAACTTACTTTGATAGTTTTTCTTCGCTTTGAAATTGCCACCTCATGTCTAACATAGCCGACACCCCGCACGTGGAGTTCTACACGGTGTATTTTCCACCTTTGATTACAGGTGACAATTGATTAAAAGTATCCTTGACCTATTATTTGGACATTATATCTCGATCTATGCTTTTATCCTTAATACCTCATGCTTCAGGAAAACGCAATTATAAGTACTTGTATCGTTGTCATACTGATAATAAATTGATTATTTTATAGTCAGAATTTCGAACAGTGGAAGAACATCAATTGGTGGTACTCATTACCATGATAACAGTAAGTCGCTATATCAGTTTGTTATTCAAAATAAGTTGCACGATCAATAGAACTATAAACAAAACAAAACAGAAAAAAACAACACAATAGCAAAAATGTCTATATATATACAGTCCGTGTCATTTGTATTGTACGAATTTATAAATAGTTGAAGTTGACCAATATAATATACAGCTGTTAGACTTTTGTAATTTTACAAATGGAATTGTGTTTTGAAAGAAAATGTATAATTGTATACATTGCAGTTTATAACGTAGAACGAAAGTTAAATAGAATAAAATTGCAAAAATAAATACAAAATTATAGAATAATGAAGCAAATAAACACAAAAAGGAAAGCCCCTTATCATTTGGCAAAATCAAAAGCTCAAACATTTCAAACGAATGGATATCAACTGTCATATCTGATCATTAATGCGTATCAGGACGCCGTTGGTAATTTTTCATAAAATATAAGGGTTTGAAGGAGAAACCCTTTTAAGGTTAAGACTTAACAACTACAAATATACAATCATTATACCTAAGTATATGTATACATATTTTGTATATTGTATTACGTCTCCTAGTTGTAAGTCAATAGTTTTTAAAAAAAAAGACATTGTCTCAGGCTATAGTTTTTTTAACAAAGTTCTGGAATAGGTTCTATTTTAATTTTCATGGGATAAAAGAAAATTAATCACTATACGTATTTCGTTGATCACGTAAAAAAGGGAAATATAAAATTTGGAAATCAATTTCTCTAGGTTTTGAAATTTTTAACGCAGGTTTATCAAGAAGTTTATAAGATTCTGCTTTACGTGTGGTTCCAATCTTTTGTAAGGAAAAGCCTGGTGTGTAGTCTAATCCAGAGAAATGGTTTTGAATTGTTATTGCATTGATTCAAACATAGCCGTTATCATTTATGGAATGGATTTCGATAACGGTCAATACACTCGTTTGTTAAACTGTTAGACGAGTGGTGACAACTTTGCCACTGGATTTAGTAGTCACTTGTTAGAACATGTTCCTTACATCAACTGGAAGATATATACTCCATATATATGCTCTGCATGGCTATTGCTAAGTAGAAATGCAAAGATAACTAAAGGGAAGCTGAAGTCTGTTATCTCTCTTCTCGTAACAGCTTTCAATGAAGTGATCCTTATTTTGAAATTCAAGGTATTTTTCTTTTCAAGAAATATATTGAATAATATCAAAAAAACTAAAATAGACAGATGACGAATAAGAAATACCTTAATATCATAAGAAAGAAGAAAATATAATCCAACATATAAACACCATAGAAATCCTCAAACAGTAGATATTGATTTCCAAAAACAATAACTTGTAACAAAAATTAGAATATAAAAAAGAAACTGATGAACTGATTAATGATGCAATAAAAAAAAATCAGGTCGAGTAGCTTTTTTTTCAAATGTCAACGCTCCTCTTTTTTTTGTTACATGATCTTCTTTTCATAAATGAAACTAAAGAGGGGTTTTTAAATAGTTTAAACAATATAAATGGGTTTGTTTGTGATAATTTGTAATAAGCTATCAATGTAAATAAAACTAAAACTATGGTTAAAAGCAAAACTGTTTTAAAACAGTTAACTCATTTGCAGCATACAACAATATTCCAATATCAGACAGAGTATAAATTTTTAGAAATGTTAATTGAAAACAATTGAAATCTTTCGCAAGGCACTATAGATCTAACAACTTAACCTTAAACAAGATATCTTTGCTATGGCGTCATATACTAGTTCATTGAATATTATATCAGTTAAATTGTCTAATAATATATTTGATTCTCTATTTAAACCTATAATCATATATAATTTAGAAGTAACATCTTGGGATACCTATTATAACATATTGTAGAGCTAAAAAAGAGCAAATAACTTAAGAAAACAATTGGACCTTTTTTCATTGATAAAACACCTTGAAAAAAGTTACATCTACTTTTTTTGTAAACATACACATTATTCATGTACACTTGGTATAAGAAAGACTTCATAAAATTTAGAAGCAAGAGCTAATCTATATTGTATCTTATTAGATTATGTTCTGAAAACATCAATCCTCTTTTAAAAGAATCCTTTATTTTGGTTCAAAACTTAAACTATGCAGGAATTTATTCTTTTTTTTAACAACATTATACATGTTGTATATTTATTCACCAAATATGCTTGTTACATTGTTACACCAAGACTTCTAGCTTTTCTTGATTTATCCTGTTAGATATTCCACTGATTACCCAGGTTAGCAATCTGCTGCTGGTATATATGTATACATTTTTTGAAATACCATTATTGTACAACATTTTAATACGTTATGTCTTTTAGAAAATAATTCAGACCAAAATAATGTTTGTCAAAAGTTTCATATCCAAAGACTAATTGCTTTAATGATACTCTAAAATTTAGATTTGATTTTTATCATTTATTCATACTTTTCCAATTTTTGTTCTAAAAATCGACATAAAATAAAAACGTGGTTATAATCTTCTTCTTCGTTACATATATTACATAGACTGTCATTCTTCTGTTTCTTTTCAAACAATAATTGTTTTGTTGGTAATATAAATTGTAAAAGTTTCCATCTTTATATTTTTAACTTATTGTCTTCTAAATAATGAAACATGTAAACATATAGTTGGTTAATACTAAGATGCTCATTAATTTGTAAAATACGCATCCATTTGCTAACACCAATTTATGGTTCAGTTTCAGGAATTTATTCTTGATTCTCATATGCGAAGCAAATACATGTATTACAAGAAACTGGTTTGTAAGATTTGGACACTTTGAAGACATATGTCTCACAAAAAATTACTAAAACTTAAACGATAAGAGAACAAACAATTTAAGACTGAAGTATAGTTAGATAAAGCTAGTACATAATAAAATATCAGATATATAGGATAACAGCAAATTTACTATTTATAAACATTAAAAACTAAATAATACAGAAAAGTAATATTTAACATGCTCAAAACTTTATTTTAGAAAACTGTTAACGAAATTTAGATTAAGTGACCATAATTATAGCAAAGGAAAGATACCTTAAAATACCAAGAGAAAAAAGATTATGCAAAAACGGCAAAAAAATTGAAGATGAAATTCAATTCATTTTATATTGTGATAAAAACCGTAATAACAGAAAAGTTTATTTTGTTTTTTTGATAAACGAGAATATACAACTTATAAATTTAAATCAGATAGATAAAATAACATATATATATATTTATACTCAACCCAAGATTACACACTCAGGCAAATATGTTAGGATCCTGATTGTTATTGATTATTTTCATTTTGCGATGTTGTGTCACATACTGTAATTATGAAAGTTTGTGACAATAAAGACTTGAATTGAATTGAATTGAATTCTCGATAAAAAAAAATCAGAATATTAAAAACTTACAGTCTGCAACCCTGCACTACACTATTGCCTGACAATTAACGAGCAGCAAGAAGTGACAGTCAGTTCTTAGTATGCTTTACGTAAACATGTGTGCATAAATTTCTATTTAAGGTATATCCCACGCAGGGACGGAAAGCCAGTCGAAAACAAACTTGATTGGTAAGATGAAGTTAAACAATACCATATGAATAATGAGAAGCTGAACGGTGACAGATACTATATCATTGGCAATTTACAAATATCAAAATTGAAATATTTCAACTTCTGTTTTCTTCACCTACGTGTCCCCTTACAAAACATGCTAAGTAATCAGAAAACAAAACAAAGAAAATCAGCCAGTAGAAACAATGCCAATGATAGCTATCTTAATTTTCAGATAATTATTTGATACAAAATTTTAGATTGTATTCTGTAATTAATTCTTTCCACCTTGTCGTAGAAAGACCTATTGATTTTGTTCTGACTAATATTTTTTCGCATATTTTTTTTCTTGTGCTGTTCTTAAAACATGTAGATTATTTTATTTTTGTTTATGATATCATACTGTGTATACGCTTTTGAAACTGGCCCTGTTTAACCGAACACTTTCCTTTGTAAGAATTATCTCCCTGAACACGAAGACTCCATATGAGAGTTATTATCTCTTTTTGTTTATGGTGTAAGTGATATGCATTTCTAACTAGAAAATCATAAGTTATAGAGACCTGGGGTCTTTTGATTTAAGGTCTTTGGTCCAACAAAATTGAAAAGTAATTCAAGGTCATAGGTCAAGGTCATATTCTTTTTTTCAAATTTGGCGTATTTCACTTATCTTCAAAACTTGTTAAAGATATCGACAAATTATTTTTACTAAATTGTTCTTTGCGACATGTCATAACACGTACATTTTAATAAGAAGGGTATGTTGACCGTAAAGGGGAGTTTTCTCCCTTTTTTATTGAACATGACATGTATGGTGGTAATAACTCATTTACCAAGTATAATAGGATATGTTGATTTAAGGATATATTCTACTGACTTTTCCGTCTCGTTCAGTCTCGTTGAAATCTCGGTCTTGAATTATTTCCAAAACATGTGATACAAGTGGAAAATGTCAATGAATTTTAAAATATTATACTCAAACATAATTCTGTGAAAAAATTGTGTATTTACAATGAATGGTTTTAAAGTTATCCAGTTTTCCAATTTTACGACCAATCAAGGCCGCATTTTTAGCCAAAATTTTGAGAAAATGGGTTAGGGATACAAAAAATGATTTTACAAGAATCATGTTCATCCCATTTCATTTTGGTTTTTTCAAATTTCTTAAATATGTATCTTTTCAATCATTTATAAAAAAAAAGTTGAAATAATAGACATTTTTTCTTAAAACTGAGAAAAATCACAAAAATACAAAATTGACAGCATGGTAAATTTGTCACAAAAAAGCGTCAAAATATTATAAAACTTTCTTATATTAACACCTACATATAGTTTTTTAAGTAAAATTTATTCAGATTGGTCCACTTCATCTTTATAGAAAGTATGAAAAAAAGTTTAATTGTGGAACTGTGATTTTTTTTCACAATATTAGCCCAAAAATAGGTAAAAATCGATGAAAAATAGAAAATTCATAAAAATTGCGCATTTTCAAAGTGCCGTATCAAAAAAAAGTGCACCACTATATGATTTTTTTCTTCACCAAATATTTTAATATAGTCTTATAAACCCAAACATCAGGTAAAAAAAAAAGTTTAATTCTAGAAATTTTTTACTCCTCAGAGGTGTACATCCTTAAGGTCCTTGGTTTCTGACCTGGAAATTTAGCTCAAGGTCAAAGTTGAATCTGATGTTCCAGATTTTGACCTTTTCCTTAACTTAATATTTAAACACGCCAAAGCCATTGGATTTTTTTCATGACCTTGAAAATCCAACCGGAAATGACTTTGTGTAAACTGGAAGTAGTTTTGTTTTGTACTTTTTGATGTAAAAGTATATAGAACCATATCTTTTTGGAATCGGTGTCAATTAAACTATTAAAAATACCGCAACATTTTCAACCGTATCTTAATATTTTCATATCGAAATGAATTGTAAGAAGTGGAAAGCCCTTCAGTTGTTCTCTAAACAATTGCTTTCTTAATTTGTCTGTAGTTGTTTACTATCTTTGAAATCGTTTTTGTCACGCATTTAATGTTTCCCTTGTTGGGATTTTAAGACTTGTTTGCACCCTCTTTATATGTATTCCTCCATGGTTCAAATGAAATGAACGTAATTGTAACAGTCTTAAACTGTCAACAAACGTTGAACAACAGACTAAAGCAAAAAGAGCTTTAATTGAAAACACATACATACCAGATATCAGCGCTTTGTATGGGGGAATGTGTTTCTATGTTAAGATATTTATATTTTGTCATTTTAAAACAAAATAACGCATAAATTAAACAGAACAGGTAACGATCCAGTGGTTCAATGTGATTTCACCAGATATGCATTTCAAAATTGTTGTTTAATTTCATAGTATATCTTCAACGCTGTTGTGTATTTTTTTGGTAATAATGATCTATTATATCTTCGTGTCTAAATTATTACTGCTTAGCATTACTTGTATATATATTCCCGTCTATTTAGATACCTCCAAAGCAAGCGTGAATCAGCATGATAGAGATAAACCATATGTTGAAACAAGTTGTTTATTAGAGGCACAAAAAAAACTTACAATATATCGGAAACTTATATTGTCATCAGGTAAGGGTTGTGGAAAAACCTATTTAGGAAAGTTATTATTACATAAATACTCGACACAATCCGACCAGTTTCACCACCTGATGACACCCGTAATTTTAAGATTCGCACAGCAATGGTCTACTGTCGTAACGCCGAAAGAAAACATGATAATTTTATTGGATGATATTTTTGGAAAAGTTGCAGTGGATAAACGAAACCTTGAAGACTGGAAATTGTTGTTTCCTGATATACATACGTGTATAAATGATGACAGCTGTTCTGTACATGTAATAATCACAATACGAGAAAATATCTTAAGGCAGATTACCAATGAACTAGTCCAGTTTGACCTTTTTCGGGATATAGATACATGTACATGTAAGTATCTTGTTCATATAAAATATGATGACACAGACAAAGAAACTATTCTCCGAAACTATTTTTCTCATTTTAACACAAAACGAAGTACTACTAGGCAAATATCAAAAAACGAGATTGACAATTGTGTCCATGAAGTCCTACAGATGCATGTGCCATATGCCTTTCCTTTATGTTGCGTTGAATATTTGAGTAACGTAAAATATTACTTACAAGGTACAACGTTTTTTACGAATCCAGTAGAAGTTTTTCTACCTGAATTCCGCTCAATGTATAAAACAGATAAATGTACCTTCTTTCTGTTGAGTCTGGTATTATTTTCTCCTGGGCAGAAATTCCAAATAAACATACAGAGTTCCGAGAATGCTAATTATGGAACATTTGTAAAAGAAATTGCCGAATTTTGTAGCATTCAAAAATCCTTCGATGCCCTTTTAGGTGAAGTTGAATTGAAGAGACGAGAACTAGATAACATTTTCATCTATCAAGTTAATACAGAAGTATGTTTTAAATTTGATGTTATTCTAAATCTCATGATACATGCTGTTGGGGAAAACCATATGCACTTTCTTTTGAGAAAAATGGAGTTTTCTGTTTTGCTTAAATATTCTACTGTATCCAACAACTACAGTTATCCGATTAAAAAAATTGTCATTTCTGAACATTTTCGTCATGCCTTGACTTCTAGGTTTTTAGAAGAGGCAGAAAAAGGTTCTTTGAAAGAAATTGTTTGGAGCGAAGAAATGGAAGACTACTGTTTTGTAGAAAATTTCATTTCTCAGCTCAAGACTACTACTCATTACGAAATGTGTCTAGGAAAAGGAAATAACTCTGGTAGTTTGTTATCATTATCAATCAAACACTGCCCTCCACGATACAAATTAATGGACGAAGTTACCAAAAGTGCACCAAAAAAGAACAAAGGTATGATATTTAAGCACGAGGAATATCCAGAATGGTTTCTAAACGAAGTTTACCATGTTTTAAGATGTGCTATCGAACAAAATGACATTAACGCATGTAAAAGCGTGACCCGTTGTCTGAACTGGGTGACGCATTTACCGAATGAAATTTTGCATTTGTGCGCTAGATGCAGGGACGACAATATTTTTAATGATGTCATGGAACATTATCCCCAGTCCAAACGTAGAGCAGAAAAAGCTAAAAGATTGAGGAAAACATTTCTCTGTCAAGTGACCACAGATTATCAATACACAAGATGCCCATGTTTTTGGAAAAAGTCGTACAATCTTACAAGCTAATAAGGTCATTACATGTAATTTTCATCAGTTTTATTTAAAATCCGGTCAATTACGTTTATAAAATTTTCAGACTATTTGATGTGGTTGGATTAAAGACAACCCTTTGGTAAAAACCAAGTAAGGACAGTTACAGTGAACTACATTCGCACTGCATGGATAATAATGAACTTATATATCAACTTTTTCATTGAATTCTAGCATTGATAGCTACAGTACTTATATTTTGTTTTACAACATAATACCACTGTTGCCGACATTAATTTGCATGAAATTTGTATATATTTGTTGAAATGATTAAAACGGAGGAAACTAAACGTCAATAATTATGATAAGCAGTTTGGACTATTATGAAGTTAATTGTACGTTCATTGGACAATTAAATATGTGTCACTAATGAAGAGACTCGTTTTAATATTTTACTATCTTTATTTTAAATAATCAAATAGAAATTGACCTTTTTAGTGTCATTTATGATATTTTGATTTTGTGTTTTACTTTCTCGACCAGCTTATACCTTATATATTTATAGATGACCATTTGATCGGCCATTATATTATTTGCTAAGCCACATCTCAATATTACAGAACGACTGTATGTCCTTTAAATTATTTGTGGTCCGCAGATATTTGTACTTTGTCGTCACTTAGATTTGAAATTCATTATTCGAAATGCAAAGTTTACACATTTTTTATCATTCAAAACTGAAAAAATGCACAATTCCGATCTGTCATTTAATTTTTTTTTTAAATAAATAAATGTTAAATCAGCAAACAAAGGTACGCACGCAAAGATATAAAACTTAGAATAATACAAAAAAGGTCATTTATAAAAACAGAAGTTGTATCAAGTGACGCAAACGATTTAGCATATAATTGTTATAATTGCAATTTGTGACTTGAAATCCCCTAAATTTAAATCTAGACATCAATGGACGGCACCATGAATATGTTAACTCAAGATACCGTACACTTTTTTGAATTCACAGACCCCATAAAAAGTCGCTTATAGGTTGAGTGTGTAATGCATGTTCTGTTCTGCTCAAGGTTATTGACTAATTTATTGATCTCAAAATTGTTTACTGACAATAAGAAGAAAACAATACGTTATCAAATAGGGTATACTTTGTAAGTTGACTTTATTTTATTTCATTATATAATATGACATGTTTTCTGTATTTAGTATACATTGATGAGTCTTTTGTAGACGCATACGTAGTGTGGTTGTGTCGAAACAAATTGATATACGTATATTTGCTGATATCATTTTATTATATTGTATGATATATTGAGTTTAAAGATGTGAGTCGCAATTCCAGTTAGCCATTATATCAGTTGGCTACATTTGTCAACTAACACTCATGAAACAAAAAGATTGACTTAGTTCGTTTATTACCCTTTTCAAATGTAACGTTAAGCACACCAAACGGATGGAAAACAATTGTCAAATTCCTAATACTGGTGTATAAAGTGTTGGATAAAATCTGGAATTATAGCTAACTGAATCTGTCACCTGTAAGAAAGACGCATGATGTACAGAAAAATATTATGTTTCTGTCTATATTCTTTACATTTCGTTCATATTTTATGTTATATGATATCAATTCAATTGCACTTTTGTGGGTTTATTTAGTATATCTATTAAGAATTGTGAGTGAATACTTGTAACAAATATTATCTTTAACATGTTTAAACATCTGTTTCACATATTGTAAAAGAAAATCTGTTAAATTTGAAGAAAAAAATAAACAAAAATTTGAAAAGCAAAACAAAAATTAAAACAAAACATGGACAGTTGTATGCTTTGAAAAAAGATAAACATAGATAAACATGATAAATACATCGAATCTTGCAACATTGGATTTTATTCCAGAGTTGAAGAAGCTGTCTGTATTTCATTTGAATATATTGAAGGCAAGGATATATAATTAAACAGTACAGCAGCCACAAAAAAATAGATATATTCGTTGAAAAAAATAATTGGAGACATCATTTCATTCAGATTAGAAAAATGATGTCTTTTATTCCAAAACTGACAAAATAGCAATATTATCTTTTTTATGACATTATTGATGAAAATGTTAAAACAGAAGAAAACTTTATTAACACAATCTCAAAAAAATAACTAGATGTCAGAATTTTGTCAATTTAAGAAAGTTTTTCAAAAGGAATGATTAAAGGTATGAACAGAGAATTTCAAAGAAAACTATCGGTACAGAGAGTTGTGCAATATATTTACATTTAATGAATAACTGTAGTAATAAAGTAAATTCAGGATTGATGTATGAGATATTTATTTGAAATGAAATTGTTATAGATGTTGTTTTTTACAGATGAAAGACAATGTTTAACCTTATAACTTTCAATGACTTTCTTGTAATGTGTTATAGTTTGTACATCCTTAATTAACAGTATAAAGTATGTCGTTAGAAATTGCAATGCTTTATTCTACCTTATTTTTTTTATTAAAAAGTGGAAGATCTGCAATATTTCAAGCTGAAACAGCACTGACGATTGTGATATTATATTTCTTAATTGCCATTTTTTTTATAACTTCTCGAGTGAAATGAAAATACTGCTAATAACTAAATTTCAATAAAAAAACATTAAAAAACATTAAAAAAATTAATATAGAATAAAAAATAAAGGATGACCAATACTATGAAATCAGTTATTAAATTACATTCATAAAGTTATAAATAATATATATACAATAATATATCTGGACAAAAAACAAAATGTGTTGATGAATATTCTGTGTATAAAAGCAGTTACAAAACATGCAAGATATAGGCAACTATTAAACTGACGAAGTATAAATGTTAATTTGATAAACATGATAAAGTTGTCAAATTGTTGTAATAGTTTTATGATTTAAAATGTATAAAATTGTATAATCTAGCACAAAAAAAGATAAAAAGATAAGAATATAGAAATATATATTCGGAATTGATTTAGAGAAATAATTTTACAGATAATTGTTAATTGATAACTCTACTCTTTAACCGCAGTATTTCATCATGTAAGAAAGAAAAATATAATTTGCATACTCTATTTATTTAAAAATCGAAATTACTACATTGTATAGTGTGTTTTTAATTTAGACATGTAATGTGCGTAAAAAGCTCACAGTTGTGCATTGAATCGATGATAGATCTGGTAATTTCCTAACCAGAAAATGATTTTTAAACGATATAAGTTAATCAATCAAAAAAAGTTAAAACTATGTTCAAAATTTTATTTTGCCAAACAAGCTAGATGATTCATATTCTTTAAAAATTAATTTCAATATTCCCCTTTCTATTTTATAATCGAATATGATATATTATGATTAAGTTTAGATGTTATGTAATATAATAACGATTATTAGAGAGAAATGTGAAAAGGGACTTTTACTGGCATGCAGCACTAGTGAAGTAAATTGTTAACAGTTTGCAGTATATTGTTGAAATAAAATAAAATATCAGATAGTATTCTAATTATTGATGATATTTCTTCAACATTGTGTTCAAGGCAAAACCAATGTTTGTTACCTTTGGAATTTGGAAATAAAAAAAATAAACCAAGTTTTTTCTTACTCGACGGATTACACATATAAACCAGGGTCTGCCTGCTCCTTTATAGCATTTGATATCACAAACTCCACCCATTTCGAATTTGGTGAGTTCGTGTTGCTTAGTTTGAATTCCTCTAGCGACGAATTTAAATGTTTGCACTTTGTCGGTCAGTCTGTTTGTCCATCCGTCAGTCCGACAAATCAGTTTGACATTCTGTTTTCGCTCATGCTTGACAAGAATCAATTGTTATTGGATATATTTTATTATCATCTCAAGTTGCAGATCAAGTTTGAATTTTGTTCCGGTCTGATAATTTTGTGCAGAGTTATGGTCCTTGGACTTCAAAATCTTATTGAAATATTCAGTCTTTGGCACGTGTTCCGTCATGTTTGGAGCAATTAATTGAATTGATATTTGTCATAGACACCATGATAAGTTATTGATCAAGTTAGAAATTTGTACCAGTAATCGCTTTTCCTACTTTGGATTCAGTATTTTTTTATTACCGGTGACCCACAAATTTTAATGTTCAACGAATAACAATTTGTATACAGGCCCCTATGCAGACGTTGGCAAAACCACAAAATCAAATATCCACGAAAATGCAAAAATTCTTCAGTCCGCCAAAAAATGTGTACCCACAAAAATAAATGAATCTGCAGTAGTTAATAAATATTCAATATGTTTTAAGGCTAAAACTTGACACAATGTTGCATGTATTGCATTGATGTCGTTTAAACAATCGCCCGGATATCTTCGTATATTTTTAGGATCTTTTGGTTCTCAATGCGTATTAAACTCATATGAAATGAGTGACTGGTGAAAATTAATGTTTATCCAATTCTTAAACCAATGCATGTATATAACAGTATAAAGTGTACACTCAGATAATAGTTTATTTCAATGACAGATCCATGCGTATTGCGATCACCGGATTTTTACGAGAAAGGTCACTCTAAGGACCCTTCCATTCTGAAAATAAATCGTCGAATTGCTTTTTGGAAGCAAGGATTACAAGAAAGTTAACTTCTTAAATTAAAGAATCTTCTTCAAAAAAGGGATTTTTATATATTTTTTATAATGAAAACTATCCATTTAGTTATAAAAAAGCATCTGTATAATATTTTCTTAATGTTCAGTTACATATGACTATAACTTCGTACTTTCTTTGTCCTTTAAAAAAAATATTGTGGATCGTCACTAATGAGTCCTTTGTAGACGAAATGCGCGACTGGCGCATATACAAACTTTTAATCCTGGTATCTATAATGAGTTTATTCATGCCATCTTTAACTTCGGAAAATCGCATTTTCTTTATATCCTTTTTACTTTCTATTAATGAAAGACAAATATATTTATATATGGGATGACTATATATAACTTTATACATAACCCATTTGTTTTTTTGTTTTTTTTATTATGATTCCACTTTCTTAGGATTTTATGCGTTGACGAGATGAACTCAAATATGTCCGGGCATACTGTTTTAAATTTTTTTTTTTTTATAATGTAGACTTCATGTCAGTAAAGTGACGGGATGATTTACTAAACAAGATGGACTGTTTGATGAATATAGTAGTAATGTAATATTTCGGAATTTTGGAATTTTCAATTGTCCAGAAGTATGTTAAAGGTGAAAATGAAGAGGATTACAACAGTGACAACCAGATCCCCTGTCTCTATTACTTTTAAATCATGTCTTTTAAATTAACAATAAGACATTGATTCTTGGAAAGTTAAACTTGTAAAAAAACAATTGTTTGCTATATGTTTACTTTTTGTTCTATTGAAAACGAACAACTGGCATAAGACCAAGTCAATGACCCCTATATACGTTTGGCTAGACATTAAACAAGGTTAAAGCCACCGTTTTTTTAATGTTTTCAATTTTCTTCTCCTTGTCGTCTATTTTATACAATTCTAAAAAAGAACTGCTACAATTTTAATCAAATTGGAACGTTTGCATGTCTTTCGTCATTTTTCTAAATCAAACATATTCAATTTTGAATCTGACGTCATGGAAAATAATAACTATATCATAAATGATTGTTAGACACACAATGTATTGATGTTTTCTTTTGCAGGTGTGTCATACATAGGGATAACAATGGGGGGATCTGACTTTTAAGCTGTCCCTCCATATACATACGATGACATATCCAATAGACAAACAGATTTCAAGATGAAACACATTAGTATTCATAATGATCGCGAATTCTTTATTCCTATCATAAAAGAAACGTTGAGTCTTAACCCGTCTTTGAAAATAGATGCTTCACCCTGGAGTCCTCCGGCGTGGATGAAATTCACTAATTCGTTATACTGTAACGGTCCTGTTTATAAATTTATAAGTAGGTTGAATTCAAATCATCAGGATTTTGTTATGAACAGTGGGAGGACTAAACAAGTTTCAAGCAATTACTTGACTTGAATTTGTAAAATTACATTGTTATTATTAGCTGTGTCGGAGATTACTCATGTCTATATCATTTGGAGTCCCGTTATTTTTTTGTTCACTGTTTTCATGTACGACACTCTGGTATTAGCTATTGTCGTCGCCATAAGTGTTGATACATAACATCACAAATTGAACGATGGGAAAAATGCAAGTGGCAGGACGTCACACAAGTGAACGTCAATTCTACTATATTATTACATAAAATGTGTGTCACGGTGTGTCTGAATGTGTCGTCCTTCAATATAAATTCGTGACTCCTAAGCACTCGGGTTCAATCTTGTTTCGTCTGGGCGCCATTTCGTAGACTTTCAAATAACTAAAGCTGCATGCATATTCTCGTTTTAAGGTTAGGATCATAAAAAAAAATAAAAAGAGTTAAAATAAAATTCGAGATATTATTTACGATTTATCATTGTCAATAACTGTCCATAGTTTGCATTAAGCAAATTATACTGATTTAGTACAAATCAACACTTCGACACGGTGCCGTTTTTCTAACAACACATATCAAGCAGATCTCTCTATATACTTAATAAATAAGAATTCGGAATTCACTTTTAGAAATTATATATCATGAGGTGTAAAAGAACAAATAGAAGATTATATTGGAATTATTAGCTTTAAATTGGTTTCAGTGGCGGACCCAGCCATTTTAAAAGGGGGTTCCAACTATATGTTCCCATTCAAATGCATTGATCGTCAAAAAAATGGGGGATTCCACGGTTTTAGGGTTTGAGACGGTTTTACGTAGAATTTATGCCTTTAAGGACGACACACTTTAAAAGCAGTAAAAATAGGAGTAACTCGACACACATGCCACCAATCTATTTAGGGTGTATTAACAACTGTTCCTTTGTAATTTATCAATTTATTGTTAACTGTTATAAAAGATCATAATGTTTCACTTCTAGTTAATAATTCGTTAGCTTATTGAACATCTCTTTACACATGCCATACGTGATTCTACTTTATACTATCAACGGTACCTAGAGGCGTTTACTTTCAGTATCATTCCGCTAAGGTTTAGTTATAGGAGTACGTTATTATCCGCTTCATTGGTGACAGCGTTGGAATCTACTAAAAATAAACAGTAGTAATGCACAGACAGAAAAAAAGCATGTATCAAGACCCATGGCCAGCTGATATGACCACCTTCGATCACTAACCTTAGATCAAGATATAGACGACACGCGGGCCCAGATGACAGGACTCCCTGCACCTATTAGAGAACGATATATCAATACTCTCTGGAGAAGTACAGGTGCGGGTAAAAACGAAACCAAGTAAATCTAGCCATGTAAGGAGCTCACTCTCAAATATCGGACCTTGCGGATTAAGGAATGGACACAGTGAGTCGGGTAAAGAAGTTTTTGGCGGAGCGGAATTTTGTAGGAACAGAAATGATTTTGCATTTCATAGATCAGCTGTATTCATAGCTGATAATCAACGGTTATCCCATGGCAGGAGAGATATACCATCTAAAATCAGTCCAAATAATAGTAAATTTACTTCGGGGCGGGACCCCACGGACACTCAGACGTTTGTTCAACGCCATCTGAATATATATCAAGATCCGATATCGATGGCTATTCCAAGTCGGGCTACATTGTACCACGATAGAGGAAAGGGTTACTCAATGGAAGATTTGCACTTACATTTACGTTCCCTATTCATTTTGGAAATCGAACACGGGAGTTTCCGGACGTTATGTCAGAGTTTGAGGATAATTATCTTGGTCGTTCCGACAACCAAGAAGAACGCCAACGTTCCGCATTAACGGACAGACGGAGGGCAGAGGATAATATAACTTTATTTTCGACAAACAGGCAACTGAATTCAGCAAGTATTAAGCAGAAATACAAAAATCCAACTAATTATGACGGGGATAGTAGTCGACAGAACTATCAAGTCCACTTTGAGATGGTATCTGAGATAAATGGCTGGGACGACATAAGAAACGCTCTTGAATTGGCAACACGTTTGAGGGGCCCTGCCCAAGTAGTACTGAGTGACTTACGACCTATAGGCTATGAACACTTAGTAGCTGCTCTTTCATGAAGGTTTCAGTAAGTAGTCAATAAGAATTATACAGACCACAAATGAAGCATCAAAGTCATGGGAAGGGACAATCGTTTTCAGAATTAGCACAAAGTATAAAATGGGTTACAAGACTTGCATACCCTACAGCTCCTATTGAAGTGTGAGAGCAGCTAGCGCGCGATTTTTTCATGGAATCACTCAACGATCCAGATCTTGAATGGGCAATTTTTGAAGGGAAACCAAAAAGCATATACGATAGAGCTATTTACATCAGGACATAGGAGGAAATACTCAAATAGAGCTCCTCTTATACGCCAAACAACGGGAATTTCTATAAGTGAATCCGAAGAGTCAGAAGAAATGGATAACATCATTGAAAGGTTGGCTAGGATATAAAAAAAACAGAAAACCAGGAAAAAAACACCAGGACCTTGTTCCTATTGTGGGGCGAAAAGTCACATCATAAGGGTGTGCAGAACATTTCTGGCGCCGCTGGGGCGACAGTAAAATAATAACGTTAACCAGAAGGCAAATACTAGAACCTACACAAAAGGAACACAAACTGTCAATCTTCCAGGTGTGTTACCGCCGGGAAACTAATAAAGGTCGAAGGAGAGGTCCCACCTTTGGCCGACACATGCATTATTAATGACGGACCATGTAAAGAACAAATTAAGCATGATAGTTTATATTCAAAAATAAATTTTTAATGGAATTTTTGTCAATTGTTTGATTGATACTGGATCAATAATGTCCATATTACATAGCCGAAAACATCTTTCAATACCAGAATCTCAAAGACCCGTATTGTCTAAATCTGGTGTCCACTTAAAATTAGCAAATGGAGACCTACAGGCCACTATTGGAATAGCAGAATATTCCATTACAATAAATGGGAAATGTTTTCAACACTTCTTATTGATAGTTGATTTTGATGCTCAGGCTATTTTGGGATATGATTTACTCAACCGACACAACTGTAAGATTGATATTGGCAAGGGTACTATATCATTTGGAGGCACTGAGATTTCATGTCAGAAAGAGTCACTAATGGCGTCTATTTTGAAGTTACAACAGATGAAATATTACATAACCACCTTATCCTAGAAACAATAGTAGGATATTCAAGTCATATTTCTGAAGCTATCATTGAACCAGAAGATTAAAGTACAGATACAAACTTTCATGTAGCACTATCGGTAGTTGACCCTAGCAATGGTACAATACCGATGCGTATTGTGACATGATTGACACAGAATGTGTCATTTACCGACACACCAATATGGCAACTTGTGAGACACTACCATATGGTTCCTATCAGTCGGACCCTCCTGAAAGGAGAATAGTAGAAACAACTAATATAATAACTACTAATAAGACACTAACACTAACTCAAGGAGTAAACAAAGACTCACAAAACCAAAGAACATTTACATCAACAGTTATAATTAATAAATAAGAAACAACACGAACTCAACTCAAAGAGGACCCAAAAAGATTAATTCAATCTTACCTTATAACCTTGAAGATCTTTTCATGGCAAGTAGTCGAGAGTTCTCCGAAGAGCAGACATTGCAGTTAAAAAATCTACTGATACGACAAAGCGATGCTTTCGCAAAATCAAAGAATTATTTAGGTTGTTGTGACCTTATTGAACATACAATTGACACGGGTGACACCAGGATAGTTAAACAGAATCTGATACGTCTTCCTTTGGCTAAACGCTAGGCCGCCAATAAAGAGATAAACCAGGTGATGGAATGAGAAATCTTCGAGCTTAGTACGAGTCCAAGGTCGTCTCCAATCGTACCAGTAACTACGACATCTTAGGATTCTTGACAATATGACAAAAAAGGACTCGTATCCACTCCCAAGAATAGCAGATTGCCTGGATGCTCTAGGAGGGTGCAAGTTGGTATTTCATTTTTTTACATAAATAAGGCCGTTTGTATTCTGGTTTGAATTGTTTTACATTGTCTTATTGGGGCATTTTATAGCTGACTATGCGGTATGGGCTTTGCTCATTGTTGAAGGCCGTACGGTGACCTATAGTTGTTAAAGTTTGTGTCATTTTGGTTTTTTGTGGATAGTTGTCTTATTGGCAATCATACCACATCTTCTTTTTTATATTCGACAATTGATTTACAAAGTGATTATTGGCAGGTGAAGATGGCAGAATCCGACAAAGAAAAGACGAGTTTTGTAACACATTAAACCTTTTCCAATTAAAAGTATGCGATTTGTTCTATGCAACGCTGGCGCATGTTTCGAAAGACTAATGGAGTGCTTTCGTTCAGGGCTGAATTGGCATATTTGTCTGCCGTTTTTGGATGATGTCATATGTTTTTTAGATTTCTATGAGGAACACCTATCCCGTTTAGAACAAGTTATATCAAAAATCAAAAATGCCTATCTATGATGTGACATGTAGTGTTTTCGCAAGCTCCGGTAAAATTTAAAAAAAAACATCTTTAAACCTATTTCTTGTTGTACTTTTCGTCGGATATATAACCTAAATTCATTGCAGAGGTCTTTTCCGTCCAAGAGTAAGTGAAAATAAAGTAAACAAACTGTCAAAACTGAATTCTAAGTGAACACATATCGTTTTGTTTACAAAATGGCGAGCGAACTAGACCCAGTTCACCACAATAATCAACAAATACAAAGATACAAGTCAGTACACTTTAGTTCAAAGTATATCAAGGGGATCACACATACAGATATTCTAAACGAACTGGAAAAATATATAAAACAGAGAAAAGGTTAAAGCTATACAACTGACTGAAAGAGAATGTGTTGTAACTGTTGATGATCAGGCATCGAAAACATTATTACTAATAAAGGGTATCGAACTTAAAACTATCATCACAAATTTGTTGATGTTGAAAAAGAGGTGACACATGTTACGATTAAGGATGCACCTGTCGAGTTGGGTGATCTTTCAATTTGTACATTTACGAGACAATACGGTGAAGTAGTCCAAGACTCAATTAAAAGGGGTACTATAAGAGGTACTAATATTGAAACCGGTACGCGGTATATTCAGCTGATAAATTGCGTCCCAACCATCCCCAATATCACCAAACTCGGATGATTTGAAATCCGACTTTTTGCTGACAACAATAGAACCCAATGTCGATACTGTAGTCGAACGGACCACCCTTCATACCGTTGTGATATGAAACCACAAAGACAAGAACGACAGCGATACTGTTTTCGTTGCAGTAGCCACGACCATATTATTGGAGACTGTCCGCACAGATATAACGTATGTTTCGAATGCGGTCAAGAAAGTCATATCAAACGAAACTGCAATCGAAATAAACAAACCGTTAGAAAAGACGAGCAAAATGAGAAAATAACCGAAGATAATGAATACGGGGACTATGTTCCTGAAATTAGGGAGGGACGAGAAACTACGGAACAAGATCAGATCGAGGAATTGAATGTTTACATTGACAACGATACCACTTAACACTCGGCTTATATAGAATCTGTTCCTGAAAACGAAGACAATTGTTTACCATTCCCCCTAATACAATCATTTTAGGTGCATCAAACTGTTGCCGTCTCAAGATATCTGACAACAGAATACACAATGCATCTGTTTCTGGTAGTACAGCAGAAGACATTGACAAACTTTAAGTCTCACTGGACAAAAGTGTTGATAACAATTATGTGTCGAAGGTCATCTTTTGTTTGGGTACAAACGACGTCACAAGAAACATGACAGAGAAAGAAATGATTTGCGTTAACATGACAAATGCTATAAATAAAGTTAAAGTTTCCAAATGCGGATATATGCATATTCAGTATACTGCCAAGAAAGGGCAAAGGTCAAACTTTAACAAAATGTAATTTAACATCTCATTCTGTTAATTTGTATATGGAAAAGGTATGTTCAAAAGATCAAAGGCTATCTTGTGTCGATCTTTGGGATGATTTCTGTCGACCAGGCATGGGTGTCAACCCCATTAAAACATTGTTTGATAAAAATTATCCATCCGGGGTACATATCAATCCAGAAGGAGCAAAACAACTTGTTTATCTTGTCAAGAACTTTATGAGCATAGACAGATTAGGCGAATACGTAACACCCAGTGGTAAAAAGAGAACTCGAAGTTCAGCTTCAACACCAGGATCAGCTGAGAAACTGCAATCAAAAAGACAAAACTCTTCTTTGGGAGAAACTGTATCTAAGTAAATTAATCCAGCACATTTCTTAAACGAGCTTATGGAGAACTTTGTGTAAAAATGTATATAATATATTAATATAATTTTTTATCATATAATGAAAAACTTTTAAAAAATCCATGCTATTATTGTGTATGCAAAATCTTGCATTTATTGTAAATATTTTGGAAAATCATTGAACTGTATTATGTTAGTGATACAAATATGTGTATTTGTTGGTGAAATAAGGAGGCAAATAATAATTATATATGAAATATATGGTATGGGAGATAACTCTAAAAAAAAATGCATTGTAAGTGTACATGCAAATGCATTTGTTGTAAATATATTGAATATAGGTTGGACTTTTATTATGTTGTATTTCATAAATAAAATCGGTGAACTGTATAGCATACTAAATATTTAGAATTTTGAAGACAATAATATACATATTTATTTTTTCCCATAAAGTATGTCTATTCGTTTAGTTTCAATAGAGATTTTCAATAAAATGACATACGTACCTAACTCGAAGTACGCACGTCACGGGATCGGTTATTGCTAACCAATTAATTTTGTTGAATGCGTTACTCAAGTTTTAACTAAGTATTCCTAAACTATGAAGCCCATTCATAATAAATCTTATCAATATCAAATATAAGATGATGAAAAACGAAAGAAATCATGATTTTTATATATCACGTGATTTTTTAGATTCCCGCCTAAACTTCACTGTTATAAGACCACGTATATATAATAAATAAATAAATAAATAATTTGTTTATTAAAGTGTCACATATTGATTGCAATAAAATAATTCATACACAATATACATAAACAATAAAACAACCAATATCCAGCCAAAAACTGACTTACGAGACACTGTTATACCAAATACATATTTACAAATTAAAATAGCGAAAAAATAAAAAAATAAAAATAATATACATTTTTTCCCCAAATAAATAATCCTCAGCTTAAAACTCTAATAATTAGTTTTATATAAAACATACACTTATGTCACAAAAATGATAAAAATTCTCAAAGATTTCCATATAATTTAATATCAGTTCATGAATCATATTGTCTAATAAATAAAATAAAAATTTAACTATTTATAGAATATAAACTTATAAAATGAATAAAAGCTCTTAATTTGTCTAAATTAGGCATAAAAAAAAGACGTTGAATCATTATAAAAATCATTTTCTTCGGATAAAAAAATTGTGTAGACTTTTACAAAAATAATGCTGGATTTCAGTGCCATTCATAATACTTAAAAATTTGTCATTAATGTTCAGATTGTCAAAATTCGTAATGTGTTTACAACATTCGTAAAATAAGTCATATCTTAGGTCACTATACAAAGGACATTCCAGTAGGAAATGTTTTTCATCTTCAATTGCTCTAGCATCACACAATACACATAATCGTTCCTCTGTAGGAATAGGCGGCCTGGAGTATCTCCCTACTTCAATCGAGAGAGGAAGAGAGCCTGAGCGGAAGAGGGCAATAGTTCGTCTCTCCATTCTCGAAATGTTTAATTTAACGTATATTTCAGTGTTCACAGAGTTTTTGTACATACGAAATGTCCGAAGTTTAATCCCATTTCGCGTGTTGTATCTGTCATTAAAAAGTTATGTGTACCATTTTGTATTGTCAAGGTCGACAAGTATATCACTAACCAATCGCATGGCACATTTTGATGATATAGATAGGTCATTAACCGTATCTTTAACGTACAACCGATTAATGGTCTTTTCAACTTCGACAGTCCATCCTTTTTTTCGACGTGAAATCCACTTGAAGATTTTATATGATTTTCTAGTTTCATTAGTACGTGAAAGTCTGCACAGAAGTCGACAAAAGTTTATGCGTTGCTTAGTCCAACACGATGTCCATCCCATATCACCTCTTGTCGCAATATTTGATGTATTCTTTCCGACAGAAAGAAAGTATTTACAAGCTCTATTTTGGACGGCAGTGATACAACTGAACTCCTTTGTGCCCCAAATACCGCTTCCGTACATCAATATCGGTTCTACTGTAGAGGAGTATAGTTTGGTATATACTTTATGTGTCATACCTCCCGTCTCTACTACTTTTGCAAATAACGTTCCTAACGCACGACTAGCAGCCTTTGACAATTCTTTTGCGTTTTTTAAAAAAGTCAAATGTTCATCAAACCAAACTCCAAGATACTTGTAACTGTCACTATAATCGATTACTTTATCAGAACATTGGAATATAAAGTTTGATTTACTACAGGATTGTGGTCGAAAATGAACAATCTTAGTCTTATTAATGTTGATACACAATTTCCACTCTGAACACCAATCTGTCACCACATTTAGCATACTTTGTAAACTGTTCTCATCTGGTGATATCAATTCGATATCGTCTGCGTACAAGAGAATACTCAATTTGAAGTCATCTATATTCTCGCCACAGTTTAGAGAGTTTATACGTTCAGTCAAATCGTTTGTGTACACAGAAAAAAGTGTGGGCGACAAAATACAGCCCTGTTTCACACCAGCCTCTACTTCGAACCACGGGGTTAGGTTGTCATTAACACGAACAGTACATCTTAAATCGTTATAAAGTGATTGAACGGCGGTTAAGTATTTTCCTCGTACACCGGTGTCGAACGCCTTCCGCATGTCAACGAAACACACATAAGATGATTTCCTTGATATTTTTCGGTCATTTAATACGGAGTGAAGCAAATGTATATGTTCCTCACAACTGCGACCACCTCTTAAACCATTCTGCTCATCGCAAACAATGTCATTTTGATCAAGTCAAACACTTAAACGTTGATTCAATATGTAGCAATATATTTTGCACGGAACGGAAATCAGAGTTATTCCACGATAGTTCAAAGGTTGTCTATCGTCATCTGCTCCTGGCTTAAGTATCGGATTGATAATTCCACTATTCCATTGAGAGGGTACCTTTCCTAGGTTGAAGCATCCGCTTATAATTTTAAAAAGTAAATCAATTGCTGCTTCATTTTTCAGGACCTCGGCAGGAATATCATCTATTCCTGCTGCTTTACGAAGTTTAGCATGAATAACGGCTTTTACAACTTCCACTCTAGAAATTGCTTCGTTTAAACCTGACACATCTATTTCCGTATTACATATTGTTGTGTCTAAATGATCATTTATATCGTCGTTACGTTTGAATAAAAATATATACGTATCTTTACCTATCATGATGTACGATTTATTGGAGTTGTCTTTCATGGTTTGGTCAATGACTTTGATTTTCAAATATAATTGCAAAATTTAATGAACCTATTATTTGATATCTGGATTGAGTTTGTTTGTCGGTATCAGAGAAATTCTTCTTTTCGATTTTTTATGTTTCAAAATATTTAATTTCCGTGGGTATTAATTTATATAGATTTTGTCGTTATTTCAACAAAAAAAATACTCAAAATGTTAATCAGAACGTGTCTCAGTTAAAGTTGAAAACTGGGATTGCATCATACTTTATTAAGTATCATTTCAAACGTTCTCTTCTTCTGCACTTAATCTCCTCAATTTACAATCTTCTAAAAACAAATTCAACAGGGAAAACGTTCGTCAACGGGAAGTGAATATTAAAAAAACCATTACAGGTCATGTACGTCTTTAAATTTCAGTAGTTGACATATACTTTTCTTTCAAATTAAAGTAAACGAACATTAAAAAAAGAAAATTGTAGTTGATAATAAATGTGTACACCAATTCATTATATAGATTGTAATTTAGAAGGTGTACTTGATTATAAATTGATGACTAATAACCTGAATTGCACTGTGGATAGTAAACTATCAACTTATTATAGTATTTGGCTAAAAATATCCTGTCCCCAAGTATTTCTAATTAATAGTGGATGAGAATGTCAATTTACATAGTTATTACATTTTTGAGACAACTATAATGTCACTTCAGTCTTTACGGGAATTTTCTTTTACTCGTATTTATTCAATTAGAAGTAGATTATAAAGCTTTCGCATACATTGATTAAGTTAGCGAAAATTTTAAATTTCAACTTTTGTCTCGCTTTGGAGGTATATATATATATAAAAGTGACAACTATGCGACAGATCCAATGACAGGATCACCAGTGAAGGTGTTACACGACTGAAATAAAAAAACATTTTAAATTCATAATTATATCCTTGTATATGGGATTGACTGGTAGCAGGCTAGCCTCGAATACAAATTCAATTATTCTGTTGGACCTCCTGATCGAATGACTTTAAGACTGTATTTTTCGGCTTCTCCACCAAGCATGATGCATTCACGAGCAAGACAGGTATTGGTTTACTCGTAGAAAGACAAGTGTTTCTTTATAGTGGTTACGCTCTATTGTTAGCTAACATATGAAAATGCGACTCTTATTGTCGGGCATGTTTAAAAAGGTATATGTATTTATCATTATAATTGATTTTCATCATCCGCAATATATATGTAATATTTGTCGCTGGATATAAGACATACATCAGTATCATCATTTTCATAAGTGCTATAGCTTGAGGCTTCTTCGTCGTAAATATAACTTGAGGTTTAATTCTTATTTTATATTTTAGCCAGTTTATGTCGAGAACTTATTTTACGCATGCATACATGTATCTATGATACATAGTTTTTATAAATATCCAAGTTATAGCCAATGGAGATCATAGAAGTATGTGTATCAAATGATCATGATCACAATTAAAACAAGTAGAAAGGGATTGACTCGTGAGACTGAATCGAAGCATAAAAACAGCTAGCCATTTCTAGTACTTCCAAATAAGCTCCATGTACCGAAATGATAATACCTGACTTGCAATGTATTGAAAATAAATAACTCAGCAGGTCCATAGCTTCTTGGGCCTTCAGCGGTTCCAAAACCCTTCAAAAAAAAATTTCCCTCGCTCCGCTCGGCGAAATATGTTTCACAATACTTAACTAAGAGGCTAGTGAAAATAAATCTAACTTTAATATAATATGAATGTTGCAATACATGTATATTGGTTGGGACTATAAATGATTCATTTCGTGAGGAAAAGTATAAATTACTTAATCTAATTATACACCAATTGTCTTTTATAATATACTATGTATTTGTGTTTCGTTTGTCCTGGCTCGCTATGTATAATCTTAATATGTTTGTATATATTGTCCTCTTGTACACAAGTATGTGTCTGGGGTTATGAATAAAATCTTGAATCTTAAAATTTTTGCAGGGGATAATGATTAATTTTGATTTAATGATACACAATAACTTGACTATACATGTGTATTATTCATAATTAACAATGTATGTTTTCGAATATCAAAAATATAGCTGTGAAAATGAATAATCAGTCCCTTGCTTTAATGAAAATGAAAATGAAAAATCTTGCTTCAATAGTGCAGAAAATGAATAATCTGTCCTCTCAGTTTAAAAAAATAAATAACCGATCAAAAACATCCTCCTGCCCCCCCCCCCCCCGAATATCAAATGGTCGTCCCCTAATGTGAGAAGAACTAAAATATGGGTCAAGTGAAATGACAAGAAATGATGGGTGTGTTTGATAACAAGTTGCTAATTTACTTGTTCCATTATAGTATTTATGTCAATGAAGGCATATTCCAGCAACAATGCGTGTAAAAAGAGCAAAACATGCATGCAGTGTATGCTCCCCTCCGTCATGCTTCAATGCAGTAGGACGAAATACGTTGAGTTAGGTCGGTTATGTCGAGTAAAGTCATTTTATTGGAAATCTCTATTAAACGCAAACGGTATGGGAGATAAGTCAACACGAAATGCATTATTCCAGTGGTGTCAGAAAAAGAATTTTGATTTTATATGTTTGAAGGAAACTCATTGTACAAATTTGTAGAAAATGAATGGAAAAAATAATGGGGAGGGTTAAGGTTTTGGTGTAACGGGAATTCCGTTTCCAAAGGGGTAGCAATTTTAGTGAAATCAAATTTAGATATAAACATTACTGAAAAATATAAAGATGCGGAGGGAAGGAAATTAATAGTTGAATTCAAATTAGACTCAAACGAAACTATTAGAATTCTTAATATCTACGCCCCTAATAATTGCATAGAAAGAAAACATTTCTTTAATAAGTTAAAAATAGATAAAGAAAATGATATTGTGAATTACGTTATGGGAGATTTTAATTGTTGTCTAAATAGAAAATTAGATAGAAAACATATTCACAAAGTAACGTGAAGATGCGGGAAATAATGAACTAAAAAATTTCATTGAAAAAATGAACTGACGGACATTTGGCGTCTCAGATATCCAAACAAAAAAGAATATACATTTTCAAGGGGTCAATCATACTCGAGAATAGATTATACATGTATATTCACTAGTGAGAATATCGATTGTAGAGTAAACAATGCAAAAATTGTTTATTTTCCCTTCAGCGATCACGACGGTGTAACAATTACTATGAACATTGCCGAACCAGAAAGAGGCCCGGGTTATTGGAAGATGAACAATAGTATAATTAAAACCGACCTTTTCAAAAATACTTTGAAACATTCTGGAAATCTTGGAAACTTAACATAAATAAATATAAAGATAAAAAGGAATTCTGGGATTTCACAAAAACTAAAATAAAGGACATAACAATAACTGTTTCAAAGAAACTTAGGTTAAATGAAAATGAAGTTAAAAATTGGGAAGATAAATTAGAAAATCTGTTAGAAAATGATGGAACACAACAAAATCTGAATGAGGTTGAAAAACTAAAAAATGATATATATAAATATTACGAACAAAAAGCAGAAGCAGCACGCATAAGATCAAAAATAAATTGGTATGAAAAAGGTGAAAAATCCACAAATTATTTTTTCAGATTAGAACAAAAACGAGGAAAAGAAAAACTATGGTCAAAAATTAAAGCCGAAAATGGCACATACAAAAATAATATTAATGAAATCTTAGGCGAGCAATTAAAATATTATGAGAAACTTTTTACCTCGGGGGGTTGAAATAGAGAGGCTGGGGAAAAATTACTATATAATGTAAATAAAACTCTATCTGAAGCAGAAACACGGTTATGTGATGGTGATATTACAAAAGATGAAATTTTCAAAGCAATTAAATTAATGAAAAAGGATAAATCACCAAGGGAAGATGGCATAACTGCAAAATTTTATCAGGAATATTGGTTTTTGATACAGGATGAGCTTACGCAAATATTAAAAGAAACCTTTTTTGATAAAACACTTTCCGAATCGCAGAAACTTGGAATGATAAGCCAATTATATAAAAGTGGGGAGAGGGAGGATATTAAAAACTGGCGACCTATAACATTATTAAATGAAGACTATAAAATTTGCTAAAAAATTCTGGCTGAACGTTTGAAAATAGTTCTACCATCTATTATAGAAACAGATCAAAAAGGGTTTGTTAAGGGCAGAAATATTTTTGATTCGAATAGAATGCTGCAAGATATTTTCGATTTTATAGATATGGAAGACGAGGAAGGATCAATCCTTTTTCTTGATCAAACAACAGCTTTTGACTATGCAGAATGGCAATGGTTAGATGCATGTTTAGAAAAAATTCAATTTGGGGAAAATTTTCGGGAATGGGTTAAAATGTTACTAAAAAATGCTAAAACTTGTTTAATGACTAACGGTTTTCAATCAAGATACGTCCCAATTTCTATATCAATCCGTCAGGGCTGTCCAATATCGCCGATGCTATACATTTTACAAGCAGAGCCGATGGCAGCCAATATTAGGGCTATCCGAAAATTCAAGGAATAAATTTAGCCCACCCTGACATAGAAAATGAAAAGAAAGAGGTTAAGATTAACATGTTAGCAGACGATACACAATTGTTTAATGGAATAGAGGAGTCAATCGAGGAAACATTGAAGGTTTTAGAAATAAATGAGAAAGCATCGGGTGCTAAGATAAATTATGAAAAGACTGGAGGGGTATATTTGGGGCGTTGGAAAAATAAAACACCAAAATATAAAAAAAAATTAGGTGGTCAAGCGACCCAATTTTGGAGTCATGCATGGATACAGTGTTGATATAGAAGCTATATGGTTAGAAAAAAAAGATTAAGGCGTGTCTTGAGGTTTGAAAATCTTGTGACCTAACATTGAAGGGCAGGGTCTTAATATTAAAATCATTGATTATATCTAAAATAGGGTTCGAAATCGAAATGCGAGGTATATCTGAAAAATATAAAAAAAGAAATGAACAATGTCATGTGGAATTTTATATGGGAGGGGAAAGTAAATTTAATTAAAAGGGACGTGTGTTGCTTATCGGTAGAGGAAGGGGGGATTGGTATGATCAATATAGACTCGTTCATTAAATCCAAACAAATGAAAAGTATGCAAAAGTTTTTAAGATCAAAAACCGATAACTGGAATACAATAGCCAAATGGTGGCTACAGAAGTTTGATATCAAATATAATTGTGATAATTTTTTAGCAAAGTGTTCGGACTTACGAGGATTACAAATGGAAAATGTTCAAAAATACTATCTTGAGTTAATTAAATAGTTATCAAAGGTACCAGGATTATAATTTAGTACGCCAGACGCGCGTTTCGTCTACATAAGACTCATCAGTGACGCTCATATCAAAATATTTATAAAGCCAAACAAGTACGAAGTTGAAGAGCATTGAGGATCCAAAATTCCAAAAAGTTGTGCCAAATACAGCTAAGGTTATCTATTCCTGGGATAAGAAAATCCTTAGTTTTTCGAAAAATTAAAACGTGGTCAATTTTTTTAAGTATACAAAGTCCAATAAATAAAAACGATATCCTAAACCAACAACTTTTTGGAAACATAATAAAAATTCAATACAACAAAAAACATATTTTTTTCGCTAACTTCGGAAAATTGGAATTCATACAATAAAAGATATTTGGGATGAAGAAACGAAAATCATCAAAAGCGACAACTTTATATACAATACTCTTAAAGATAAGAGAAACTGGATCTCGGAATGGACAAGGCTGAAATTAGCTAATCCAAAATTGTTTAAGGACAGACTAAAAAACGTGCACGTTGATCCAGAACCCCCCAAAAATGGTTATTTCATTAAAGATAAATTTGAATTTGACGATAAACAGAATAAAGTAGTAATCCCAAAAGAGATATCTTTGAAATTAATCCAATATTCGTTAAATTTAGATTTAGTTCCAAACTGTCAAATAAAATGGAATATTTAGTATAATTCGGAATTACCGTGGAAAAAGATCTGGAGAAATTTAAATAAAAGTATGTCTCCTAGGAAAGCAAATCAAATTAGTTGGAAAATTGTTCATAACATTATCTATACGGAGCAAAAACTATTTAGAATCGGCAAATCAAATAATGGCAAATGCCATTTTTGTAAAACAGAAAACGAAACTCTCAAACACCTTTTTCACAACTGTAACATTATAATGGTTGTTTGGGAACACATTTTTGATGCGCTTAAAACATATAATGTACTTAATAACACTGTATATATTCCATTGAGCGAAGAACTTATCAAACTAGGAATGTACGATTACAACAAAAAGTACAATGTCATAACTAATACGATTATGAATACAGTTAAATGGATAATTTGGAAATGTAGGAATATAATAAAATATCAGTCTTAAAGTTTTACTTCCAGTCAATTGATAGCATATGCAAAACGGGAACTGTGCAGTTTAATTGAATCTATGGACAAATCATTATCATTTAAAAAAGAAAATTTTGCAGCTGAAATAAAACTTATAATAAATCTTATACATTAGTAAGTGACGTAATAATTTGTACTTACTTTCTTTTCCTTTTTAGAACATAATACATCCAACGATAGAAATGTACAATACACGCATTTACAAGGTCGAGCATTTGACCTATAAAATCACTGACCGACACAAAACAATGTAATCCAGGTGTTATAGTACAAAAAATAACAGGTCAATTACATAAGTAAAGGCAAATTATTGTGTAGATTGTAGTGTGTTTTGGGGGACTTTTGATGTATTTTATTTACTGGTAGAATATTGTGAATATTTTATACGCAAACTCAATCTGTGTAATTAATATGAATGTATAACTTATGTATGGAAAAATATAAAATAGTTTGTTTTTTTTATAATAGAGTCCACCGTTTATCCCTGGACGTTGGATCATTATAAACAATGGGCCCCTTGTGTATTCTTCCCTGGGTTATACAAGGAAATTGTATTCAGGTGATTTTCAAGTTATTAAAAAGGAAAAATAAAAAACTAAATGCATATCTCAAAATATCACCAAAGAAAGGCTCGTTTATCCAGAAAAAAGGTTTATTTCCTGGTCAGGTGTTGTCAGATGAAGTAGTTGCTACCGACCCTGATTAGATAACAGCTATAAAAGAGTGGCCTCCTCTAAAACAGTTCACGAGGTGCAAAGTTTCTTCTATAGAAGATACATTCGTGGACTTTCCGACATAGCTAGGCCATTTTGTAAACTTACAGAAACAGGAGATCGATTTAAATGGACTCAAGAATGCCAGCAAGCGCTCGATACACGGACGTCTAATCTCAGCTCCGATCCTCTGATATTCTGAAACTAGTAATAGCAAACCTTTTATCTTAGATACACATGCTAGTCGGTACGTAATTGGGGCAGTACTATCCCAAGTCACAGACAAAAAAGAACACGTTATAGCATATTTCACCAAGAGTATGAATAGACCCGAACGGAACTACGGTGTCACTCGCCGTGAGTTGCTAGCAGTAGTTATGTCCATCAAACATTTCCATCACTATCTTTATGGCGTCCCTTTCTTGGTTAGGACAGATCACGGAGCACTCAATTGGATTATAAATTTCAAAATTTCAGAAGGTCAAATCGCGAGATGGTTAGAGATCCTTATCTCCTATAATTTTACCATCCAACACAGACCTGGCAGACAACGCTATAATGCAGATGGCCTATCGCGACGTCCATGTTCTCTGTGTACATACAACACCAGTCAAAAAAACAAGAACAGAGAAAAAACCGAGAAAGATGACATTGAACAAGTCAGAGTCACGACAGAAGCCACAACGGAACCTGAAATATTCGATACAGCAGAGGTCGAAATCGAAGATAACACGAACACTTCTCAACAAATCGACACGGTTTTGAAGCAATTATGGAAAATGAAAGTGACAGGTACAGAAAGGTGAAATTGGGAACAGATTTCTTTTCAAAGCATAGCTTTGAAATTTTATTCGGCCCAATGGAACAAGATTTAATTTAAAAATGTTGACCTATATTGGTGTTGACATTCCAAAGACAAGGGCGAAATTACTCAAATATTCTTACCTGTCTGTTGGCTAGCTTGAGAAAGTAATGAAAATGTTGTATGACGAACCACCCGCCGGACATTTTGACCAACATCGCACCATAGTCAGAGTTTTTACCGGGCAGGTACAATGTTTACGTGATACAAAGTTGTCGACAATGTAAAACGTGCGAAGCTCGTAAGAAACCTCAGAAACAGAAACATTATCGAGTGCGTATGAAGCAGTACATGATAGGGGCACCTTTAGAACGGGTGGCCATCGACATTCTTGGCCCTTTGCCAAAACTCATACAGGTTACCGGTACATCTTAGTTCTCACGGACCTTTTCACTCGATGAGTCGAAGCCGCTGACCGTTGAAGAATCAATTTGTGACACGTTTTGGAGTTCCAAAGCAGTTGCACATAGATAGAGCTCAGTTTGTGTCCAAACTGATTTAGGATCTATGTTTCAAATCAAATATAGACAAGACAAGACACGAACCACAGCAAAGCATCAACAAAGTGATGGAAGGGTAGAGCGGTTAAACAGAACTTTAGAAGATATTTTAAGTAAAAACATAACTAAACATCAAAAAGACTAAGATCAACATCTACAGTTAGCTCTCATGGCTTATAGGTCATCCGACCATGAGATTACAGGGTTTCGCCCTCCATGTTGATGTTCGGTAGGGAGTTGAACTTCCCGTTGACCTGATTTATAATTCTTACCCAGATAGTATAGAGGAAGAGGAAAAATCCGAAAACATATATCTAAAAGCTTTACGAAAAGGGCTTCGGGACATACACGATGTCACAAGAGATAAAATGAAACACGCAAGTGATAGACAACAAAGTCAGTACGACACAAAAGTACATTCGCGACAATACCGTTTCGGTGATGCTGTTTGGATCTTCAACCAATTGCGAAGAAATGGGTAAAGTTTAAAGCTGCAACAACACCGGATAGGACCATACATCCTTTGAGAAGTTTATACTGACTTAATTTTCAAAACAGCGCGGCAGTACGAATAGAAAGAAATAGTCATTCACCATGACAAGTTGACAGTTCCGGAATCTTCGTCAGATGTAATATGTACTGAAGAATCGTTTCCTCGCGTTATTCGAAACTAAGAAAAAAACCGACATATCTAAAAGATTTTTTAATATGACGCAGGCATTACCTGTTAATGGGGACGAAGTTTTTAATTCAATCATGTTGATAAAAGAAACGAAAATACCGTAACGTTTCCGATATTGGTTCTGTTGTTATGGATTCAGTTGTGACGTTACATAAGTTATGAAGTCATATTCAATGTAAACAAAGAAAGGCTGTTATCAGGTAAAGCTTTTTCATATCAAACAATTATTAAAAATGATTGGGTGTTGAATTCCTTCCTATATTTGTTGATATGTTGATAAATATACATTTTATTCCAAGTCTCATGCAAACACTACCGACCGGGAAACATTTGTGCGCAGATGCAGGCCGGAAAAGGAAGTAGATCTGAAGAAAAAAAGGTTAACGATTTTGAGTTCATTAGTAGAACGAAAAATTCGGGAAATTCTTTCCGAATGGGTTTTTTTTCATTGATTTTTCTACCGTTATTGGGGACTTCGTCCCCATAATATTTAGTAAAAAGGGTTCGACATTAAATACATTATTTTCACAAATTAGATAAGGGTTTTATAGACAAAATTTACGGTTTGAGGGATAATTAAATAGTTGTACTAGGTTGAGGGTAGGACTCAAATCATATGCCTCCGAGGAAAAGCAAATATGTGGTTATGGTATCACCTGTTTGTGTTTTCTAAGACTCATGATTCAATGCATTTATTTTTCCAGATGTTCACCTGTAACGTTTGTATGAGGAATTATTAAACTTTGGAGATACTCAAGAGGCACAAGCGCTTATACAGAGAACAGGATGAAATGTAGATAGTGTCCCTACGATGTATCCTCCAACGCCACCTAAAGAATGAGGCAACATGAAAAAACCAAACACTTGTACAAATTCAAGAATGAAAGTAAACAACACCAAAAGACACCATCTAACAAAATATCATCAGTGCTAAGGAAATAGAAAAAAAGAAAAAGGGAAATTCCACTGACTATGAAGCTACAAAATTGCCCTCAGTAGAATGTCCAACACTGCTTGAGCCATCACCTATGACGATGGAATTCGAGGAGCTCATGGCCACAAAACAAACAATCCCCAAAGAAGACTTATTGTTTTCTTTACCGGTTTTTGCAGTATAAGAGATTGATAATTCGTCAGGCTTGTCGAGAAAGATGTGATGACGCCTATCCCAAATTATCTCCAATCCAGAATTACGCCCACCAACTTAAAATATGGCAGGCTCTTCTTTGTCCAGCTTCATCATACCACTTTTCTAAGGAGGTTTTCCTGTTGAAAAGACTCAGGGAACAGGTTAGGAGGAGTCACACCAATACAACCATTTTGCCAGAGTGCTATTCTGGTCTTGTCAAAACTGAGAGATTTGACCTCCCAAATGGAACTGTCTACTCAGTAACCAGCCACTGGGTACCAGAAATCCAAATCCGAAGATACAATGCCAGTCGAATTCAGGTGTCGACTACACTTATAACAAGTGATGAGAATGTAAAGATTGTTCCATCAACGACACTTCAGGAACCCAAACAGAAGGAAAGATGCCGGAAATTACAAAGAAAACGCACGAAAATAGGCAAATCAGTTGTGACATCATTGCATGTCGGTTTTATAAATTGTGTTATAAGACTTTACAGCCGAATTACTTTTGCATCAAATTCAGCATTAAAAACGATGTTTTCATTTAACTATTGTTTTTCATATCCATAATACTCACATATTGTTGTTAAATGCGTTCAGTTTGGGGACAAACTTAATTTGGTAGGGGGATTGTAAAGGTCTTGTTACTCAGAAATGACCCTATGTTTTTATTGTTGCAAAAGATAGGGCTACATTTGTACTTTCATGAATGATATATGAAAGTTTTTAATTTCTAAAGGTAAATCAGGTATAAATTCATTTCCACACATAGATTAGCATTATAGTCAATGGGAGATTTGTAAATGAATTTACCCCTGTACGTTTATTGGTCATTTGAATTATTAGTTCCTGCCATTTATTACGGCATGTTATGGCCCGATTTTGATTTGGTTATCTTGGAGATAAATTTAAGACACATTCTTTGGAAGAAAACAAATAATGAATGAAAAACTGGTCACACATATCTTCAAAAGCATATACTTATAACACTAATAAATGAACTAAATTAAATATTGTGTACGCCTGACCTAAAAAAAATGCTCAAAGAATTAGGTGTTATCATCCATTCTTCATTAACAAGGAAGTAAAAAGATCACATGATACACATTGATATATGTGACCGTGACTGAGAAAATGGGTCCAGATGAGATTTAAAAATATTTTCAGTTTTTTACATTTTTTCAATGCTACTAATGTGCTTACCATGAATACACAATTTTATTATGATATCTTAACTGGTTTCGAAAATACAGCACATTCTTATAAGGAATGCATTTGGGTACATAAATTTAAAATATAAAAAAAAAAAATTAAAAAAAAATCTGACTCTTTCTTTTCTTTGGCACTATGAATGTACTAAATGAGTCCAACCTCAAAATTGCCATGCTAAGTAAATATGTGGTTTCTATGGAAACCAAAAAAATATATGATTTTTCAGTTGTTTAGCTTTTGTCTTATATTTCACAAAAGTCATACTGTTTTGTGTGTTGTTTCTATGGCATTGTACTATTTCATATCATTACCCCACATCTGTTATTAAATAAATTAAAATGTTGTGTGTTGCCTTTCCAAGGCTAGAGCTAGTAGTGCAGTGGTTGACGTTGGTACATGTATGTCATATTTTATTTTTGTAAATTGTTTTTCTTCAAATTATGTCTTTAGTTTTCTCGATTGAATTGATTGATATTTTTTATATTGGGTCCTTTAAGCCAACTATGCAGTATGGGGTTCTGTTATTGTTGAAGACTGTACAATTGCCAATGCTTAAAAAACAACAGCATTCGAACTTGCTGAAATCCGTAACATTTGACCTTTGATGGGTAGTTCGCAATCATACCACAGCTCTTATCTTTATATTGTTGACGAAATCCATAATTTTGATATTGTTATTAAATGAAAAAGAAGACAAACATCTATTTGTGTGTATTTTAATTAAGTAGATTCTGCTTCCTTGATGGACATTTGTGTTTATTGGTATCCACATCACTGGTCAGGTCAACCTCACTTTTGGCAATTGTTGGCTTTGAACAAATAACATCTTTATTAGCCTCGCTATAACAATATTCCCTGATTTGTTCGTACAAATATCACTGTCTGGCTGCATCTTATCCTTTTGATGTTAAAGTGTTTGCCATAGTAAATTTGAAATTCTAGTGTTATTTTTTAACAAATTGATGGTTATAGGTACAGAGTCACATGACTCTTTAAAAACAACATATCCTGGCTTGGTTGAATCAACTATGAAGTGGTGGTTAGTGCTAATATGCTTTAGTGTTTTATAATACTGCTGACGGTATTTCCTCCAGTCATACAATATGACCAGTTTCTCCATATCTTTAACTAACTGGGAAATATTATGACAATTTCTGCTGGATTTGTTCATACTTTCTGCAATCTGCAAGATATAACAACATTTTTGCTATTACACAATCAACATGTAGTGTGCATGTAGTTTAATTTAAATGTACTTACAAGAGAAAAGAAATACAAAAAGGGTGTGACATGACTTTTTTTTCCTGCAATGGATATACTAGAAATGTTGACATGCATACATGTATCTATACTATCAAACCTTATTTTGTGTGTCGCTTCTCTTTTTGCCACAACAAATTAATCCTCATGCCTCTGTGTCTTATAGGTACAGTGCATAGTCGTATTTGTCATTCATTCATATGAATATTCAGATTGCGTTATTTTGGGAGAAAACGAGAAAAAAGGTGTTCGGCTAAAGTGTCCGTCATAGGGCAAAATCTTAAGTCATGTTATACTTCAGGTTTGTGTTTTCTGTATACCTTAAACATAAATATACTTCGAATAAAGTGTATTTTCTATCTGATATCATAATTATATGGATCATTATGTAAATAAACAATGAATAATAATTGCAACTAACCCATCAATGCAATTTCAAATTTAATATGATAAGAACTAACTGTCTCTATGAATACTTATAAAAACAACATTAAGAGGATTTTAGGACGGGTACTTTGTTGAACTTATGAAAGTTAATGATGTGTCATTTTTAAGTTTATAGGACTATAAATGTATTGTTAATGCTGTAAAGTGATATTATGTTTTTGTATAAAATCATGACATCAGTATCATATATTCGACCTTGATAAATGTAAATTACAGGTGTTTAATGTTTAATGACGCACTTAATAATTGTGTTGGTCACAATTTAGAACGTTAGCACGGGTGACATATTTTCACATTAAATTTGAAATATAACTTCGGTGTTCTATTTATATAAGATGCATCTTTGTTAAAAAATTATCAGATTAAGAATGGTCATGGTATAACAAAATCACACGTAATTTCAATTCATGCTCTGTATCAGCATTGTATTACCCTTCCAAACCAAATAAAAAAAATAAAATAAAAAAAATAAAAAATAAATCGTCTTTATCTTTAAACGGAATGCTCAAATCATCAAAAAGAAAACAACTACGATACAATGTATACATCGAAAAGGGATCTTACTGCATTTAATCTGTGGTTACATGTAGTAGCGACATTTATGTTACTCATTTGTTCGTTTCACAGAAATGAGTGTTCTTGTGTTTGTCATGTTTGTTTGTGCTGTATTTCTGTCATGTAATGTTGTCATTTTAGCGATGTTTTTTTTAATATTGCTTTATAGGCAGTTTATGTAGCTAACCATTAATCCTGATTCAACCCACCATGTTTTTCTTTAAATGTCCTGTCGTTTACACGGGTTTTTTTGTTGCACTTCAGTTTTTCTGTTGTTCCTTTATTTTTTCTCTTGCAATTGATGTGTTTTCCTCAGTTTTAGATTGTCATCCGAAATTGTTTTTTCCCAATCGATTTATGATTTTTGAACAGTAGTATACTACTGTTGCCTTTATCTAACAATAAATATTCCTTTACACCTTGTGTAAAAATATACGACTATGTAAAAATGCTTCCCTTCTCAGTGACTATGAAGACAATTTTAATCAAACGTTAAAGGTGCTTTGCTGTATTCACTGCATGCACTGCTTATCCATGTCATGCTAGATAACTTTTCGAAATAAAATATCCAACATATTTGAAATAGTTGCCTAATTTTTTTCATTTGGAACGTACCATAATATATTTATTATTAATTCAAAAATCATAAATCAAATACCTTGTGCTTTAATTAAAAAAAAACATGTTTCTTGGATACTGTACACCAAGCATGTTAACGACCGTAAAAAAAATCTGATGGATTTTGCTTAGACAGCATTGATACTTAAATAACGATGATATTCCGTTATATGTGCAATAAAGCAAGTGGTTGAATCTGTAGTTGTTCCTTTTTTGCATTCTGAGCGAGAGTGAATTTGCATAGCTGATGATGCATATATACCTGACCACGCTTACCGTGTTCAGGCTCCTTTTGGAGATCTTGGCATTCCTTCATTGTATGTGTCTTAGCTTGATTTGGGTTCTTTACATAAACATATAATATTTGATAATCTGATAAGAATCAGGCAATACTACCGTTTTAACCTTAAAGTACACGCATGGATCTATGATGTTTGTTAATGAGTACAAATTGAAAGTCTTTTTTTCTTTTCCTGGTGTAAATAGTTGAAGAAATAGTCCCTAAATCATGAATCTGAACCCGAATTCAATCAAATATAAAAAAGCCGGTATCCTGATCTTGAATGGATCTTTTTTAAAAGCCTTATCGTCTAAACAAAACAAATATTTAAATATCGGTACTCATAAGTCAGCATATTTTGTAAATTGTGCGAAACCGCTAGTTTCCCATTTCTATTTTTTATAATTGCTATCGACTACGGACGACATGATAACTTTTATTAGACACCTTTTTTATGTTAGAGACTATACATTTATGTTGTCCTCTCGCTGATCTTTGTTTTTTTGCTGGATTGCGGTTTCAAAGACATGTAGTCTGCATAAGTCTCCTGTTATTTACTAGTATATGAGATACAATAATTGCAAATATAACATGCATCCTCAGGCCAAATCAATCGGTATGTAATTTGTACATTATATAGAAACTGTTTTTTATTGGTTACTTATTGCCTTTTAACTAGCTTGTTAGATGTATTTCGTCTGTGTATCTGATGTCCTTTTGAACTGATTTTTTTACTGTAGCACCACTGTCCATGTTAGGGGAGAATTTACGCTTTTTCAAACTAGTTTACCCCTCATCATTTGGTGTGTCCCTGTCTAAAGTCAGAAGTATGTACTACAGTAGTCGTCTATCCACAACGCGTGTAAAACTTATCTAAGGCTTTTATACTTTATTATGGGATTCAAAATTGACGTACTTGAAGGTTATGAAAAATTTACGTTTACATTTTACCACTGGACATCGAGTAACAAAATAGGGACGAAAGATACCAGACGGACAGTCAAACTCATAAATCGAAAATAAACTGACCACGCCATGGCTAAAAACGAAAAAGACAAACAAAAAAACAATAGTACACTTGACACAACATAGAAAACTAACGAATAAGCAACACGAACCCCACCAAAAACTAGTGGTGATCTCAGGTGCTACGGCAAGGTAAGCAGATCCTGCTCCATATGTGGCACCCGTCGTGTTGCTAATGAAATAACAAATCCGTAAATAGTCTAATCGGTAGGTCACATTCATGAAAGGGAAGGGAATTGTAGTTACGATGTTAGAAACATATCCGATATCATTTGTGAAACAGTCAACCAACTCGACATCGAGTCAACTGTCTAATATCAACGAGCATAAACTTGTTCAAGCATACATTATAAATCTGTACTTGCTTGTCTATCAATAGTTATGATGTTATTAGAAGAGTTGCTGTTAGTATTTCTTTTAGTTGTTCTTGACTTATTTTACGACCATAATGGCGCTTCTGTAATAGATAATTGCATATTTTAAATTTTTTCTGGTCGTACAACACACCGAAGGGTGTCAGAATTGATCAAATAGAAATTCGACTGTAGGGAGTTAATTTCGATAATCAACGTTATTATCTCATTTTGTAACTACACATCCGGATGTGAAGGTGTGTTATTGGTTCATTAAAATGTCTTCGATTTTCTTTATCTTATCTCTATTCTGAATAACTCTTAAAGTGTAATATTTCAAAGACACAACTGGTGCCAACATGTCAATCACAATTTGAATGTCTGCATGAGTTTTGTGAATTTTTCTAAATCAATATATAATTTTGAGTTAAAAAATCGAGACAAACCGTATACAACGTGGTTAGATAAACCATATTTCAGACAATACATATTTTAAAGTTTTTCAGTCGTAGAACTCACCGAGGGGTGTCAGGATTGATCAAATTGAAGCCCGTCCGTAGGGAGTTAATTTCGATAATAAACGTTATCATCTTATAATATAACAACACATTCGGATGTGGAAGTGTGATTTTGTTCATCAAAATGTCTGCTTTCTCTTATTTCTATTTTGAATAATTCTTGAAGTGTAATATTTTCAAAGACACAACTGGCACCAACATTTCAATCACAATTTGAATGTGTGCATGAGTTTTGTGAATTTTCTCAATCAATATATTAAATTTTGAGTTAAAAAATCATAACAAACCGTAACTAACGTGGTTAGATATACCATTTAAAAAAAAAATCAAGGACATCTCAGAATATTTATGTTATGTTTCGATTGATGTGTAAAAAAAATTGTTATTAATCCCTGTATAGTACTTCATTGTATATGAATAATTAGTGCTGTTGTTTCAAACATAAGAATAACAGTGGGTGGATCTAACTTTCCAATCATTAAGGACGCATTGAGTTTAAAACCGTCTTTGTAAATAGTAGCTACACCCTGGAGTCCTCTGACGTGAATGAAATCTACTAATACTTTATACGGAGGTGATTTTCACCAAGATTGGGACGGAAAATACCAAAAGGCTTTATCTCTATACTTTGTAAAATTTATTCAAGCATATCAAGCAGAACGGACAGATACAACTGCAATTAAAATTCAAAATGAGCCTCGTTATCAAACAAGTGGCCTACCGACCATGACAATGTCTTGGCAGATAAAAAGGAATCTTATAAAGTGGCATGGGACCACTGTTTCGACAATATAATATCAATACTAAAATTATAATTCTTGACCCTAACTGGGATGTCTACGAGTATCCGGAAAACATTTTTCGAGACAATGATACGAAACAATACGAAGGGGCTTGGCCTGGCTTTGCTACGCTGGAGACAAATCTGAACCAGAAGCATTTCATTAAAAATTCTCAAATATTGATCAGTATTTTACAGAATGTTATGGCTTTGCTGCTTCTCCTGATTTTAAAGGCAACTTGGTTTGGAATTTTGACAATCTTTTCCTTCACTTTCCGGTACCACAAAGAGGTGTAATACTACATCCTAGGGAATTTGACAAGTGTAGTCAAGACACAACAGGTCAAAATCGACTCGAAGGATAAAATGAATGGATTGCGATCGGTTGCGTTCTAAAATCCTCTAGGAACCATTGCCGTTGTAGTCTTGAATACTCAAGATCACTGCAAACAATTTTCACTGAATTTTAATAGAGTCCGTTATGCGTACAATTTGCCTGGAAAGTCAGTAGTATCTTTCCTTTATTCTCCCTAATAAAATGTAGAACTGATAAATTGTTTATTAGTCAAGGATTTCGTTACCACTAACTTATTTATGTTTATGTCTCTACCTTTTTGTTGAATACTGTTTGTATTCTATGTGCTTGTCTCAAGTCCCATGTTTTGTTAAAAATCTGGATCTTTGTTATGGATAGTGAGTAGTTTTTACATTTTTTATGTCTAGACCAGCTTTTGTCGTCTATACTGTATGGTGTATATTTTTTCATAAGCAATCACATCACATCTTACAATATTATTGATAGTTAACTTTTGCTGTTAATCTTATTAATGTTTGTGTCTCTACCTTTTTGTTGAATACTGTTTGTATTCTATGTGCTTGTCTCAAGTCCCATGTTTTGTTAAAAATCTGGATCTTAGTTATGGATAGTGACTTTGTTTTACATTTCTTATGTCTAGAATAGCTTTTGTCGTCTATACTATATGGTGTATATTTTTTCATAAGCAATCACATCACATCTTATTATACTATTGATAGTTAACTTTTGCTACGTCTTAAGTTTTCTTTTTGTCGGTTTATGTTCGACTTATGAGTTCGAATGTCCTTTTTGAACTTTTCGCCTCTCTTTGATATATAGAAAGTATCTGATCTTTGCAATAAAAATCTAAATGTAAGTGTATGAAGTACCAATCTAATGAGGAATGTGTAAGATTGTTATCTATGCTCATTGTTTTAAAGAAACTTTGTCACTTTTAACGACGTCTTTTTAAAAAAAAAGAAACCTAAAATAAACATATTAATATGTTTTCTCATCAAGATAACGTTTGTGTATGTGTATATCAGCCATGAGTAAATTATGATGATTGTTAATTTTGTCACTTTTTAAAAAAAAAAGTATGGAAAGCCATTTGGAGCTATAATGTTGGAATGATTTGATTGACAATTCATTTTGATACATACATTTTAAGTGTTAGTTTTATGATTTTTGTAGTCATGAGTATGATGAGTAAGCTAAGGTTTTTGATTTTTTTGTTTTTCAATCTTTTTACTAACACCACACCACATATATATAGACTCATACTATTTTATGGTTTTCGGAATATTACATGATTATACCTGTTTGTGGCTTATGGTTATACTATGCACTGAGACAGAAAAGTGTACAATATGTAAGTTTGTACAAACTATAAATTGTACAGAGTTTTTGTACAAACTATAAATTGTACAGAGTTTTTGTACAAGTTATAAGTTTTTTGACACATACCTTCTTGCACCAGGAGCTGAAACTTTATCTTCTAAAACGTATCAGTTTGATGACTAAAATTCAAATTTATAAACTTCAACCCAACATTTAGTTTCAGAAATGATATCGGATATGTTCCTTACGTCGTAACTACAATCCCCTTCCCTTTCATAAATGAGACCTACCGAATTAAACTATATACCTGATTTATTACCTAATAAGCAACACGACGGGTGCCACATTTGTAGCAGGATCTGCTTACCCTTCCGGAGCACCTGATATCACCCCTAGATTTTAGTGGGGTTCGTGTTGTTTATTCATTAGTTTTTTATGTTGTGTCATGTGTACTATTGTTTGTCTGTTTGTCTTTTTCATTTTTAGCCATGGCGTTGTCAGTTTATTTTCGATTTATGAGTTTAACTGTCCCTCTGGTATCTTTCGTCCCTCTTTCAGTGTTATGCTCTTTGTCCTCAAACTGGAAATGAAACACCTGAATGGTTTAAATTATATTTTTTTTTCTTTATATACCAAACTCATATCCATAAAAAAAGTCGTTTTGTGTTCTAATAATGTTTAAGTATCAATGCTCATTATTAGACTTATCATATAGTTTTGGAAATATGACAGAAATATGCGAAACAAAAGACTGTGTGCTTGCATTAATCTTTTGTGTTAACCGGTTCATAAAACACTGACAACTTGTCCAAAAAATCTGTACACATAATAATTTCTACAACATTACAACTTGTATATATACATGTAATTGCAAACTAGCAACTAACAGCGGTATCTACGATCTGCTACAGAAACACTCATATTCAATAACCTGCTTTAGGAACGCTAATAAAACAATCTGCGTCAGGAATTCCCAGAATCAACCATCTGCTCCCGGAACGCTCACATTTAACAATCTGATTCAGGAACATTCAAAGCAAGAATGTCCTTAAGGAACACTCAAAATCATACATCACCGTGTAGAACTATCCAAATCAACTATCAGCTAAGAACACTCAAAATCAACAGAATCAAAAATCCAATTCATAAACGTTCAAAACAAAAATCTGCTGAATGACCGCTCAAACTCAAGAATCTGATAAAAGAACGATCAAAATCAACAATCTGCGTCAGAAATACTCAAAATCAACAGACTACGTCAGAAAAGACCAAAAACAAATAATCTGCCTCAGGAACCAGTGTCTGAGTAAAAGGTTGGTGAATATTACATTTACTTTTTAGTATGTGTTTAGTTATATACATTTGTCGTGGCATAAACATCACGGCATTGTGTTATTGTTCTATGGAAAAACCTTCATATTCTTGGGTTTTTTTATTTTTGCTTATGTGCTTTGTATATATACCTTGTTGCGTGTATGTTGTTGTTGGGTTTTTTTTGTTGTGTTTGATGCTGCTCTATACATATACATACTGTCATTGCGTTATTGTGTTCTGGTGAAATTTTGTATCCTTATGTTTCATTTTCGCTAATGTGCTTTGTATGTATGCGGTTGTGTGTTTCTCTGTTACATAATAGTTTGTTTTAAAGTGATTAAGATTATAATACAACGTTGACTGCTATAGCCTCATTTTGACATTTTTACGTATTATGACATATGTTTGTTTTGTTCAACATCGTGGTCAATATAATGGAGTTTTAAGCGACTATCGTACAAGTAAGACGTTTTGCTATCTATCACACATGGATTCTTAAACCATTGTTTACATAAGAAAATGCCTTTACAAAGTCACGAATATGACAGTTGTTAACCATTCGTTTGATGAGTTTAAGATCTTGATTTTGCCTCTTGATTACGGATTTTTCATTTTGAATTTTCCAAGGACTGCGTTATTTTTGTTATTTTACTTAGAACCACCAATCTGCGTCTACAATACAAATTTAAACAATCTGCGCCAGGACCACTCAAAAACAACATTCTGCTTCGTGGATGCTCAAAAACAACAATCTGCCTCGTGGACGCTCAAAATCAACGATCTGCTTCAAAAACGCTTAAAACCAACAATGAAAGTCAGAGGTGGATATAAATTATCCTTGCAAGTCTTCATTACCAAATGATACATTAAAAGTATACAAAAAGGAAAGTTCTCTAAAAACAATCTTGTACACCAAATTAATAAGTACTACGCCTGCTTGTCCTTTTCTCAATTTGTTCGGGCAGTTTAAATGTAGATTGAAGTGATTGTTTGACGCTGTATATTGTTCTTTCAAAAACCAAATGAACAAAATAATATGTCAATTAATTTGATATATATTTTTTGCTATATTGCTAGAAGACGGTATTAACTTGACCATATTTGACGTTCGAAGTTAAACAACCATCAATCAATCAATCAACTTCAACACATGGCAAAGTAATAGTTGAATGTTTCTCCCTCATATTAACATTTCAACAAAGTGTTATTAATTTAATTAAAAATATAAAGTTGTTTCAACTTCTTGTAAATATGACTAACAAGGGGAAAATCTGCGTCCTTTGACACTTAAACAAATAATCAACTCTCATTGGTATACTGCATTGTATTGAAGAAGATGTAAGTATAGCAAAGAAAGTATTAGATACATGTTGCTAAGTCTATATCTGAAAAGCTGACTGTATACACTTAAAATAATTTCTATTTCCACTACAATAAGCCCAATTCATGGAACAAATAGTCGGTATAAAGGGTGCTAATATTTGAGTCTTAATTCATTTCCACACAAATTCAATATCAATAAATTACTTAACAAACAACTTGCAATTACATAACATTCTAATGAACGGCTAGTTTTCATTCCTTCCTCAATGCAATTAGTCCCGCTTTTATAACACACAAATTCATATGCATCGTTTTCTATTTATTTCTCACAAAATATTGTAAACGAAAGCAGATGTCGAAGTATTTGCAACAAGAAGTTTCTTGTTCTCTTTATCAAGGAAAATAGCAGATGGGGAACGAAGGCCATCATCTTTGGTCAAGAGTTGTTTGTGATGCTTTCCATCGTTCGATATTATGACTACATTTGACGATTTTACTCCAACAACAAACACGTGACCATTATTATCAATAGAGATGCCTTCCGGTTCATCCAAAACAAGTTTGTCTTCAAAAATCCAAACACGTGATCCGTTTTTATCACAACAAACTACACTGCTATATTCGTAGTTCGTGTAATATATCTTGTCTGAGAAAACAGAAACGTATGAACAGATCGGTAGATTACAACTGATCACGCGAGCTGTAGTACCGTCCAAAATATTTATTTTGTATATTCCGCGTCCTTCTACACAGACATACAGCGAGTCGTGATCTCTTGTGATTCCATATGTACGACCAGGAAGTTCCATGAACTTTATTTTGCGTTGGTTCTTTATATCTATGATATCAATACCGCCCTTCCCTCCTGAGTCCCCGGATGTAATAGCAACAGTCTTTTCGTCAACCAGTGTTAAGTCAAACACCATACTAGTAACTAGTTTCATTTTATATTTGAGTTTATTACCTGATGCAGATACGGTGAGCGATTTTGCGTCGCAATGATCAGTGAACAGAAGGTCTCCCTCTTTTGACATACAACATCCTCTAACTATCTTTCCGTCTGTTGTAATCTTCATCTGTAAAATCAAATTCACATCGTAAATAGTCTTCTTCATTGATACTACTTGTAACTGTGCTTGTTTGTTTTTCGATCTAATGAACTCGAGGCCGCTTGTTTGGGTTATCATTTCAATTGATCCAAAGTTCTTTAAACTGTTTGAAATATGTTCCAAAACTGGGTCAACCTTCCACGCTAGGTAAAGTTGAATCAAACTGTTTGCTTCTTTCAATGACTGCAGATATTGTTCATTTTCATAAACTTTGACCTCAATTTCGTTCATAACGAGAAATGTTTGAAGATCAGACGCGTATTGTTTCATCTTTTGGAAATTTGCCTGATATTTACTGATAATTATTTCTTTCTCTTTGACCGGTGATAAAACTTTCTGAATACTCTTGCAATTTTGATCTGCCTTTTCGTCAAGATCTTTTATAATTTGTTTCTCAAGATTGTGTAAGCGTTTGATAATTTCTGCTCTTTTCTGTCGAATTTTTATAACAAGTCGCGTTTTCGTTTTTTCAATTTTTCTCACATCAGAATTTCTGTCCTTTTTAATTTGATCGATATTTTGTAATAAGTCGCCAAGTCTTGATTCTAAGTCTAGAAATTGCTCAGAGGTCTTGACGTTATTGATGACTTCCTCAAGAGTAGTGACGTTACATGTACGATGATCAGTGATGCATTTGAAACAAATAGGCAAGACGTGGTCAACGCAATATTGTTGATATTGTTCATTGTGATAGATACACGATTGATGTATGTCAGTTATAAATGATGGAATTGACTTGTAATCTGACATTGGTATAGGTACGTGACTTCTCGTGACTTTTAGTAACTTATGGTGATCTCTGCACTCATCACAAAGAGCTTCTTCACATTGCGGGCACCAGTGGTTAGATATTTGTGTTATCTGTCGAAGTGAACATATGCCACAAATGCTGGTGTTAGTTGCCATTTTTGTTTTCTGAAAGAAGACAAAACGCATTACAATTTTATGCATATCATGGACTGCAGCAAATTGATAAATACATAAGGGAGGTTGTCTTAAATGGGATTACCTAGAAGAACAGTGGATATTATTTTTTTTTGCAAATGCAAAAAAAGACATGTTGCAATCATTAGCTCGTTAGTGTCACTACAAGATGCTTCGAATTCATGGATGAAATTTTATACATCGCTCACATTTAAACAGACGCCCTACGTTAGGAAATGTTTAATTCATAGACGCGTTAAACAGTGTGCTAGTGACATATTTTCTTATAAGACGTAGTATGTTTTCAGTGTCAATAAGAACGTATTAGCCAGCTATAGGAAATGGATATTCGGATTTTTCTTCGATATTGCATAAAAGATGTTCTATATCGTAGCGGTTGATCTGTATTATTAGGGGGGCCAGAGTACCCGGAGAACACCACTGATCTCCGATCCGGCGGGAAAAATTTGATATCCTGGTCTGTGAAGTGAACCATATATATCATGAAAACCAAAAGACGTACACAGCATTCAATAAATGATATAATTTCATAAATGAATGAATACTTCTGCATGTCAGCCTTAAAAACAGTTGTACTTACTCGCTTTTAAAATTTACATAATATACATAATTTTTTTTTGGCAAAATCTGAATCTAAAATGAATAATAAATATAGAATAATAGGTAGTTGAGTTTTTGATACTAACTATATCATGTGGAATATCTAGACAAGCCCGATAGGGCGAGTTAAGATATTCAACTTGATTAAGTCAGTATCAAAAACTCAACTACTTATTATTCTGTTTATCGGTAATTATGACGTCACGCAATGTATGTTGATACTCGAAAATATTAGGCAGTAAGATCAAAGGGAAAATATACAAATTACCGATAAACCTCACTTATGTGCGCCCGCCTGGTGAATAATTTGGCGTTTTCTATAATATAGCTGGAAATAATCTATGTTACGGGAAAATAATTATTTTTGATATATTCAATTAGCTAGTTTAAATAACCAAACTGCTTAAAAATGGTATCTTGCAAAACAACTTACAAAATCTCTTTACTTATTAAATGATGCATTACCTACGTTTTTTAGTATACACGACTCATATATTTTCATAATACATATAAATATAAATTATTAATTGCATACCAATGATAGAAGAGTCCTGAATCTTAAATTCCTCCCCGAGGGGCTGGAACCTGTACTTTTTTTACTTCTCACTCATACGTCAACATCGCCTCGCATTACGAAGACTCCTTATACAAGTTATATATATTAACGAACTTTAGAAACGCAACACTCGATTAGTTTTTTGGTTTTTCGAATTAAGATACACATTACGCAAAAATATTAAATTCAATATTATATGATAAATTGGTAATTTCTTCCTCATCTAAGGTAAGTTTCAAATTCAACAGTTGAATCGATTACGACATGCTGAACGTTTAAATTATGTAGTATGCAATAATATTGTGGTTTTCACATCGTTACTGGTCTTATCAATCAGGTATTTAAAAGTAATTTTGAAGTGCGAAATTGTTCTCAAAGAACGTTCACTTTTTTAACTGTCTGTAAATTTCTAAATTTTTAATTTCCATTTTCATTTTTCAGCCGTGACAAAAAGGAAAATTGCAATTCATTACTGATTTAAACATGGCAATAAACTCTAGCAAATGTTAAACGAAGTAAAAAAAAAATTAAAAAAAAACATTTGTGCGCTTCTTATTCCGTTCCAAAAAGATCGTGCGATGTCAAAATTCTGCGATGTTTGATTGACTGAGTAAATTCAGGTATAAATATTTTTTCTATTCAAAAAGAAGTGCGGGAAGCATGATAGGCAATGCAATGAATATATGTCAAGATTTGATGTCACAAAAAAATGTGTTGCGTTTTTAAAGATCGTCAGCATACTATCACAAAAGTATTTCTCACCAACTTTCACAAAGATGTCTTTTGAAATGATTATCAACTTGTTTTAAACAAATATATAAGAAGTACCTGTATTGTTCATGTTGTAAGTTTAATGGTTATGATTTTTTTAGTTCGTGTCATTTTTTAAGGCATGTTATAATTCGATTCTAATTTGGTTATTTTGGAGATAAATTTAAGACACCTTCTTTGGAAGAAAACACATAATGTTTGAAAACCAGTCACACATTTCTCCTTAAAGCCTATGTATAAAATATATGAACTATAATAAAGATTGTGTATGCCTTACCTAAATAAAATGCTCAAAGAATCAGGGGTACTCATCCAATCTTCTTTCACAAGGAAGAAAAAAGATCACATGATACACATTAATATATACTGACGAACCTTTAAAACCAACACTAAATTATTCGTTTAAAAATCATTTTCAATACCAGTAAAGGTGTGCAAAACTTGTAAAATAAACTCATTTCATAATTCTTCAGATAAAGTTTGCAGATCAAAAAATGAATTGATTTCGTGATGATTAATATTTCAATCATGTTATACATGTTGTAAATACAGATTCAAAATCAATATTTTATTATAGTCTCACGACATACAACAACATATATTTACACAGTTATTTATTTAAACAGGTACATCAAACATACATGCATAACAAGAACTTTTAAATAAACATTGTGTGTGCCAATCTTAAACGATTTATGACTGTACAAACAATATAAAAAAACAATTCGATAATGTACATACCATTTATAATATGTATTTGCTTAAGAATATCACTTAAATACAGCATAATCAGTTATAAAAACACATTTTTTCTGATGAAATATTATAGCAGATTATGACAATACTTTATATACTTCATCATTATTGAATAACAAAATATTTTTCTCATTATATGATTACACGGTTAAATCCACATTAAAAGTTTCAGCTTCATAAAACAATGTGATATAAGATCTTTGTATAGTGGACATTTAAATAAAACATGTAGTTCATCTTGAATACTATTATTACATTAAAAAAATATTCTTTCATATCTACCGGTCTCTATTCTAACATGTATAAGTGGAACAACTCTGCATCTTAATTTAGAAAAGTACTCCTCTATTGGGGTGGCAATTTACGAATTAAGTAAGGTTCAGTGCAATAATCATATTTAAATTACTGATATGTTCTGAATGTAATACATTGGGCATACGTAGATACTCTATTACTTAATCAATTTTATATTTATCTATCATTATTGTTTCAAATTGTACAATACCACTCTTATCTAATGCAATAGTCTCAAAGTTACAAAATTTAAATTGCCACCAAAATTATGATTTTAAAACATTTCAATAATTCTATGGCTCTGAATGTTGAATCTGAATTCTACCTGTAGCTTTTTTAATTGATTATTTGTAAACTTTAAAATCTATTCTATCATGACAAATATTTGAACATCTTGACAAGTGTCTAAATAAGCTTGTCTATTGTTTGACAAATGGTGGTTTCATATCCATATCTCCATGTATGGCATCATTTATGGTATATTTACCGACACTCAAAGAAAAAACTCATGATTCTTTTTTGGATAGCGTTGATTTTTTAGTAATCGTGTCCTAAAGTAAAGACGATATTCCGTCATAATTGAAATATGTGCAATACAACAAGTTATCTGATCTGTAGTTTAAACCATTTTGGCATTTTGAGTGAGTGTGAATTCGCAAAGCTTATGATGCATTCATACCTAGACACCCTTACCCTGTTGGTTCGTACGTACAGTCTACCTTTGGAGATCTTGTCATTCCCTCATTGTTTGTGTATAAATAAACTCACACCACATCTTCCTATATCTAATCATCATAGGTATTACCAATGTTATTTCAACTGATCGGGCGGAGCTTATCTTTTAATTTGCATAAGGAAAGTCTATTTGAAGATGTGTGTGATAAGGATGATTGCCATTATAAATTATATTGAATTCTAATCACCTATCAGTGTCACCAAACGCATATACACAAGAACTGAGTGTATGATACGGCACGAATAACTGAACACTTCATTGATGAGTTTATCCTGAAACTACTGTATTAGATAGACTGGTCTTAAATAAGTGAACTTCTTAAACCCCGCCCAGTCAAATGAAATAGATCTAGTAATATCCGGATTAAGTTTGTATTTTCGCCAGACGCGCGTTTCGTCTACAAAAGACTCATCAGTGACGCTAGAATCCGAAAAAGTTAAAAAGGCCGATCTTGTCATTCCCTCATTGTTTGTGTGTTAGCTTGATATGATTTATTCATACAAACCTATAATATTTGGTAATCTTATAAAAATCAAACAATACTATCGTTATAACACGCATGGATCTATGATATGAATTACTGAGTAAAAATTGATTCTTTTGCAAAGGTCCTGGTGTAAATAGCTGAACAAATTATCTCTAAACCTTCAATCTGAATTTCACTTGAAGTTGCAATTTGTGTAAAGGTGCAAAAGGGACAATCAAAATTAATAAATAAAAGGACAACCGACAAAAACATGGTAAGAACTAAAATAAGAATAAAAGTATTCAAAATACAACACAGTACATACAGAATGAAGAGTATTGACCCCAGAAAATACCGTAAACATCTTGGGTTATCTGGAAGGTTGTTATAGATTATCGTTGATCATCTCAACCAGATTGATTTTCTCGCTTGAGCTGGTACAGCGAAAGTGAGAAAATCAATCGAGTTGAGATGACCAATGATAATCTGTTTATCGCTATTTTACCTATGACCACGTTGTCAATTTCATGTCAATTTCGTTAGTAACGCCACGTGGCTCCTTAGTTTTTGGCGATAATTTTTCCATCTCAAGCGAGAAGCATGATATGAAAATTATCACAAAAAAAAGATCAAAGGAAAAATGCACAAAATAGCAATAAAGCAGGTTATATGAGTTTTTCATGAAAGGACAAGGTTAAATTTTTGTAAAATATGCTCTGAATTCCGGAATATATCAAAAAGACCGTAATCTTTATCTTAAATTGATCTTTTTCTAAAACCTAACTTCTTTTCTAGACAAAACAAATATCTACATAACGATACTTTTAAGTCTCAAAATTCGGCATATTTGTTATCTTAAAGTTCGTTTCTGTGTGTGATGCATTGTCGTTTTTTGTTGCACTTAAGTCTTTTTTGTTGTTTCGTTGTTTTTCCTCTAATGGTTGATGTGTTTCCCTATGTGCGAATTTGTAACCCGGATTTGTTTTCTCTCAATCGATGATGTATGACTTTCAAAAAGGTGTACTACTTTTGCCTTTATTTGTAGATTCTTTTGTGCATCCACAGACCTAAAAATTTAAAGACTTTTGGGAAACTTTTGCCGCAACCTACGATCCAAAATAATGTGTAACAAAATGTGTCAAGGTTGATACATAAATATGTTCTTGATAAGGGATGTCGACCTCAGTTATTTATTATCAATCTTGTATAAACTATAAAAATACTTAACCAAAATTGATTATTGTATAATTAAGGGGTCATATCTTTAGAATGTGTAGTGCTAGGTGACATAAGAAGTTTAAATTTTAATATCATCGATAGTTCTTATTGAAATCTTTTACATTTTACTCTGATTTTAAACAAAAATATTAAAATTTTATTGCAGATTTTGTTTATTCGTGAACCTACACCTTAGGGCGAGTTTTATTATCTCATTTCTAAAGATTTTACTTATTTTAATATATCAAAGTTGAAACAATGATAAATACATTGATATTCATAGATTGAATGTCCTCAATAAACTCGGTGAATATTTAGACTTAACATCGTATGAAATTATTGTCTAGATAACAAGCTTAAGGTGAAGAAATAGGATTGATTCAAGATTTAACACCAAAAACATGGACCCTTTAAAATCTTTAAGTAAGTAAACAATTAGTTTTAATTAACTTTAACATACAAGTAAGAAGATGTGGTATAATTGCCAATGAGGCTATTCTCCTTAACAGACCTATTGACAAGAGTCAAAGGCAAATGACTAATCAATGAGTAAAACTCATACGGCATAGTCAGCTTTAATAGGTTTCGAAATGATAAATAGAAAACAATTGAAACAAAAAACGAATGAACGGCGTGATTAATGTGCAAAATAATAAACGAAGAACTAACAGGATACATATCAATATCATTTGTCTCTGGCTGATAGTTGTCTCATTATTATTTAAGATTATAACAAAATTACCGAACTCTAACATGTCTAATGCAATTTCAAACAGAGCAAATCTCCAAGTCCAAAAAAAACTGCTGAAACCAAACGCTATCCAACACTCCCATATCCCTCACTTAACTGTTTTATATATTGCATGTTTTTTGGCAATTAAAAATTACAGAAAAAGTATAATGTCCTTGTTATTTTATTAGTACAAATGTACAAATGTCTTGCTTTTCAACTTGATTTTATCATATTTACTATAATATTATCAATACTATCTTTGGTATTTCGAGAAACCAAAGTTTTCAAAAAACAGTTAATTTTATAACTAAGACTATATCATGCAATTATTATCCATGTCAACACACACGAGTGCCGAATACTAGACTGGCGATACCCTCATATCAGGCTCGCGGAGAAATATACAACACATTTAAAAACCAATTATTCAGAGAACAATTGAAGGTCTTTCCACCTCGATAATAAGAATGAAATTTAAAAAATGATTAATAGGTTTATGCAGAAGACTTAATTGTTTTATAATGATCCAGAAAGAATTTTTAGCGAAGGTCAAAATCTAGAACAACAAATTGACCATTGACCTTGACCTCAATTTGCAGGTCATAGTTCAGTGATCTCAAATCAAAAAACCCTAGGTCAATCACTTGTATGGTTGTGGAGAAAGACTGATTTTTAATACAAAAGGAGGAAAAACTCCTATAAGGCCTAGGGTTAACCAAAACGTTTCGACTTAAATAGTTTAAAGTTGAACCTTTTTGTATACAGCTATTTGGCAAACACATCATATCATTTACTGTCACAGTTTCTTTGGAATAATGATAACAAGCAAAATTCAAATTTTATTACATGACCTTGACCTTTGACTTTGACCTCAAATTCCTTCAAATAGACCAAGGACTTCATATCAAAAGACTATAGGCCTCTACGACTTATAACGTATTAATTTATCAAAAAAGTCGCCTATCTTAAATTTTCAAAGGGAAATAACTCTCATTAGATGTCTTTCGATCACTCAAGTAAAAATTCATTTAATCATTCTTAAGAGTAGACGAACAATTTGGTCAAAACAGTTTGCTAAAATCTTTTACAGTTTTCGAGATATAGCGATAACAAGAAAAAGGGGACGGGGGAAATAACTCCTATAAGAATAAGTGTTTGGTCACACAGGGTGAGTTTTGAAACCCCCATTACTGTACAACATCAATTGTCAAAAATCCATTCGATATGTTGTAAGACATCTCAGACGATAGAAGAAAACAAAATCAAAACAAAAACAAAAAGTCTTTCCACGAGAAGTGGAAAAACCTAATGAAATGTACATTTACCTGTTGAATCTCACACTAGATGGTCAACGAAATCATTTGAGTATGGACTAAAATATCAACCATCAGCATAAAACAATGATTTATAGGTTGCAAACAAAAAGTATCAACAAATGAAATATGTTTTTCCAATAATTGCAAAAGAAACAAGGTTGAGTCGTTCCACGCATTGTTGAATGCATTGGAAACAAGGACAGGTTGAAGAGGTCGTATGAATAATTAAATATTATTTCGGCAACTTCTATTTAAATATTCATGAGAAAAAGTGAAATCGGGTCAGTGACTGTATATGACATAGAAATATACAGTCAACGCATTTTGACTGCTCAAAAAGAACGAGGGCAGTATAAAATAAAATATACATTACTTAAACGTGAACACATGAATAAGACACCAACATGAACTATGACGTAGACGATAATTATCACTAGTCAAAAATAGAAGCATGGGATCCCATGACTGAACGTACCACGTAATTTAGCAAAATAATAAGTATAATATAAATAAAATTGAGAATGAAAATGGGGAATGTGTCAAAGAGACAACAACCCGACCAATTAAAAAAACCGTTTTGGACTTATATTGACTGATACACACAGTACAAATCAGGATGAATTTATAAAGTTAACGCACTAACCAATAACAGTTATGACGTATCGTTCATTTCAATTTATTACATATCGAGAATATCATATGTTGTTGTTTTTTTTCAATTTCACACCTGGATCAAACCTAGACGTATAGAGCAATGGCATTTTTGTTTTTAAACTGACTTTATCGTTGACATGACGTTAAACATATATAAGGGGTTTATAAAGCCCTCATTACCGTGATTGATATCGATTTCATGACGTCATACTTAATAGGGTTTGATAACGCCTTTTTGAAACAGTGACTGCTATGGATTTGCTGAAACATCACGATTGCTATCGATTGTATTTGATATACAATTTACTTGTATTTACAACGAAGTGAGCAGTCACTTTTATCAAATTTTCTTTGATGCAGTTGCAGCTCACAAGGAAGCTATTGAACAAAGAGTTCCAATTCAATTCAAATTAAGTTCATCCCTTCGTAAATTTTATGGATGCTTTCGGGAATTGGTTGACCGTTATGGAATATCCGTTTCATAGATTATAGTGGATATGTTCATTATGGTTTAACTACAATCCTGTCTACCTTCCACGAATTTGACTCAACAAACCAGGGCGTGAAAACGGGAAACGATGTCGGGCAGTACATGTGACAGCACAAGCGTTATTATGAGTGATTGATAACGCCATTGCAACAGTGACTAATATTGATTGTCTCATTGGCAGTGTAAGCGTGATGCGGCGTTGGCAAGTTTTTTTTAATAGTTCCACTTGAAAAGTCGAATTGTTTTGATTGAAAACATAATGACACGTGAAATTAAAAATGCGATTATAAGTGGTGGTAAACCCCACCTCTGTACCAGCAGATCATATATATTCATCAGCAAACCTTTCAGTTATTTAACCTTTCGGTTAATTAATCGCCTCCTCCCAGTAAAAGTTGACAAGATAACATTTTTTTTATAAAACAAATTCTTTGCACCCTGTGTCAACCCTAAGAAAATGATTAGTAAGTTCTAACCATCACCTCTTTGTTGATTATTAAATGTGTTTTTTACAGTTCCTAAATACTGATGTTTGAGTAATTATTTTTCTTTAGATATTTATTAATTACTAATTAGATTATTATCAGTTTACCTGAAAAATGCTTAAATTTGTTGATGATACAACTTTACATTTGTCATCTAAATCTATTGTAAATTTAAATATATGTTTGAATAAAGACTTAGACAATGTTATTAAATGGTGTAAAGAAATTGATATGACGAAAAAGAGCAAGAAATCAAAATGTATGCTTGTTGGATCAGACAGAAAAATGGTAAACTGTAATGAATATTTATGTGTTTTATCACAAGATAATATCGCTTTAGATAATGTTGAAGTTAAAAAACTTCTCGGAATTCATATATATTGATAGAAACCTATCATGGTCAATTCAAATAGAAAATATGCTAAAGTATTTCAACCATAATATATTTATTAAAAAGGTTGAAACGTTATTTACCATTAATGAGTCTTATTCTTTTTTTACAATATCTATATATTACCCATTATTGACTACTGTATGGGGGCTTACCACACATATTAATCTGGAGAGGATACATACGCTCCATAAACGTGCTGCAAGATTAGTTTTATATGTTTCTTTTGATTTTCCATCAACAGTAATGTTTAAAAAACTTGCATGGATGACTATATTTACAAGGATACACACTATTGTCAAGCTGTGTTAATGTTTAAGTGTATGAATGGTCTAGCACCTGATTATCTATCTATTAAATTTACTGCTTGTGCTGATCTTGATAATTATTGTCTGAGGTCGACAACATCAGGACTTCGTCATCATGTTCATGTACCAAACCAAATTCTGATTTTTTAAAAAGAACATTAAATATTCTGGTCTTATTACCTGGAACAATTTACCAAATAATATTAAAGAAATAGATAATTTAGATACATTTAAGACCAACTGTTCAAACTATTTTCTAACTGAACAGAATAAAGATGCACGAAACTGATGTATTTTTTTTCTTCTTCTGCTAAATACATAATATGTACTTATTCAATGTTTAAGCTGCTATATTTTACTGTATTATGTATTTTATTTTGTATGTATTTTTGTCCCTTTTTTATTTTTATTAATAGTTTTGAAGGCCTTATAGAAGATTAACATGCACTAATGTGTTACCTTCGTTGAATAAAGAATTTTGTTATTATTTATTATTTAATGAGCTATTATTTATAGTAACAAATAGTTGGACTATTATCAAGTCCTAGGTAATAATATTGAGATTTTACGATCATAAAACAAAAACCCAATTACATAAAATGGGAATAATTTTGAGTTGCATTTTGAAAATGTTTACCGACCGAGTACTCGAGTATCGCTCGGTAAATCCAACGAGTAATCGATTAGTATTTCTTCACTGAGTTGGCATCCCTAGTCTCGATTAATGGTAAGCAGGATACGGGATTCTGATAAAAACAATTAGCGGAAACTGTGATCAGACACCATCCCTAATTTAGACCCCCTTGTTTTCCAACAGTCACACTTTTAATGAAATCTAAACGAATTAAAAGAAGGCCACAATTAGGACCTCTGAATGCAACCATTCGCCCCGATAGAAGCAAGATATCAGTAGACTTTAAACGTATAATTCATCTATTTGTATAGCCACATGTTATGTGTAATACGGGTATTTAGAATTATCTTCCCTCCAAAACATTTCTAGTAATATTATTGGTTTTAAGAAAATCACGAGGAGACCCTGTGTAACATGTTAACATAAGTATAGTGGGCGCAATTTATTTAATATACTTACTGGAAGTGTGATGAGATAATTGAAGCTGTTAATTTTCTCCTTGATAATGTTTATGTACATTTCGGCAACACAGTTTATCGACAGGTTGCAGATATCCCTATGGGCACTAATTGCACCCCTATTATAGTAGATTTTATTTTATACTGTTATGAATCACAGTGTTTGACTAAACTCAGTAAAGACCCATCGAAATTACATTTAATTGATAAATATTTGTTCGTTAAATAATCAGGAACTTTTTCAATATACTGCTGAAATTCACCCCCAAGGAACTTACAATAAATAAATCAAATTTAAACGGTGATAACTGTCCTTTTCTAGATTTAGATATTTTGGTTTTAAACAGGAAACTCCACACTTAATTTTGGATTTTTCGTTCCCTATTGTTAATTGTCAATTTTTAGATGGTGATGTTCCTTTGGCACCCTCTTACGGTGTTTATATTTCACAGATCGTTCGCTATGTCCGTGTCTGTTGAGCCGTTTGTTAGTTTCAACGAACGTAATCTATGTAGTACTGGTAAATTATTAATCCAAGGATTTCGTTACCATAAATTACTTAAAAACTTTAGTCAAGTTTTCCATAAATTTAAAGATTATGTTTTGGAGTTTGGTTGTACATGTAGAAAACTTATTTCAAACAGGATAGCACATCAGCAATTTTACGGAAATGTTGTTAACAGTGCGCGGAAATTTAGAAAGGATCCTGGTAAACTTACTGCTTCTTTGAATAAACTTCTTTTAAAAGGGTACCAATTCAACCATGTAATAAAATAATTGAATATTGTTTTTATGGTGTAAATATTGATTTTGTTAATAGAAATTTAAAGCAAACTAAATATTAAAAGTATGTTATATACATATATACATTCATGGATCTACAATCTGTAGATACCTGTATCTTGGCATTGCACAAGATCATGTTTATCCTTGACTGTTTTTGACGTCTTTATACTAAATCCATTGGATGTTGGATGTGTACAGATTGATATTTTAGTCTGAGATGCATGATTTTTTGGTTTATTGAAAAAATATATTTGTTAATTGTAGTGCTAGCCATGATGATTAACCAGGTAATATCGTAAAGTATTATCACATATTTTGACGTATATACCGGTGTGTTTATATTTACAAATTCAGTAGATGTATTTAGTATATATTTTCTAAACCAATCGTATTTATTTTCAGCCTTTCTGCTTTTTATGGGTGCTTCATATTTGATTCTAGTTGATGCTCAAACAAAACATAAAGTACAGGTGTTACTTACTACAGGAGACCAATCAAAACTTCTGTCTCAAGAACCAGACTTACATCCAAGTCCTACTAATGGCGACGGACCGGAAATAGTAGTAGATAAAAGTAAACAATATCAAAGAATGGAGGGATTTGGTGCAGCGATCTCAAATTCTGCCGCTTACGTAATTTATCACAGTCCAAAAAGACATGAGATTATGCGAGATCTTTTCAGTCCGGCAGACGGAATAGGTACATATTTTCTATAACTCTAAATGAATGAAAACCAAATTCACTAAACATAACTAGGACTATGGTATTTTTATAAATGAATTCATGATATCATGGGAGTTAATTTGAGATAAGACTCAATTAAAAATGTAAATTCTATAGAAAACAGTCAAGATACTGCTATGAAATAGCAGAAACAAATAAATATACATACTTGTATTGTTAGATATACTGTTCCCAGGAAATAGCAACTAAATGAAAGAGGAACCCTTACATAATCTTATGTGATCTAGACGACATTAAGTGCATTCATCAGCCATGATATGGTGTCTATACAATATATTTAACTATAAACCATACAGAGTCTTTACAGGTAACTAATTAGAAACTAATAAAAGATCTGCCAACAACACCAATTATCCTTCAAATACCAAATTCATAGGGAATGACATAGGACACCAATAAAACCGATTACGGATTTGAGACAGACCAATGATTATATGTAAGATTAAACTATTTTTTCATCACATCTCCTCATCTTTAATTACATTCAGTGAATTACAAAAATATTGCTCAATCCTACCCAATCTACTCGCGCTTTTCTCTGAAAATTGAAAAGAGAATTGTCATTTTTAAAAAGGATAGTTAAAAACTGCAGATATTTGATTAAACAAAATTTAGAACTCATCGGGTAGGGCTTGTCATACCAAGCAAAATTTCGTGGGGAGGTAATATACACAAAATAAAACTGCTTAAAAGGTCAATCGCAAAAATATTTGCTGAACACCTATCAGAGACTGAATTTGGGAGATGTTTTCTATGTTTAGTTGATGAATATAGGATCAACAGATTCCTTATATCCTGCTTAAACTTGTTAAGTGAAATTTAAATGTTATTTGTAACCATTTTTCCCGAAACTACCTCAAAAATTAATAGTGACTCCTTGTAGTTGACATGTACAAAATTCTCGTACCAATCTTACAATAACTGAACTTCTGTTGTGAACAAAAGCAGTTCAATAGCATTGACCTGTATTCAACCTTTATAAACAATCATGCACATACCTTCATAGGTGATGGTTCTGGATGAAATTTGCAGAATACCGAAAAATGGCCAAATAATTCAGAGTATAGAGAAAAACAAGCAAAAACATTATGAATAGAGAATAAAGTGGTGCAAAAGTATAAGATACATATGTTTCCGGGATTTTTGTGGATATAGGATAACCACGAATGCAAATGTTCAACGAATTACAAAGTTTCAAAAGGCTTTGTATGCAGAGATTGGCAAAACCAAGAAATCAAATATCCACGATAATTGGTACTTACAAAAATAAAGGAATCAACAGTATACCGGTAAATCATACAATCCCCCTTAAACAGTCAGACTCTCATATAGAAGACTGCAAATTAAAACCGTCTATGAAAAACAATATAGAACGTTTATGTAATAACACATAACACATTTGAAAAATTTTTGGTAACATTTTTTTACGAATTTAAGACCCCTTGAGTGAGCAATTGTTTTGTATTTAACAGTTTCATTCCCATTTTGGCAATACAACGCGTGTGTTAAATATAGTGCTAATGTTGTATTGCCAAAATAGAAATGAAACTGTTAATTGCAAAACAATTTCCGACTTAAGGGGGTCTTATATTCGTTAAAAAAATAGTTAACAAAAACTTATGTTTTATTTATTTACCTAAATCTATTCTAAGAACAAATTAATGTCAACTATATCACATAAGATCACATAAAGGCTGAATACTAAGTAAAAATTAATGTTCATGTTGCTTTACCCTAGTTTTCTATGCAGATGCATTGTAAATGTTTATTGTTTTGTTAGGCTAGTCAATGTCTAGTTTCAAAATCCGAAACAGCGGTTACGTCCTCTTTAATACGCTACATTGACTTTAATGATAGTTTAGCGAAGCAACGTCACCACTGATGATAGTCCGTCGGACGGGGACGATAAATGACTGACCCGTGTTAGAAAGAGACATATCTCTTGCACGTTAAAGACACCCTTGTAGATTTCCAAAAAGAGTAGGCTAATGCCGCTACAAGACCAAACTCGCACCCGCAAAGTGGAAAGGGATTTATATAAGTTTTCCAATCCACTATAAATAAATATATTTAAACTAAACTGTTTCGGAGTTTGGTCTAGTTTTTGTCGGTGGCAATAATGTGTTTTAATGCATAGGATTAATCTTATTCTTTCCAAAAAAGTCTGTCATTTATAAAATTGAGCTGCAGGTTGATATGTTGTAATACCTTTAAAGTTAGACCAACATTTGCATATACATTCAGCTAAATGTAGGAGATGTTTAAATTCTTTAAAGTGGGATCACAGGAATCATAATTCAATATAAAACATAAATAAAACAATAACAAAAAGAAACGTAATATGCGCAGTCACATGAATTTATAGCATTAACGGACTTCATCTTGAAAACACATGACTAGTTTTATAATCTTTTTCTAGTGGAGCAGGAATTGCTGACCTTTCCATAACAGCTTCGTTAAACTCCAGTTTATTTTGGTATGGTCTATATTGCTCCCCAAAAAAGGGTTATCCTATTTTTGCAAGCTGTATTCCAACTTGTCAATGTCATAAATCTAAAACAGACGCGAAGCATACCATGGGGACATTTAAAACTCGCACTGATAATACTGTAATGTAGTCGCACTTCACGTTGTTTATTCTGATATGAAACTTCTTATATATGAATATAAAATGTATGATTGTAAAATTGATGCGGATAGAATTCAAAGGGGAAGCAACACAACGATATAAAACGAGGTGTTAAACAAGTAATTTAATCATTACAAGACCTGTCATGATTCTTCTAAACGTCAAACATAATGTATTTGATTATGTCATAAATTGGTATGCCTGTATTTGACACATTATCGTTCTGCTTAGACTTCCGATTTTTAAAAGTGTTTTGGGAACTTGTTTATTATTTCGCTGTCTTATGAGTTTGGGATTATTTTTTTTTTCTTTTTTAAATGCTGGCAGATAACTTTTTTTTTCATTTCAGGAGTATCTTTCGTCCGAATAACAATGGGTGGTTCTGACCTACAAGCTGTACCTCCGTACACCTATGATGATATGCCTAACGGCCAAACAGATTTTAATATGGACCATTTCAGTGTTAACAAAGATCGTGAATTCTTTATACCTATTATCAAGGAGGCATTGAGTCTTAATCCAAAGCTGAAAATACTTGGATCTCCTTGGAGTCCCCCAGCTTGGATGAAGTCAAGTAATTCACTTTACGGAGGTGATTTTCATGTGGATTATGACGGAAAATACCAACAGGCGTTATCCTTGTATTTCGTAAAATTCATTCAAGCGTATAAAGCAGAGGGTATAGATATTCACGCCATTACGATCCAAAACGAACCCAGATACCAGACGACAGGTTACCCAACCATGACAATGTCTTGGCAAATACAAAGAGATTTAGTTAAATGGCATATGGGACCGTTATTTCTCAGTAATAATATTTATACTAGAATACTAATATTTGACCATAACTGGGACATTCATGCATATCCGGAAAATATTTTAAAGGACCATGATGCTGCCCAATACATAAGCGGTGTGGCTTGGCACTGCTATGGAGGAGACAAATCTGAGTCAGCAACATTTCACAGCAAATTTCCAAACGTTGATAATTACTTTACGGAATGCTCCGGTTTTGCGAGCGCACCTCATTTTAGTGATAATTTAGTATGGAATTTGGACGTTTTGTTTATTCATCAACCGACGTGTTGGGTTAAATCAGTCGTTCTTTGGAATATAGCCCTTGACGACCAATGGGGACCCCAAGTTCAGGTTTCTGGATGTAAGAACTGTAGAGGAGTAATCACTGTACCACGTGGAAGCAACGTTTACCGGAAGGAAGTAGAGTATTACGTCATCGGCCACCTATCCAAAGTAGCCCAGACCCAATCAATGAGAATAGACTCTACTGACAATGTTGACGGCTTACGTTCGGTTGCGTTCGAGAATCCTGACGGTACAATTGCAGTGGTCATACTAAATAAGCAAGATCAGACCAAATCGTTGAATGTAAACATTGATGGCAATATTTATCATTTCTCCTTGAATGGAAAGTCAGTTGTTTCGATGTTATATTCCCCTTAAATTGCAGCATGATACTGCAAAAGTGTTTCGAAATTTTTGTGCAGTGTTTTATGTAACAAAACAATAAACCCCTATTCTTCATTATCAAGAACGAGCGTTAATAATGTGTTGATGAACTATCTTGTTAAATCAATGATCGAAATTCTATTTCAACTTATACTACTATTTATACCAAATAAGAACTTAAATACTTCGCCAATTGTGCCACAAGTGTAGCAAAAGCAATCGTCTGAGCCTCCCGGAGCACATAAAACTACCTTGCTAGTTTAGGTTAAAAGGCGCTCATGTTAATGTTGCTCTAGTTTTTTAGTTTTGCTTATTGTGCTTTCAATTTTTTTAATGAATGTTATGTATATACCGGGAACAGTCTTTTGTATCAAGTTTAATGTAGTTTCAATTTCAAAATTCCACATTCTGTTTTTAGTAAGTTCCGGGGTTTAAAACTTTACATGACCGATGGTTTATGAATGTGATGTCTTATGGTTGGATAATAGTTGAGCGGTATAGTCATGGTTAGCCCTTTAATACATTCATTTTGTATGCGCCTGTATACGGACTATATCTCAAAACTTGTATTCCCTGTCATGATTTCCTTGATAAAGGGTTGCTACTTATAATGAAGCTATTAAACAAGAGTTCCAAATGACGAAGTTGAAATTATCCCTTCGTATAAGTTTTACGGACAACATCACGAGTTGGTTGGGCGTTTTGGAATATCCTTTTCACAGATGATATCGAATATGATCCTTATGTTTTAACTTCAACCCATTGCCTTTTTATGAATGTGACCTTCCGAATTATACTATTTACCGGGTTGTAATAATATGAGCAACAAGATGGATGCCACACGTAGAGAAGGATCTGTTTACCCTTCCGGAGCACATGCGATCAACACGAGTTTTTGGTGGGGTTGGTGTTGCGTAGTCTCTAGTTTACTATATGTTGTGTCGTTTGTACTATTATTTAATTGTTTGTTTTTCTTTTTGCCAAATATGTAGAAGGATCTGCTTACCCTTCCGGAGCACCTGAGATCACCTTTAGCTTTTTTTGTGGGGTTCTTATTGCTTAGTCTTAGTTTTCAGTGTTGTGTCTTCTGTACTACTGTTTGTCTGTTTGTCTTTATATTTTATAGCCATGGCGTTGTAAGTTTATTTTTCGATCGATGAGTTTGCCTTGGTTGTGTCGCCAAGTAAATCTCCCCTGTGTAAGAGCGATATTGCACCCTGAAAGAACATGTTGTAGAGTTCCTCTGTTTCCGCACAAGGGACAGTCTGGTGTTTCTGATAGTTTCCACCTGTGCAGATTTGAAGGTGTCGGTAACACATCATACACTAATCTCAGAAGGAACTGCAGTTGGTATTGCGGATATCGCCATATATCTGACCATGTAAGGGATCGTTGTTCCAAATCCCATCTCGACCAAGCACCTTGGCTCTCTAATTCTACTGTCTTTGCTTGTCTGTTTTCTTCTTCTCTAGATTTTATCTCTCTTTGGACAAGACTTCGTCTTTCTTGTGTGTTAGCGTTCTTCCAGAAGACACTTTTAGATGTACCAAGGCCCTGTCGTCCTACTGCCACTGTTCCAACAATATCTTTATGCCTCAATCTACTCTCTGCCTCTGAAACTGCTTTTGATGCTGACCATTTCCGTCCTGTTCTTACTTGGACACCTGCTGTTCTTACTTTGTGATCTCTAGATTCTTTCAGTGTCATCACAAGGCGACTTTTGCTAACTTTAAATTCTTCCACTAGAGATGTAAATGGTAGCTGCAACTTTGCGGTTCTGCTGTATAGTCCTACAGTTGTAAAACTTGGAGGGACACCTAACCATTTCCTTAGATGTCTGTTGATGGTTCTTTCAAGCTTCTCAACTGTTGTTAACGTTATTTCGTATAGCATAAGTGGCCATGATATTCTTGGCAGGAGTCCATGTTGGTATATCCATGCCTTCAATTTTCCTGGTAGACCTGTCTTGTCGATGCTCCTCATTCCCTCTGAAACCTGTTGTTCAATTCTCTTGATATCGTTTTTGTCACTAAGAGAGTCATCATACCATTTTCCTACGCACTTGATGGGATTGTCTATTATTGATGGAATGACTTCTCCATGTTCTCCTTGCACCTTCAGTTCGACTTGGTGTGTTCTCTTCCCTTTCCTTATAATTAGAGCTCTAGACTTCTTTGGCTTGAAAGACATCCTTGCCCATGTTACTGTCTCTTCCAAGGCCTTTAATATCCATCTAGCCTGTATATGGGTATCTGTAGTGATGGTTAAGTCGTCCATGAACCCTCTATTTGGTGGTTGCCTGATGTCAGTTGATGTTTTCGGGCCTCTAGTTTCTCTCTCACCAGATTTAATAATCATATTCATTCCCATGACAAACAATATAACTGAGATGGTACATCCAGTAACTATTCCTTTTTGTAGTTTCTGCCATGTTGTTGTAAAAGTGCTTGTTGTAAATCGCAGCTCAATCCCACTGAGATAACTTCTTATCACTTTCTTAAAGTGGTCGGGAATATGGTAATGATCTAGTGATTGTTGTATCAGCATGTGAGGAACAGTACCATAGGCATTGGCCAAATCTAGCCATACTACTGTCAGATCTTTCTTGTTCACTTTGGCCTCTTGAATAAGTTGTGAAATGATGCTTGTATGTTCAATACATCCTGAGAATCCTGGTATTCCGCCCCTCTGTACTGAAGTGTCTACATAGTTGTTATCTGTCATATATGATGTCATCCTTCTAGCCATAATAGAGAAGAAGATCTTTCCTTCTACATTTAGGAGGGAAATTGTCCGGAATTGTGTGATGTTCTCCGATTTTTCTTCTTTTGGAATAAAACACCCCTCTGCTTTCTGCCAACATGATGGTATCTTCCCTTTCCTCCAAACTACTTTCAGTAGCCTCCACAGGTGTTTCAAAATTTTTGGGCACTTCTTATATACCTTGTATGGGATGCCATTTGGTCCTGGTGATGATGCTGACCTGGCTTTCTTCACTACATCTGACACTTCTTTTCATGATGGTTCCTTAGTGTTCATTGGTATTTCTGGTTCTGGTACATTTTCTATCCTATCGCAGTTACCTAGATGTTCCCACTGCCTTTCATCGCTGTGTGTCTCTGATAGATGTTTTTCCACTTCCTCTTTCGTGCTTTTTACTGAACTCGCCTTTGTTCCGTCCAGTGTGGCTTTGGTAAACTTGTAGGGGTTGGCAACAAACATTGCTCTCTTCTTCCCTCTTTCTCTCCTTGCTTTTCTGATTCTTTCTGCTCTTTGTAGATTGTTTCTTCTTTCCCTCAGTATTGATCTTAACTCATTCAATCCTTCTTTTTCCTCCTCATTTGCTCTTTTATACTGCTTTGTTACATCATTTATTTCGGTTCTGAGTGTTTGTATTTCTTGTTGACGTCTGTTATGTTTCATGTTACCCTGAGTGCCTTCTCTGGTTTTGGTGTTACTAACTCCGAATCTATCTTCTCCTACTGCATATACAATAGTTGACAATGCTGATATCTTCCTTTGAACGTCTCCAGTAAGTGTGTTATCCAAGATCTTGTCTAGGTCTTCATCAAAGATCTCCCATCTCCTATCATCTGTTGGTGGCCATTGTATCTTTTCTTTCCTGCTGTCTGCTGAAGGTGTCGATGTTCTCTGCTGGTTTTCATTCCCTTGCTCCTCCTCAATGTTGATCTGAGTAGCTTCATTAGGTAAGAGGTCCTCAGCACTATGGTGTGCTTCCTGGCTGTGGTCCTCCGTCGTCTCATCAGTGTTAACTGTGCGTTCCCTTTGCTGCTTCCCAGATCCACACTTAGTTCTTGTCTGGTGTATCTTCAAACCTTTTAAGTTCTTGCAAACCTTCCCACAATGACACTTGGTTTCTGCCGTTGTTCCAGTCAAAGTCCGTTGGATTAGCCGAGTTGTTACCGTTTTTGTCCTGCTCAATGGGTCTCTCATCCTCCCCCCTCTCGGAAGACCCTGGGGGTATTGCTCTTTATTCTGTTCTGTAACTTGGTATGGTGTTCCTTCACAGGAACAGTGTGTTGGGATGCCAACCCTTCACACCCTGATTTCAGTCTTCCCTGAATGCCATCTGTCTCTCCAGACGTCACCATTCTATTCTTGGTTGTCAGCTAGTCTTTCCCAGCAGTCACTGGTAGGTCCAGATTACAAGTTACTTACATACAGTACTGGTGGAATTACTGCAAACACCGCCAATGTCCTCAGCCGAGGCCATCCATCATCATGTGTTTCGACCCCTAGCTCGGTACACTCTCAGGATGGGGGGTCCACAGTGGTGATCAATCACTGCGCATTGGTGGTGGGTTTCCAGCTACTACTATCTCTCTTCATCCATATCCAGCAAGATGCTTTCTCTGCTGCTTGGCCTAGTTTCTTGATTGCTGCTCTTCTATTCTGGCCAGTCACTCCAACTGCAGAAAACATTCTCCACACTGACTGTGCAGGGAAGCCTCTGCAGCCAACCTCAACAGGAAAGTTCCATGTCTGCCATCCTCTATCTCTGCACTCTGCCAACAGTCCATCATATTTTGCCCTCTTTCTTTCATTTGCTTCGCCACATCTCTCCTCCCAGGGAACTGTCAACTCTATGATTACTACTTTTTTACTGCTTGTAGACCAAAGTACCATGTCTGGTCTTAGGTTTGTTGGTACAATATCAGGATATTGCATCTTCTTTCCTAGATCAACTTCTAACTGCCAATCCTTTGCCTGATTAAGCATTCCTGATATGTTCTTTTTACTTTTCTGGCCTACTTCACCCTCCTTCACAAACTGGATCTTGATAGGTTTGTCTCTAATGTGTTTCGCATCTTTCCTCTGTTTCTCTATAACTTCAGCAAGTTCCCGGAGTACTTGGTTGTGTCGCCAAGTAAATCTCCTCTGTGTAAGAGCGATATTGCACCCTGAAAGAACATGTTGTAGAGTTCCTCTGTTTCCGCACAAGGGACAGTCTGGTGTTTCTGATAGTTTCCACCTGTGCAGATTTGAAGGTGTCGGTAACACATCATACACTGATCTCAGAAGGAACTGCAGTTGGTATTGCGGATATCGCCATATATCTGACCATGTAAGGGATCGTTGTTCCAAATCCCATCTCGACCAAGCACATTGGCTCCCTAATTCTACTGTCTTTGCTTGTCTGTTTTCTTCTTCTCTAGATTTTATCTCTCTTTGGACAAGACTTCGTCTTTCTTGTGTGTTAGAGTTCTTCCAGTAGCAACTTTTTGATGTACCAAGGCCCTGTCGTCCTACTGCCACTGTTCCAACAATATCTGTATGCCTCAATCTACTCTCTGCCTCTGAAACTGCTTTTGATGCTGACCATTTCCGTCCTGTTCTTACTTGGACACATGCTGTTCTTACTTTGTGATCTCTAGATTCTTTCAGTGTCATCACAAGGCGACTTTTGCTAACTTTAAATTCTTCCACTAGAGATGTAAATGGTAGCTGCAACTTTGCGGTTCTGCTGTATAGTCCTACAGTTGTAAAACTTGGAGGGACACCTAACCATTTAAGAAGCAATAGAAAAGAAAAGATTTCAAATAAGTTGATGTAAAACAAATTAAAGGTCAATGTATGGCTTTGGACAATGAGAAGTTTGTTTACTCCGATTGCAATACATTTTGTTCTTGTTTTTTTTCTTACTGATGTTTTTTTTCTTTTTAGTGCAATGTTCATGCTTATATAAAATGTGCGGATACACATTCACAATTTTAGTCAATTTTTCATAGACTTCAATAGATCAGCTTTATAAACATCCATAAAGATATGATCATCTTGCAAGAAAAAATATTTGCCACTGGATATATATAAAACAAAAATCAACACAGCGGGCAATCCCGCACCCAGAGTCTCCAAAGTAAATCAATAAACTTACATAAAACAAAGTTGCATACCATAATTGAAGTCTTGAAACAGTAACAACGTCAAAGTCCATTAGAAAAGCATTTAATGTGCTGTAACGGATCCTTTGCTAGTCTTGAATGATTTTTTATTTTAGTTCATTAATATATTTCGGAGTCCATTCACCCTCTCAATCGCTCGCTCATTCACTATTTCACTAATGAGCTCATTTATTCGCTTGTTTACTCGCTCTACTTTTCCTTGCTAACACGCTTGCTCATCCTCGCTATATCTCAATCGATCGCTCATTCACTATTTCACTAATGAGCTCATCCATTCGCTTGTTCACCTTCTCTACTTTTCCTTGCTAACAAGCTTGCTCATCTCGCTATATCTCAATCGATCGCTTATTCACTATTTCACTAATGAGCTCATCCATTCGCTTGTTCACCTTCTCTACTTTTCCTTGCTAACACGCTTGCTCATCCTCACTATATCTCAATTGATCGCTCATTCACTATCTCACTAATGAGCTCATCCATTCGCTTGTTCACCTTCTCTACATTTCGCGCTAACACGCTTGCTCATCCTCGTTATCTCTCATTCACTCGCTTATTCACTTTCTCACTAATGAGCTCATTCATTCTCTTGTTCACTAGCTCTTCTTTTTCTCGCTAACACGCTTGCTCACCCTCCCTATCTCTCATTAACTCGCTTCCTCACAATCACTAACACATCAAATCCCTCTCTCTCATTCTCCTATTCACTAACTTACTCATTATTTCGCTCACTGATTCACTAACTTACTGGCTTGTCTATCCGCTGTCTCGTTCTTTCATACACTCGATCATTGTTGTACTTTCACTTGCTCGTCGTTCGCATGTCAGCACACGCACTAGATTATCCATTCTCTCTTTCACTCATTCAGTAACTCGCTGTCTCACTCATCGATCAATCACTTGCTCGATCAATCCATTGAACTCATTCTAATACGCTTCCACATTGCCACCTATACGCTTACACACTCACCTTATCGCTCATTTCTCTTCTCTTTGTCTTGCTTGTTTATTCATCGTCTATTTGCTTGCTTATTCGTCTACTCGTTCATTCATTTATTTGCCCACGCACATGCGCATGTATCGCTCATTTAATCAGTGACATCATTCATCCACTCATATTTGACCTTTTCAATCACAACCTCCTGGGCAATTTAGAGCCCAACAGGACTTGCCAATGAAACAACTCTCCACAAGAATTTTATAATGTCTGGATAGGACAATGTTATGTTATCTCCATCAAGTCTAGTATGACTTAGCCCTATTCATCTAAGTCAACGTCAATGCCTACAAGTTTGTGAAAAGAGTGGTACATCACCTTTAATTTTTTTTTTAATTTCAATAGGTGACGGGGGAATTCTAATCCATTAACGTGAAACAACTTATTTCAAAAAACATTTGTAATCTGTGGAGTTATTACAATTTCTTATAGTTCAATCGTCAAGAAGGAATTGTGTGCTATGTTGCTATCCTTCGGATGATAATTGTTTATCAATTTATGTACTCTTCAAATACAAGTGAGGTATACGTAATAAGTGTTAATTGTTAAATGTGGTAACTTTCATTGATTTTCTACTTAATTGCAAGTTATTTAAGATAACATTTTTAAACACAGATCCATAAGTTATTGGCACTTCACAGAAATACTACCACATTACATGAAATATGTGACCTTTTCTTACGAAAGAGACGCAAAAGAAATTAAAGGGTCATTCAAACTCACCAATCGAATTATTATTGAATTAGTTTTACCCTCATGAACAAAGTCTAAAGAAATAAACTCATTTTGTGTAATCAAAGTCTCTTATAAGTGTAGTTTATCCCGGTCTTATTCAATTTAGTATGTGTTCCGAATAGTCAAAAACTGTTTTCTTACACCAAATATAGAAAGGAGGCTAGGCGAAAAAAAAAGAAGCTCCAGATAGCATGAATTTGTTAAGCTACACGACAATTGTGGGAATGAACCAGTTTCATATCTAACTATCTAGACTATATGTTGTAAAAGTGATGCACCTAATAAAAAACATGTATCGTTCAACAACCAACACATATATGATAATAAAAAAACAAGAATGTGTCCCAAGCACACGGATGCCCCATCCGCACAATTATTTTCTTGTTCAGTGGGCCGTGAAAATGGAGATAAAATCTCTAATTTGCCTTTTAAATTAGAAAGGTCATATCATAGATAACATGTTAATTAAGTTTCAAGTTGATTGGACTTAAACTTCATCAACAACTACCTCGATCAAAAACTTTTTTTTTTTTTTTAAATTAATCATATTTTATTGATATTTTTACATTTGTTAGTGGATACATCAAATACCGGTACCTTATCCCGGCCTCGTTAACCGTTAATAGCATATAATTAATTTGATTAGTATTTGTTAGTTTCTTTAACTGTAATATATACATTCATAAATCATTGTAAATTGTAATATATCCAACTAAAAACATTATAAATATAGAATGATCAATAAATCTGAGTAGATAAAAAAAAATTAAAAATTATAAAGAATAAATAAATAAAAAAAAACACAGAAGTTTTGAATTTTGGAGATAAAAAAAAGAAAAAAAAATAATAAATATATTTTACTTGCAGGATATATTTATTCAAATATTTGCATACAGGCAATAACTTAGAGGAACCTACATGTAATTATAAACATAGACAAAACATCAAGCATATATACAAAACCAGCATATAACAGTATTAAATTATAACATAGGTGGTGGTGTGGATAATGAAAGGAATGTACGTATAAACAATTCTGGTACATAATGTACCAATTTTTTATAATAAACTAGTCTTCTAAAATCGGAAGCCAGGGGTCCCAGCAGATATTGGCCTTATGAAAAGGTTTTCTTTTAAAAAAAAATTATTTTCTAGCACCAGAGATTCTTTGAGGTAGTTTTTAAGTCCTGTAAAATTTACAATATTTTCACAGAGTTTAGTTCTGTAAATATAGAATTTTGTCAGGAGTATTATTAAGTTTTTTATCCTATCATTTACATTGTTACCTAAATTTCCAAATAAAATAATATCTATATTAACTGGAATCAATATTTGTGTTTGGTTATAAATCCAATCACCAAGTTCAATCCATAAATCTGAAATTTTATGGCATGTCCAAAATATGTGCTCAATATCTTCAATAGCTTCATTACAGAAAGTATATTTATCTGATTGTTTTACCTTAATTTTAAATAAAAATTCATTTGTGCCTATGATTCTGTGCACTATTCTGTACTGGAACCAATGAAGTTTAGAGCTTTTTGTGGTGTCGAAAGACATATTATGAACTTTTTTCCAATCAAATTTTTTTTTAATCTTAAAGACCATTTATCTTCACAAGTAGGCCTAGTATTACTTTTTTCTAAGAAAATATTATACATATCTTTTGATCCTTTAACTGACAAAAAAAATGTTCTAATATTATTTGGTAGAACTGGTCCATGAATTTTATAAAGATTTTCTATAGAGATATTATGTTTAAGTGAATTTTGATATGATTTTATTGCTGATATAACTCCATTATAAACTAGAAAGTTAGATTTAATTTCATAAATATTTTTCCATTGTTCAAACGACATTAATTTACCCTCATTATCTACCAGATCATTAATTAACAAAATACCGTTATCAGCCCAGTCTTTATAGAATACAGATCTGCTACCTATTTTAATATTTTCATTATTCCAAAGTGAAACTGTTAAAAATTCTTCTTCATTTTTTGGTTTAAGTTTATTTTGCATTTCTGTCCATGCTTTAAAAACATCTTTCCAAAAGGGGGTTTTACATTTGTTTGGTGGGCCTAGAAATACTAGATCTTCAATATTAATATTTTCTGTGCTTTCTATAAGTTTTTTTAGTTTTGTATTGATTTTTAGCAACCGTCGGACCCACGTTAATTTTAACCCTTTTATATATTCTTCAATATCTAACATTTTCAGCCCCCCAAATTTCTGTTCCAGACATATTATTTTTTAATCTTGTCAGGCTTGTTTTCCCAAATAAATGAATATAGTGTACGAATAAGTTGTTTAAGAGTAGTACTGCATGGTGTTGGTAATGTTAGAAATAGATGATTTAATTTTGAAATAATTAGTGTCTTGATAATTGTTATCTTTCCCACTGGAGTAAGTGTTTGTCTAGACAAAATATTGATTATATTTTCAATTTCTTTTATTTTAGGATAAAAGTTCAAAGATTCCATTTCTTGCAAATTGACAGAAAAGTTTATTCCTAATAGTGTAAACCTACTGGAACCCCATTCCAGTAGCCACTTTACACACATAGTATCTTGACTATATTTTTTCTTTCCTATCCATACCACCTTAGTTTTGTCTAAGTTCATATGGAGACCAGACATTTCAGCATATTAATGTAATAAGCGGAGAGATGCGTCAAGGGATCTCTGGTGTACCGTCAAGAATAATTGACGTGTCATCAGCATATTGAGAGATCAAATATTCAGTGTCATCTATTTTAATTCCCTTTATTTCTTTATTTTTTCTAATTAATATTCCAAGTATTTCTGCACATAAAAGAAATATATAAGGAGATAAAGGATCCCCTTGTCGACAAACCCTTTGAATTTCAAAAAATTCAGATAAAATACAATTTTGAGAAACTGCAGAACTTATATTTTTGTAAAAGGTTCAAGAACTTTAACCTGGAGCGGTACAGACGAACGGACACACAGACCAGAAAACACAATGCCCATAAATTGGGCATAAAAATGTACCGTTCAACAACTTGAGACAGGAAAACACAGAATGTGACAGTGCTGGCACCGAACCATCCGCCTATGCTGTACAGGTGGTGATAGTACAGAACAACATAAGATCTAACCCTTCAATAAAAGAATTTACAAAGAGACTTACTCACCAGATCGATACAAAGCAGTGGGGCCCCCTCAACGCACACAAAGATTAATACTAAGTAGCAACATTCTAATTAGAAACATTCCAGCAGCACCTGCATATGAGGTATATATCTCCCAATTGAGACGATATTCCCGTGCTTGCATTTCCTATCATGATTTTCTTGATAGAGAGTTGCTGCTTACAAGGAAGCTACTAAACCAAGAGTTCCAAATGGGGAGGTTAAAATCATTCCTTCGTAAATTTTATGGACGCCATCACGAGTTGGTTGACCGTTATGGAATAACCATTTCACAAATGATATCGGATATGTTCCTTACGTCGTAACTACAATCCCCTTCCCTTTCATGAATGTGACCTACCGATTTCTCACATAAGCAACACGACGGGTGTCACATGTGGAGCAGGATCTGCTTACCCTTCCGGATCACCTGAGATCACCCCTAGTTTTTGGTGGGGTTCGTGTTTTTTTATTCTTTAGTGTTCTATGTTGTGTCATGTGTAATATTGTTTGTTTGTCTTTTTCATTTTTAAACATGACGGTGTCAGTTTGTTTTAGATTTATGAGTTTGACTGTCCCTTTTGGTATCTTTCGTCCCTCTTTTAATGTAACAAAAATAAAAAAAGTCACGAAGTACAGATCTGAGTGTACTCACAGTTAGTAAAAGCTAGTTCAAGGCCAATACCATCTGATTAAAATTATATTTTCAAGGCTAAGATACCAATCAGTACACATCAATCAACCAATGGCAATGGATTTAGTGTAAAGACGTCATTAACAGTTTGAGGAAAACTTGACCTTGTTTAAAGCCAAAATAGAGGTATCGATAAATTGTTTAACAATAATATGTAATTCATTTGTAACAACATTAGTTTTTATACAAATAACAATCTTCAACGATTTAATTACAATGATTTAAAAATATAATTTAAAGGATTGGTAAGTTTTTCCGGATCGTATCTACTTTGACGGGGTCAGTAAACCACATCACCGTAAACAAACAGATGAGCTTATAAGTTTAGTTTAAACATATTTATTTATAGTGGATTGGGAAACAAGTTTTGCAACTTATATTAATCCCTTTCCACTTTACGGGTGCGAGTGCTGCCTTGAAGCGGCATTGGCCTTCTCTTTTTCGAAATCTACAAGGGTGTCTTTAACGTGCAAGAGATATGGCTCTCTCTCTTAACACGGGTCAGCCATTTATCGTCCCCTTCCGACGGACTATCGTCGTTTCCTCAAGACCATCCTCGCAAATGGTGTAAAGGGAGAGCCGAAAATAAAGACCCTGAATTTTTCATTCCAGACGGGATTCGAACCAGAAACCTTTGTGATAGTAGTCCGATGTACTAACCACTACACCACGGCTTATAATTATTCTACTAATACCGTATAATAATAATAATACTATGTAAAACATGGTTACATCTTTTGGGAACTCTCAAGTTTTTTTTTTTTCTTGTCCCATTCAGAATTTTGCCGTCCCAACTTTTCCACACTGATAACGAACAAAGCTTTAACCAGAAAGCATGATTAGCTGTGTCCAAACACGTCGAAAAAGTTAAACACAGTCAATAAAAAAAAAGGTGCACCGTGCAACTACCAACACAAAAATCACTAATTAAAACAAGAAAATAATGAAGACACACCATTTGCGATCTTGATACATTTCGTACTTTCTACATCAGGAAACAAAAACTCAACAAAAACAAAGACCAATCTATAGCTACATGTAGTTAACAACTTATCTCTCATCGCTCCCGTTTCTGACATGTCGCGTGGGAGCGATATATTAGAAAAGGGAGCGATAAAAGATCGTTTTTTAATTAGATTGAACTAAAACACTCCTAACACCTTCTTTTCAGTCTCCACATACAATGTATTTGACATCAGTAGTATTCGTAATTATCAAGATTGTTAGACAGTCGGAAGAAAAGTCTATTACTCAGTACATGTTTATCACACATGTTGCCCTTGTGGCTAAAAGATGTAAAAAATAAAATAGATACATACTTTAATAATTTCGTGCGACGGATTTTTTTTCTTCTGGAACTGTCTTCTTAAAGACAGCTAAAACCAAATCAAGTGGTGTATAAATACGCTGCAACGTCAGGAGCTAAAGAATCTCAATAATCTTAATAGAATAGCATTTCTTCGATAAAAATTAAAATCTGCATTTTCATGTATTTGTACTATCTGTCGAAATATCTAATGTGCTTCTTTGTAGAACAATTGTTTGTTTTTATAGTGATTATAACACAATGATGTACCTATATTTTTTATATGTTTACCTATTATGTATATATGTTTTGTTCACACATCCTTCTAAAGACGATGGCATTTGATGTGACTGTCATACAAGTGAGAGGTTAGCTAGCTATATAACCAGATTTAATCCACCAATTTCTACATACGAAAATACCTGTACCATGTCAGGAATATGACAGTTGTTATCTTTTCGTTTGACGTGTTTCAGCTTTTGATTTTGCCATTTGATTAGGGACTTTTTAACGGAGTGCAGTATTTTTGCGATTTTACTTTTTTTCTGTAACAGCTATGATTCGACAAAAAATTTTTAATATATTGTTTTTCTAGCATAGGAATGCAACATGAGAACGAAAATGTTGAAATTTTTCAGAGTACAAAAAAAAAATGATTTTTCGGGCAAAAGTCTCATTTCTGTTGTGAATTTGAATTTAACACGTAGCAGTTACAAATGTACGTTCGACTCCAATCTAATTTGACAAGGATTGATAGTTTTCCCGCTGAAGGTGTAAGTGGTTCTCTCCGAGCATTCTGCCTTCTTCCGCTTATATAAATAACACTGAACGCCACAATAAAGCCAAAAGACAACATTCGAGTTCGATGCATTTCCGCCAAAAACTCTGGTTTTAGTGAACGTCATTCGTGCGTTTAAGGGCGTCGTCACTTCCATTCTAATGTTGAGCGAGTGGTTGGAAAACTATAATGCTATATTTAACGAATTAAACACCAATCAGTCAATGATGTCTGTCATATCTTTGTAAAATATCATACATCAGTCTGTTGGTTCTCTCGTTTGCACTGTTTCACATCCAATCCCGTCTGACTACACAGTACCTTTTGCTCATTGTCGAATGTCGTACAGAGACCTGTAGTTAATTTTTCTTTCCTGTTGTACATGCACGTCAATTTCATATTGCCTATCATACCAAATCTACTTATTCTGATATAGTATTTGACACTTAAATTGTTTATCTTTTATTAGTTATGCATATCGATTCACTAGCAATATTCACGTACATTTCGATCAGTCCTAACGATTAAACAATACTTTCCGAGGAGAATTAACAAAAGAAAATCATAAAGAGGGCTACTGACTGCATAAGAGGGGACCCGAAACAGTCATGCTTAAGTGATTACTAAAATAATAAACCATTTTTCTACAAAAAAAATGTATGTGCTAAAATCCGCCTTTGATTTCACCAGTATTTTTTTACTTCTTTTTAGAAGCTGACTCGGAGTGTAAAAATACAACTTAATCAAATGAAAGGGGTTTAAAAAACAGATACAAATTAAAGTGCGAAAAGAGCAAAATAAAGGATAAAACAGGCGAAAAAAGAGTAGTGAAAAATAATATGCTGAAATATAAAGATGAGAAATGATTAAAAAGAAATAGGGATATAAGGGACTCTTAAATGGTTTTTTTCAATCCTTTTTCGACTTGATTATCTGTATTTGTATTTGCTATGCTGTCATAATAAAATTAACGGTACAAATTTTCCCGCACCAGATGCGCACCTCGACAACACATGTCTCTCCAGCGACGCCCGCGGCCAAAATACCTGAAATCCAAAGCTTACACAAAAGACGAAGAGCTATAATCCAAAAGGTCAAAAAAGCATAGCCAAATCCGCGAAAGGATTCAGAGCTTTGCATTAGGGAGATACATTCCTTAATTTATAATAATTTCTAATATTTTGTAACAGCAAATTTTAATAACACAAAAAATCCGTATTTTCATGCCAGTACTGGGCTGGTGATACCCTTGGTGATAATTTATACTGGCTTGTTAATGAACTGCACTTGAAGAGACGGTTTTTTTTGGTTTTTTTTCCTAAAAAAAATATTCTGATTCCCTTTCAATTTGATTAAAAGGCCAAAAGATATATTTCACCCAAAAGTCATGATTGTTTAAAATTTTAAAAAAAATATTGATAGCGTCGAAAAACACCCCAAAAAAATGTGATTCGAACAAAAAACCATAACCCCCTCTCCCTTTGAACTTTTAATGGTTGCTGCCTTAGTAAATATTAACACGTTACTTGTGTCTGACTGCTATTTGCCTCAATGTGAATATATATTGTTTAGTTCATTTTATTTTATGATAAAATATTGTTTACATTAAACAGGTTGAAATTTGAAGAAACAAATTAACTGTCCTTTATAAGAAGACCAAAGGGTTTAATAGACAATACGTAATCTAAATCTTAATTAAAAAAATCATATTTTCTACGCATACGAAAATGTTTCTGACGATTTTTGCTAGTTGAATGCCGCACAATACATATTGCATTTAACAAAATATGTATTTTTATTCCATAATATGGATGGTATTGTCAAGTGACCTTTTTGTTTGAAAGCAAGTGTTAATTTTAAAGACGTTTAAATGTTTCCATGGCAACATATTCAGTAGAGTTATCAAACCTGTAACTGAAAAAGATGTTATTTGAAGATGGGCAGTTCTTGCAGCAGTTCTGTCGGTGAGTTGAATTTAAATCATTTAAAAATTTTTGAAAGTGTCTATGACTATAAATAAAGAGTGTTTTCATAAAAAAAAAACAACGAATTATTCACTTGAAGGAATGAAGGTGAAGACTGTAAACATCTATCAATCTTTCAAAACAACAATTCAGTTCTGTTCAGTTTCTTGTGTATATATGCCTCCATTAATTGTGGAGCACTACCCATAGGGTATAATTTTATAACTATGTGCACCTTAAAAAACATAAGGAAACATTTAATTATGTACAGATGACTGAATTTAGGTAATGATAATAAACTAGATAATTAATATCATAATCAATTCATAGGATATGAACTATCAATTTTATTGTTAAAGGCCATCGTTCCGTAATAAAACGAAAGTAGTTACCTCACATCTCTTTTTTTACCAAAAATACAACTCCATGTAATTTATAGTACTGACGGTGGTTCGTAAAGAGTCGTTGCTGAATATATTTTTTTTATCATGAAGCGTCCACATATTTACAATTTCATATTAGAAGATATCGCTACTCTACATATTAAATGTTTGTTTGTTTCTTCAATTGGGGGAATTAAAACCCTTTAATAGTAATTCCGGTAGTTCTTTCATTAATAAAAAGATCTGAATTTGAAATTTGGCTATACCTGTTGAATTCTTATAAATAAAGCGGGATATCATTGACATATAACTTCTTAAGTTCGTGTCATTTTGGACTCTGTAGGATAGTGCCTTAATTTTACATCAAGACATGTAAGAAATGGCTGTGTTTACTTAGTTTTCATTATTTGCTTTTCCATCTAACATGTCGTGTATATGTTTCTTATTTGTATAACATGCATATTGCCATATTTTCATATGGAAAAAATACATTAATAAGTTTTTCATAATGAAAACATATCGCTATTCTACCTAAAATATATCGCATACACGTATAAAGAAAAAAAGGTATCATCATGATTATATGTAATTATGGCTTAAAGTTTCATCGTAAAATTTGAAAGTTCTTGTTAAATATGTCCAAGCATTTAAAAGGAAAAACAATTATTCTAAGATTAATAAAAAATTCTTCTTATTTTTCCTTACAAAAATTTGATATCCCGTTGCAGTTTTTCCCACAGTTCCATTCATTTAAGAAAATATTTTAATTCTATTTACACTTTCCATGACTGTTAATTTTCCTTCAGAGTTTATCGGTTATGAAAAGGGCAATCCCATAGTAATATACAGAGTATATAAATAAGAAGTTTACACCATTCATCGATTTTCTGCTCATATTCAATTTGGTTTGTGAATAATAAAAAAATGTAGCATGCGTGTGTTAATAAGTACCGTGTAACGAATGGATTCAAGAAGAAGCTTAACGTCACGTATTATTTGTTGAAACATATGAGTGAGATTTCTGTTTGCCAATATCAAAAGCCTCGTTGTCGTTGTTGTTGTTGTTTGTTGTTGTTGTTTGTTGTTGTTTGTTGTTGTTTATTGTTTATTGTTGTTGTTGGAGTAAGTGGTGACAAATATCTTCGAGAGCTACCATTTGATTTTATGGGGAGGGGTTGGGTCCAGGATGAAATTATGAGAAAAATACGCATCACACACAGGAGTTTTGAGTAAAAAAGGCAGGATGGCAATGTATGTGCAAAAGTTAGGCCATCTAATAAATCAAAAGGCAGGACAAAGATAACAAATAAACAAAAAATTCAACCTAATCCCCCTCCCATAAAAATCAAATGGTAGCTCTGTTAATCAATCAATATCACCTTCTGTTTCTCAAGGTAATGGTGTACAACAGGCAACCAGTCCTCCTATTTCCTCATTGAAAAATTCTACTGCAGAAAACAGGATTGTGAGTAATTATCTTTTATTCATTTATAAAATGTACTAATTCATTTTTGTTTTGTTTACACATTTTCTAAACCATTATGATCACATTAAAAACTTCTAAGTATATTATTTAAATGATCAATGGTGAGATGATATGATACTAAACCCCTAACGGGAAGGATTGTGCCTGATGTTCATATGATGAAATCATCATCTTTCAGTCAGTTTAATTGAAGTCTGGAGCTGGCATGTCAGGTAACTGGTAGTAGTCTGTTGTTATTTATGTATTATTGTCATTTTGTTTATTTTCTTTGGTTAAATCTTCTGACATCAGACTCGGACTTCTCTTGAACTGAATTTTAATGTGCGTATTGTTATGCGTTTACTTTTCTACATTGGCTAGAGGTATAGGGGGAGGGTTGTGATCTCACAAACATGTTTAACCCCGCCGCATTTTTGCGCCTGTCCCAAGTCAGGAACCTCCGGCCTTTGTTAGTCTTGTATTATTTTAATTTTAGTTTCTTGTGTACAATTTGGAAATTAGTATGGCGTTCATTATCACTGAACTAGTATAAATTTGTTTAGGGGCCAGCTGAAGGACGCCTCCTGATGAGGGAATTTCTCGCTTCATTGAAGACCTGTTGGTGACCTTCTGCTGTTGTTTTTTTTCTATGGTCAGATTGTTGTCTCTTTGACACATTCCCCATTTCCATTCTCAATGATGTTTCAATACATAAAATCCTCATAGATACATTTGTACCCGGATTAGGATTAAGTACGCCAGATGCGCTTTTCTTCTCCAAAAGACACATCAGACACGCTTAGCTACAAGGAAGATCAAAGTATTAAGTTGAGCATTCAATTTGAGAACCCATAAGTTTGCCAAATACAGCTAACTAAAGCTTAAGGTTATGTATTTCTAAGGAACAAAATTCTTAGTAAAAAAAAAGATTAATGTGTCTTTTTAAGGCTTTTCTACCTCAGGAATATATTACCTTCTCTGTATTTGACAAATCTTTAAGGAATTTTGGTCATCAATGCTCTTCAAATTCGTACTTTATTTGGCATTCTTTTAAACTTTTCTTAATACGAGCGTCACTGATGAGTTTTTTGTAGACGAAACGCGCGTCTGGCGTAAAAACAAAATTTAATCCTGGTATCTATGATGAGTTTATTTAATCAAAGTTTGTATTACTAAACAGATAATTAAAAAGCATTACTGTATATATGATGATTATATTAACACGGAAGTGCTGACATTTTGGCTGGTCAAAGTAGACAGATTACTCATCATGAACAGAAAGTTGTGTTCTCCAAACAGCAGCGTCTGCATTAGGAGTATATATCTCCCAGCTGAAACGATATTCAAGGGCTTGTATTTACTATCATATTTCCTGGAAAAAAGAGTGATACTCACAAGAAAGCTATCAAACCAAGACTTTCAAGTGGTGATGTTGATGTCATCCCTTGCTTTGTTTTACAAACGCCATCACGAGTCGGTTGACCGTTATTGAATACTAGTATACATTTTACAGATGATAGCGGATATGTTCCAATTGTGGTAACTACAACCCTGTCCCACAATCCTCGATTATGACCTACCTATTATTACCGGGTTTTTACAAAAATGAGAAACATGATGGGTGCCACATGTGGAACAGGATCTGCTTATCCTTCTAGAGCACCTGAGACCACTCCCACTTTTGGGTTGGGATCGTGTTGCTCAGTCTCAGTTGTCGGTGTTGTGTTTTGTGTATTGTTGTTTGTGTGTGTCTGTTGATCACATGTGGCGTTGTCATTTTATTTTAGACTTATGTATGGAACGCAATGACTGTCTTCTGATGTTCAATATGTTCAGTGCTTTATACATAAGTAGTATTTATATTATGTTCAGTAGTTTTCATGATATTTTGTTCAGTAGCTTTGACATAATGTTCAGTAGTTTTTAGCATAATATGAAAAAAACTACTGAACATAATATAAATACTACTGAACATAATGCATAAAGCACCAAACACATTGAACAATCAACATCAGAAGACAGTCATGGCGTTCCAATCTTATGAGTGTGTTATCTCTTCGGTATATTTGCCTCTCTTCTGTGTGTCTTTTCTGTCAGTTGTCTGATAGTAAATACATTCAAAATGAGAAGTGGAATCCACTCACAATATATTCTATTTATGTATGAAACTTTTTTTTATTTCAAAATTAACCTAATTTCATTTCATTTTAGAGTACCTGGTTTGACATCCACACCATTACCAAAAAACTGAGTTTAAAAAGGCGGAAGTACAACATACAACTAAGGGGATCTATTTATAGCTCGGATGATGGCGATTTTATAACGAGTCCCATAGCTATTTTGAAAATTAACATAGATGTAACAAAGAACTCGAGCTCGTCGTATAGTAAAATCTCACCAATCAAAAAGAGTCATGGTGTTCTCAAAGATCCATCTGTTGATTGGGGAGAGCTGCGCATCCAAAAACAAGGTACTAGTAGTTGATACGCTGTGACGGAATGAAAGCGAGAGCGGGTGTGTTCGTCAAAGATGTACGCTATCCCCTTTCTCCGTTTTATCATGGATTTTTTAGGGGGCATAAAATCAACAAAACAAATGTTCATTTGACATCATGGTGTTACATGTCTTTAGTTAATAATATTGGTTTTAATCATTGTTGAAGGTCGTACAGCGACCTACAAAGGAGAAGGTCCAGTAAGACCTCTTTTCGGCCTTAAAATAAAGCACTTTTACAAAATTGTTAAAATGTAAACTTGCAGTTATTTATTTGAAAGTAGAATGCTTCTGCTACATATATATGGGCTGTTTTTGACAATACAATGCACATATATTGGTTACTAGCATCATTAATTCATGCTAAATTACTGAAATCGTCACCATTTTAGCAATTTAGTAAAATTTTAGATATTGAAATGTAAGTTGTATTTGATGATTCAATTTATACATAACATGTACATGTATATATAAACGTCGAGGAGGAACACGGATGCGGCCACTTTCAGGTTTGACAAAAACCATAAGAAAAGTGACATTATTTGGCATATTTGATAGATTTTTCGTATCTATGCTGGAATCGGAGCGCTTTTAATGAGTAAATCAGTTAAAAATTTTCACATAAACTTATCGAATCAACTGTAATAGACACTTAAGTGTTTAAAATGTGTCCGAAATCTTTTGTCAGATGAACCTGAAATTTGAGGCCAAAATCGGTCCTTACCGGACCTACTCCTTTTATGATCTACGTCATTACGTCTCATTATGTTCGTTATACATGTACTGCAGCTATAATATTACGCATCCAAAATTCCAAAATTCCAAAAGGCTTTGCCTAATATTACGCATCCAAAATTCCAAAATTCCAAATTGCTTTGGCTAATATTTCGCATCAAAATTTCCAAAATCCCAAAGGCTATGGCATGTATATATGGCAAATACAGCTGAGGTACTAGTTATTAATAATATTATAATTCTTGGGATTGAAATTCATAAAATGTGAAAGCTGTCAACGTTTGGAATGGGTTTTTTTTTAATTATTATCAATGCTTTTACTCTCTTCTGAAACTCTAGTCTTAAATAAACTGATATATGAATTTGTCGGAAAACATAGTAATTGTTATGCATTAGAACGTGGCAGTCTACGCCAAGAGGTTAATGCGTAAGTGTAAATGTTTCATTTTGTTTTGAAAGATTTTGCATTTACTGTATAGTACCAAGATAGGAATATTACAATTGTTTCCATTCGTTTGATGTGTTTGATCTTTATAATGGAATCCATGTTTATGTTTTGAATTTTCATTAAGTTCGGTATTTGTGTTACTTTACTCTTTATATTACTAGCAAAGAGCTTTTCCCAAACTCACTATTAAGTTAAAAAATCTGAAAATTCAACGATCATATATTATGTAAAAGGTAGACTAGTTGTTAATTAAACAGAACGTCTCTACAGTTCAGATTTGATATTAACTTTTCTTTTATAATTTTAGCATTTTCGTCCTTCAAATGTATATATACTTATAAATGGAATGGGAAGTTAACACTTAAAGATCAAACGTTCACTCCTCGGACGCAATCTACTGAAAGGAAAGAAAAAGTGATGTTAATTTATTAAAAACAATGAAAGTTTGAATAAGATGCATTCAAACAAACATTGACCTATAGTTGTTAATTTCTGTGTCATTTTGGTCTCTTGTGGACGGGTCTCTCATTGACCGAGGCTGTTCGATTACCTATAATTCCGTGTGTCCACTTTATTTGAACTTTGGTGGATTGTTATCTCATTGGCAATCATGCCTTTTGTTCATATCTTCATGTCAAAGAATTATAATTGTAGAAAAAAAAAATGTCTATTTCGATACGGCTATTAATTCTTGTTTCTCTGTAAACTTGTATTACAAAAATAGGTCGAAAAAAATGCTCCCTTGAATTTGACAGTTGTGTACATTTTAGGTAATTAATCCTACATTTTAATGCAGTAAAACATTTCTGTGTCATGAACATATGTCTTGGGTATTTCAAAGCACCATTATTTTTTATATATTTTTATTTGGTGTTTCTATAGAAGATTTTTTAAACTTGGTTACATGGTTACTTACTCTTGTACACAGGTTAAATAAGGGGAGACAATTGATTGGTTAACTTCCAGTCATGGTTATTTTCTTATATTCAATAAAATTTTATGTGAATAGTTTTCTATAGTACTGGACAGGATAGAACTTTACTCATGCCAAGTATTTCTTTATTTGAAGCAAAGATAAATTCTGCACCTTTTTTGGAAGAGTGCTAATTTGACAAATACTAATAGGGGGAAATCAATGGTGGTATGACACCTACAAAGGAAACTGCTTTACTTATTCAGATATTATTTTATATATTTATAACACATATAATTTCCTCAAGCAGACTAGACGTCATTTGAAAATAACAATCATTGTTCAATACTTGTAGTACCGAGAAGCCTGCCACCGATATTACAAACAGGGGTTACAACTATATATGGCATTCTTGAAGAAGACAGCCCATTATTAGCAAATGTGACATTAACAGGCACAGTAGACAAAAATGAGGTAAATATCTCAATTCTTTTAGCTAGAATCTGGTTTAAAACAATTTGTCATTTTAGATTTTTAACAAAAACTCATTAAAGATACAAGGTTTATAATTCCATAATCCAGATACGCGTTTTGTCTTCATAAGACTTGTAAGTGACGCTCGATAAAAAAAAAAGATTACATTTAAATAAAGGACGAAGTTAAAGAGCATCGAGAACCAAAAATTCCAAAAGGTTTTTCCAAATACCACAATGGTAGTTACTAAATTACCAAATCTATTTATGAGGTAGAAAATCCTTATAAGATCGGGTAGCGGACAAATTCATTAGACACAAAAATTTAAAAAAAATAATTTGTAAAAAATATTTCAATTGTTTCACGTGTCACAGCGACAAATCACAAAGCTTATATGCTGATTTTGAAAATATTACCTTTATTTGTTATTCAATCAGAAATGACGTAATGCGTCCCAAGTATATATTTTGACGTTTGAAGTTCAAATGTACGTCATACCAAGGAAACAGCCACACTCTAGCACATAATTATATAAAGGTATTTAATAAATAACTTTATTCAACGGAATTTGTTACTGAATTAAATCTCAGTTAAACAGGTGAAGATAAGGAAAATAATTTTCCATAAAGCTAAATGTTAAACGTAATTAAGTTGGATTTGCTAGCTTATCAATACTTTAAAATTGATTGACATCTTTGCTAACTGTAAATGACATTTAAGATATCCATAATAACGTAAAATCAATAACAATATCCAATAGTATGGACAGTCATAACACATTACTAATTTTTTTTTCAAAGTTCGAGATTAGCGCCTCTATCGACAATGATTCCATTATATCTGAAGATGACGAATATGAACTACGTAAATATATACAGGTACTTACTTATGTGTACGAGTTATTATTTATTTATGTGTACGAGTTATTCCCCTTACCTTAAATCTACCTGAATTGTGTATTACAAGCGATTTATCGAAATATTTTAAAACAAAAAGGGAATTTTCGGTAATCGATAAAGAGACAGCAATCCAACAACAGCTTTGTCGAGGTTTGCATAGATACATTTGTAGGTCTATATTTAGTCATTCAATACCAATCTCCCATGGGAGATTGATTCAAGACGTGCAAATCAACCCCAATCGGCACAATTCGGCATTTTAAGAATGGTACCGGAATCAGCCGATGATTGCCGATTACAGATTTCACAATTTGTGTATAAATTAGAAGAGAGGACGCACAAGTTGTTACCTAATGTCTGAGACCATGCAAGAACAAATTATTTAAAAAACACCAATTGCTGACTTCATTCTCAAAACGGATTTGAAATATTTACACGTGGCGATTATACTAGTCAGAGTAGTTTTCTGGCAATGTCGGTATATATAAGTTGAGGGAAATGTCACATGGATTTTTTTTCAAAACGCTGTGACGTTACGCACGATAGTGGTGCCACTTTGCGTTACACGACGTTCCTAATAAAACGACCATTTTAACGTTGTTCCACGGAAAGTTTCAAACGTTGACCTTATATTCTACTTATGTGAAATGCCGCTTAAAGTACAGAGATTTCTGAAGTTGCTTCTTTATATGGTTTTATTTTTTTTAAGGCGGTGCAAATAGAAAATTCCATTGACTTTGAACAAAATTTTAAATACATGAACAATGTTTAATTTTTGCGAAGAATTATAGATGCAACAATAACACAAAATAACAATTTGATGTCTTGTTAAATGATTGAAATATATAAAAAATAAGATGTGATATGATTGCCAATGAGACATCTCTCTACAAGAGACCAAAATGACACAGAAATTAACAACTATAGGTCACTGTACGGCTTTCCAAAGCAAATCCCATACCGCATAGTCTGCTATAAAAGGCCCCGATTTCCATTTTAATGCATATTAAACGAGAACTTTATTTTATATAGATCAGACCATTTCATTTAAATATGTTAGGCCAAATATGCAAGAAATGTCGTATACCAGTTTAACGTTATTATAACGCGAACGTCAAATTACGGTTACGGGGACATTTCATTGGACATCTCAGGTCGTTTCGGATTTTCTACCTGCAATTCAAACAAAAGGACATATCATATCATTTTAAAGGAAATTAAATGTATTTTCCATTCATATCAGTCAACAGGTGATTAGAGATATAGTAGAATTTCGTTTGATAAAAAGATTCTGAATTATTCTTTGTGTTATTTTGTCCATCGGGACATTTTATTGGACACGGGAAAAATGACGATGTTTTTCAAATAAGACCGCAGTTACATAATGATGACTTCAGATAGCTTCTTCGGAACATGTATAATTTTTCTGATATTATCAAAATCCATTTTCGTATGTTCTATATTATGAAATTGAAGACAGAAAGTTTTTTTACGGGTTGAGCAGCAAAGTGGGACATTTTTTCTCTTTTTTGTTTAATCTTTTCTGACGATCTTCCTACTCTGATAGTTAAAAACGTCTATTACTTCATTTAACGTTAAATGTATACAATAAAATTTTAAACCATTCTGCATACTAATGAATCCGCACTGGGCTTTCAAAGACGCACATAAAACAAAATTGTAACAGCGGGACACCCTTAAAATGACGTTATAGGCATAGAAATGAGCATTTTTTTACATTAAAAAATAGACAAAGCACAAATTCATCTATGTTATTGATTTCTATGGTTTATTTCCTTTCGAATGATATGCATAACATGGCTATTTATTGTAAAGGATAAGAGCTTGAATTTGAATAACCCGCCATCTAACCCATATTTCCAAAGTGACACCAGTATCGTGCGCAACGTCTGTCATAACTCAGTAATGTTAGCAGTGGGGATATAGTATGTCTAAACACACTCTCGAAGATAAACAGGCGTATCGAAGAGAGTAAATGTACCACTTTTCGGTATAAATCTGATAGTATAGCTTTATCGGAATGGAATGGAAGTGGGAATGTGTCAAAGCGACGACAACCCGACCTTAGAGAAGACAACAGCCGAAGGCCACCAATGGGTCTTCAATGTAGCGAGAAACTCCCACACCCGGACGGAGGAGTCCTTCAGCTGTTCCCAAAACAAATATGCATGCTACTTCAGTGATAATGGGCATCATACTAACATGACTCCGAATTATACACAAGAAACTAAAATAAAAAAATCATACCAGACTAACACAGGCCAGCGGCTCCTGACTTAGGACAGGCGCAAAGTCGCGGCGGGTTTAAACATGTTTTTTTTAGATCTCAACCCTCCCCCTATACTCTAGCCAATGTAGAAAAACAAACGCATAACAATACGGACAGTAAAGATATGCTATTATCATGATCAGATATTCGAATTTCGTGTTTCCTGGTTTATCATAATGACTGCTTGCTTTTATAATACGTAAACTATTTATCTAAAATTGATTGTAATTTTATTGTTTTTAGAAAACGGAAGAAAAGGAGGAAAGACAAAAAAGCAAAACAGAAAAAAGTGAGATTTTGACATTTATATAAAAAAAATCAATTGCATGTTTTGGTTTGATAATGATTGCATGTGAACTATATTGACATGATTTAAATCTTTTACATATAACACATACCGGATTAATACCACTTCTGGTGGACTGGTAGTTCTTTAAAGGAAAATAAATATTTGGCGAACGATATTATATTTTTTTAATTTTATTTTTGTTATGCATCGTAGGACACTGTTTAATCAAATGAAAATGCTTGTATCAGAAAGACAATATTTCCATAAAATTTTGTTGTTGGTTAAAGACGTCCATCTTACTCATGTTCTCATATATTGGTTAAACATTTCATGATCTGTGAATTGTCCTTTTCTATTTTTAGAATCTCTCATTAAACAGTCGAATGTGGATGCTGGATATGATAGCTGTCCAGAGACAAGCAGTCAAAGAATTTCACTTGGTATAATTTTATCTTATATAAATTATTTATTTAATTAAGTAATGACTGTAATATTTTTTCTGTCTATGAAGAAATAGCATAAAAAAAATGTGGGGCACACTGAATAACGCGCGTAGCGGCCGGGTTATTTAACAGTGTACACCACATTTTTATGTTATTTCGAATAGACAAGGAAAATATTACAGTCATTTCTTATAATTTAATTCTAAATTCTATCTCAAACCGTAGAAACCATGGAAAAACGTTGATGACGTCACAGTCACATGACTAAATTATGTATATGGGATGATAACAAAATAACGTCAGCCAATCAGAAGACGCGTTACATCCAAAATTAAATTATATATGTGTGTATTTTACAGAAGGCTAATCCTGCAGTTGGTGCGAGGACACAGGTATCGTCCTTAGATTTTCGTTGTAGCTTGCAAATTTTGTGCATACACTTTCCAAATCTATTTCTGTATATGTTATGCATAATATATTCAGTAAAGGAATGAGACTACATGTTAGTTATGCTTTTTGCGTCTAAATCTAGAATGTCTGAAGCTGTAATACTGAAGTGAAAACCCCTTAACATATCAATATTATGAGCTGGTAAAAATAATTTCGATATTATGTGTCTCAATAGAAGTACACTACACTGTAGCACTTTATATTTTCAGCTTCTGTAAAGAATGCATTTACTGTAAAAGCACAAAATACTCGTAAAACAAGTATAATTGTCCACAGAAAGAAAACACCATCAACCTGCACAATTAACAACTCATTCAGAGAAGCCTATTTTAACTTACGGAACGACGAGGAGGACTTTGATTCTGCCATCAAACGATCTCGACGAGACACACCGGTTCATGGTCGACTCGGCGTACCAGTCAGTAAGTATGCGACCATCTGGCGAATAATTATTGAGACCTATTTGAAAACACCCACAATAGCTATTACTTTTATTTCTTTATATATAAATGTTAATGCTAGATAAGATTGAGACATTTCTGGATAGCCAAAATTTATAACAACAAAACAACTATGAATAAATTTCCTTTTTTACTACATGATTATTAAAAAGACCAGAACTATTGAAATACTCTATACAGTAATCTATAGTTGCCATAGCTTATCAAACGGCTTTGCATCTGGTGTAGAAAATATGGTACTGTTAATGTTATCACAGGAAATTACGAAAATTTAGCAAAAGTTGAGCACTATAATAAAACTTCCTTCAAATTTTATTGGTTTTTTTGTTTTTGTTAAATCTTATGCAGTTAAAATACTTCATATAACGAATTGGCTTTTTCCCATAGAAAGTACATGGCGTTCAACTTCGGAACTACTACGAGAAGACACTGTAGAGGAGAATGCATACCTTGGAATACCGAGAACGAGGCTGAGAAGTGAATCATTGATGCCGGCAACGAGTCTCTGCGGAAGTAACGATGCACTGTTACTGATACCCAATAAAAACGAAGAGGAAGAAGATCTGAACTGTATTCAGCAATATAACCCAATAAAAACTGGATTGTCAGAGAGAAACAACTCATTTCCGAATGAAACTGTTTTCAAAAGTAGGAGGAAAACGGTTACTTTCGGAATACCCTTGACGTGTGAGTATGATTATCATTTAAACGGAAACCCAACTTTTTTAGCTAAAATAGATTTGACTAACTTAATTTACATGAAAGTTTGACAAAATATTTGCTTTCATGCAGCTGTTGACAACAATATGCAATTCAATAAAATTGAACCACACAATTCAAAGGAATAATTTCAAAAGACACATAACAGCTATTTCAAAACATTCTGTTTGATCATTGAGTAGCCTGGTTTCTCTTTTCTAATAGTGTGTGATTACAACGATCAGCTTATTTTTAAAGAGTGTACTCCCTTATGTATACTGTTCCCCCTTAATGTGAAACATTTTGTGAAAACATATTAGAACCAAATCTTTACTTTAAGCACCTGAATTGTTTCTTATCCCTGGCATGAAGATTACCTTATCCGTATTTAGCACAATTTTTCGGAACTTTACGTCTTCAATGCTGTTCACCTTTATAGCTGTTTGGCTTTCTTTCTATTTTGAACTGAGCGTCACTGATGAGTCTAAATTGATTTCAATAATGAAATTTGTTCTCATTATCGACCAATCGCAGAACGTGGATCATAATTAACCTATATCATCCAAAAATTTATATATTGTTGCTCAATAAAGAAAAGAAAACAGATAAATACACTTTTGTATGAATCATCCAAATTATGTCGGGTCTAGGTAACCGAGTAGTCCACTGTTCCACAAGCCATTAACCACTGAACATGTGAGTTTATTAACCCTGAACGTGGCAAATGCGTTAGACTAATCTGAATAGACTAGGAATGTCAGTTTTCCAGCCGGGGGTGGTTGGGTCTCTTCTTCATGTTGGCTGCCCCCACCAAAAAAATCTTACCACCACGAAGAAGCCAACACTTCTAACTTTGGCGTTGAATAACAAAACAATCAATCAATCTATGTTATGTTATTTTTTTGTAATTACAGTTGGAAAATCACGTAAAGAGAGATGTTTATCCCTTTCTGGAATAGACGGTAATTTCATGGGACTTATATGAAAAACAGAATACGCAATGCCTGTTGCCGACTACTTATGCCAGTTGCTGAATATGTATTGCCAAGTGCAACGAGTTTAATGATATTTATTGTTTTTTTATTTATTTATTGTATTATTAGATTCACTACATTTAGAAATCGAAATACCATTGAAATTCAGAAAAAAAATCCATTCATCATTACACTCAAAGCAAGGATTTCTCTGTCAGAATTAGTTTTTATTACAGAATGAGACGTTTTGTATTCCGGGTTTCAAGTGATAGTTGTCTCATTGTGTCATATGAATTATACAGTTAAGGATATTATTCCTCAATTCATATTAGATTTAAATTTAAGAAATTAGATATCCATATACATCTTTTAAAATGGGTCAATATGCGCAATTCGTTTCGGGTATGCGGCAATAGTAGCCGTTTCTTCCCTTCCTCAGTCTATATCGAAAACATGGATATGAACGGTTGCACTTTTTGAAGCTGGTACATTGTATTTGTCCAGTAGGTAAATTTGCAGGTACAATGTACGAAGTATACCTGTAATTGAATATTTCACAAATACATAACTCCAGAAAGACCGATGGAATGCGGCTTTCAGAGACGGATTTAGGGGAGGGCCCAGGGGGCACGGGCCCCCCTTTTTTGGGGAAAAATTTGGTTGCTTATATAGGGAATCACTGAAGCGTGACTGGAGCGGGCCCCCTCTTAGGTTAGTCAGTGGGCCCCCACTTTTGAAAATTCCTGGATCCGCCACTGGCTTTAAGAAAAAATATCCACATGTTTGCACAATTCAATTTCTGAATATTCAGTTCTAAAGAAAAATTTTCATAACTCCAAAAAATGTGTACACGCGTTATATCTGTGCCACAGTTTTAAAAACAAGATGCACATAACACGTCTTTTGTTAGTACAAACATCTGCACATTGGGAGAAAGGATATTTTCAGCATGTTTTCTTCTTTTTTTATTTAGATACAATTCAATTTGAGTTGGTACCCAATTAAAATATCCAAACACCTATTTGTTTCCTTCTGTCTTCTTTTTGAATGTCATAGAGTTGTCGCTTTTTTCTACTTTTCAGTTTGAAAGTTCCTTTGGTATCTTTGAAGACCGTACATTGACCTGAATATATTGTTTACATGTTTGTGCTTTGGGTCTTACAAATTGGCGGGAGATTTAAAGGCGACATTAAAAACTTTTTAAGTCGATGAGAACCTGACATTGCTCAAAACGAAAGACGACAAAAAGGCAACCAAGTCCAAAATCACTTCATAGAAAACTCAAAATTGAGCAACACTCCGCTTATACCTTGAGTAATCTCAAGTGCTGTAGAAAAAGTTAGCATAGTACCCTACTCCACTTATGGCACCCATCATGTTGCACGTGGTTAAAAAGAGGCAAAAGATACCGAAGGGTCATTCAAACTCTCTTTTGGAGAGTTGTTTCATTGGCAATCATACAACATCTTTTTTATAATCATAAGTCGAAAATAAACTGACAACACCATGGACTAAAATGAAAAAGACTAACAGACAAACCATAGTACACAAGACACAATATTGAATAAAATTTGAGTAACACGATCCCAACAAAATCTGGGGATGATTTCAGTTGGTCCGGAAGTGTAAACAATCTTGCTTCTAATGTGAGACCCGTCGTGTTTCTCATAGTAGTAAAAGTATCAATCCAGTGACAAGTCTGATTCGGTAGGTCAAATTCGAGAAAAGGGGGACTGGATTAAAGTTACGACGATTTAAAAAACGTTTCCGTTGTAATCTTTGAAAACGATATTCCATAACGTTCAGTCACCCAGTGACGGCGTCCGTGAAGAGGATGATTGGATTATTTTAAGTAAACATTCTTACGGATCTGAAACACAGCTATGCGTTTTGTCATGTCATTTTTTGTTTTACAAAACAATAATTTGACTTGAGTGTTCTGGTTTTGCATTTGTCGCATAACTTGGAACTAAGGAAGAACAATCCCGGTGTATTATTTTTCTTACTTTCAAAAGTTCGGATTGAAAATACTACTGCATTTGATAGACATAATAAATTATATTCAATGATCAATGCATTTTTTTTTTATTGAATCGATGCTCTTGCAATTTATTACTCTTAACATGTTGTTCACACTGATACCATTAGCAAGTAAATTATATATTTTACAATGATTGCGGTTGTCTAATTTTAAATGAATAACATGATCATTCAGGTTATCAACAGATTTATTATTGGTTGGGTTTTTTTTTTCACTTAAAATACAAAATATTTTCTGCATGCTTTTATTAAGTTTAAAAACAATTTTTCTATAAAAATGTGAAAACAATATTTATGTACAAATGTACAGTAATAACATTTAAAAAAAGCGCAAGGTTGGATGACATGGTCCACATATCTGCACCAGTATGTCTGTATAAAAATGTTATTTATCTTATCATGCTTATGCAGTTGATTTTTCCAATCCTATGCAAGGCTTTGATCAGTGATAAATTTGTTCATTTTGGGGCTTTCTTCTGCTGCCAGATTCGTAAAATTGCCTTCGTCTGATTCAACAGCTTGTCCTTGTGTTCGTATTGTACGTTCTGTATCTCAGACATGGTTATCCCAAGTTCTACACCTAACTGCATACTACTGTTTCCGATATGGTTTGCTAGACACTGCAATGTAGTAGTGGATGGTAATTGGGTCAAGATATCATCTGGAATTCCTAAAAAGGAAGTATGTTCGTGTAGATTATATCAACATTTAAAAACAAAAGGTGTGCTAAACGAATATGCCATATTATACAATAAGTATTGAATAAAAGAAAATGTATATATGTGTTGAGTAATCGTTATGGTAAACAAGCAAAAACTGTGACGTCTTTTGTCCTACCTATTTCCGGTCGATATATTTTGCAGATTTGAAAGCGAAACGCCATTAAATGTGCAAGTGGTCTATTCATAAGTATAAGAGAAACTGACAAAGCCATGGTGGAAACAAAGTCGACGAGAAGACTGAGCAATACGAACCCTTGGGACATTTTTTAAAGTCCACGTGATTATAAGAGCTACTACTAGTAAATGTTATTTCTATCAATTGGTCCTTCACAAACAAAAATCTTATCAAAAGGCTGACAAAACCCCCTAACATAGACGATTCTTTCCGCGTCTCATTTTACTTAAATATAACTTGATCTAACTGTTAAGCTTGATACTAAAAATTCCAAAATTAATGCGTGGATTTAAGCCTTTATTTCATTAGTATACAAATTTCAACTGGTCCCCTGAACATACTTTGGGGGCAAGCGGTACCCCTGGAGAAAATACAGTCACGTTTAGTCCCTGATCCTGCCAAAAAACATTGACGACAACAAATGTACTGCAACATGAGAGATTTTCGACTATAAACGTCATGTCAAAATAAATGTTGATTCAGTATTTAACATGAATTGTCGATAAACACAAACTTAAAAGATTCAAAAACCATACGGCCAAGACCTATCGTGTACGAAACTCTAACTTCATGTTGAATTAACGTTTACATCACGTTGTCAGTATTACTCACAGCTTTAACTGAATAAAAAATAACTGCTTGGTTAATGTGTAAAGGAGTAGGTAAGGGCAAATTTAAAGTTTATTTAACGAAAGTTTTTGGAAACTTTCTAAACACTTAAGTGTCTATTTCAATTGATTCGATTAGTTTATGCTACATATTTTAACTGATTTAGTCATTAAAAACGTTCTGATTCAAGTTTAAATATAAAAAAATCTATCAAATATGCCAAAAAACGTCACTTTTCAGATGGTTTTTGTCAAAAATGAAAGTGGCCGCATCCGTGTTCATCCTTAACCTTTATATATGTTTTGTATTATCACCAAATACAACTTACATTTCAATATTATGAATGAACACGAATGCAGCCACTTTCATTTTAGACGGAAACCGTCTAAAAATAAACCAAAATGCTAAAATTTGGAAGATTTCAGTAATTTAGCATGACTTAATGATGCTAGTTCGCGATATTTGTGCATTGTGTTGTCAAAAACAGCTCATACATATGAAGCAGAAGCAATGTACTTTCCTAAATATAGCTTAAAGATTATATATTCACAGTTTTCTAAAACTGCTATATTTTGGGGCCAAAAAGTGGTCTTACTGAACCTACTTCTTTGTGATTATGGTCTTATCATGTAAGTCTCTCGCAGTGTGCGTATAGTGTTCTTGAGAGAGAGATAAAAAAAAAAGGCAATGAAAATATATTAATTTTGCTGACGTTGCATCTTAATCATATCTTATTTTGATCAGTGATAATTAAAACTTGCCTGATGTATTGGGAACTACATCTCTAAAAACCTGAAATCAGATATCAATAGTTAAAAAATAAGAGTTGTTAGAATGAATATATTGTAATTGCAAGAATTATTCTTAATCTCTTATCAAAATTCAATCCACTCCTGTCGTTACAAGTATTCATAGAGAAGTATTTTGTTTTATCCACTAAGGAGATAAAGACTTGAATATAACGAATAATGCACACCTAAGTGATATAGATACAATGGATACGCGTTGATTCTTGAAAAAGAAACCATGAGCTCGGAGGGCGAATGATTAGTTTTTCATCAATCAACACTTATCCATTGTATGTATTACTTAAACTATTGTGTTAACGCTTTTCAAACGATCCATCACAATACATTTTTATATCACAATCAAATAGTAAAAAAAAAATATAAATATATAACAACACCCTTAAAAATCTTCATACTATAAGGCATCTGCATGTTATCTGTTTTTTCATAATAAGATATATTCGAACTTATTTCTATCAAAATTGAAAATGGGAATGGAAATGGAGAATGTGTCGAAGGGAAAACAACCCGAACATATATATGTTTCATAAATTTCTAACAAAAAGCCTAATTCTAGGAACACCTCAAATTGCTAGCATATAAATTTGCAAATTAACAGTTGCCAAATTAGGTAGTAAAACAGATGAAAACATATTATATCAATTTATAAAACAAAAATGGACAAATAGAATGTTCTCATTTTTGTTTCAAATATGTGGAAGATCCAACAATAATTCATTAATAAACGACACAAAATATCCACAGTAACATACAAAACAAGAACAAAAACTTGAAAACTTGAGAGAGACGGAAGAGAGAATTCGGGGATCGAACCTAAACAGACAAGTCCATACCTTAATTTCATTTATCTTAGCTATGTAACCTCGTGGCTACCAAGTCATACTCCACGTTTGCCTATTATGTATATATAAAGGTACAAGTCCTGTGTGTCTATTATAATGATGTATATCATATATTCATTTATATGTATAAATAAGACATTTAAATCATTTAAATTGGTAGCCCAGATGTTTCGTCGATATGTTGATGTCAGTTACACGTTACAGAATTCATGAATGTGTTCGATTCCCAGTGATGGCATATAGAACTTAATAAAATAGAAACTTAATGTAATTAGACACAAAAAAGAACAAAAGAGTATAAAATGGTGAGTACATTTCAGCAACAGATTTTGAAAGCGTTGATTCTAGAAAAAAGAATCCACGGTAAATGATTAGACTGAATTCACCACAATGGTTTAATTGAATATATTTACTTTAACTTGTACCTCTCTTCAATTTAAGCTGCTATTTTCCGTACCTGACAAAGTAGATGTTTATCCAGGTTGCATTTTCCTAAGGCATCAAGAATATCTTGAAATGTAGGATTTTTCCTTCCTTCTTTCCATCTTATCAAAGAAGTTAATTTTAAATCGTCAGGATGTAGATGTAGGAACTGTTGACTGATATCTTCCCAAATACTGGTTTCCATATTAAGTTCAATGAAGAGCTTACGACAACAATCATGCGTAAGTCTTGCCACCAATCTGCGTAAGTGTTTTTCTTCGGGACACTGCTCTATTTCTATTTCACCAAGACCTGTTGTGATATAATGAATTGTGAGCTAATGTTTCTTTTGTTTTGCGAAATAAGTGTAACTTTAGAATGTGTTACAATATGTCTTAAAAGATACGATTTTCATAAAAAAAATCTTATTTCAAACATTATTTGATTTGAACGTGATTTGAGTATATGATATTAATCTTTGATGTATTTTGTTCGATTTCTTTTTATCTTTCAAATAAAGGTATAATAAATAGTCGTCCTGATGAATCTTAAAATATTGCTAAAATAAATGTACATAGAATGCATTCACATATTGTTCTTACACTTAGAAATAACTGTTAATTGTCATATGCATGGATTGTCATTTCTTTATCAACTTTAAACGAAGAACCTGTAATCACTCCTGGTTTTGGTTAGATGGATTTTTTTGCTTAGTCTCAAGTATTTATTGCAGATTTTTTTCGGATTTTTCTCGACTTTTAATCGTTTACGGGGGAATAATTTGTAATGCTTTGTCAGTATTTTTTCTACATATACATTGGTTTTCACTTCGGTATCTTTCGCCTATTGTGTATGATCGCTTTGTGTGGTAAACTGTTTATTTTCATATGGAAAAACGGGTTAAAGGTTTCAAACCTACCATTACAAGACTCGTCACATCTCTCACAATAAATCTAAAATATTGAAAAGAGAAGATTAGAAATAAAAACTCATCATAGGTACTAGAGTTATGTTTTGAATACAAGACGTGCATTTCCTTTACACAAAATTCAGCAGTTATGCTTATACCAAAATAGCGTGGTAGCCAAATACATCAAAGAACCTTTTTGAGCACGCTCAGACCACACATCCCTACATTATCAATCGGCAAACACAATCTCACATGTTTCCTAATTAAAAACACTGCTACAAAGGTCAGCTAATAAAATAAATGGTGGATGTGCACATCTTCATACTATGTCCTTAGTAACGTGACATTTTATTAATTGGTTTCAGAGGATCGATGTTGCAGTGGAAAATATAGGAAAAAATTCTAATTTTTTAGGAGCATAACTCTTAAGAAAAAATTATCATTATGTCCTGTCGATAATTGTTGGTTATCACAACGGGATTTTTCGCTTGAGCCGATACGGCGAAAGTTAGAAAAGCAACTGAGTTCAAATGACAAACGATGATCGGTTTATTGCTAATTAGCCACTGACGACGTTGATCTTTATATTGACAACTAGTCAACGGCACGTGCGATCCTTAGTTTCCAGCGATAAATTTATACATCACTGTACTGTGCTGAAAAAGGAAATAGTGGGTCAGTAAAATCAGAGAAAAGTTTCGTAAAAAAGCGATTAACATATCTACCTAGTATGGTCTAATTATCTACAGCATTTCATGAAATTCTGTCGTGTAGGTTCAGAGAATTTACGATGACAAACTGTTGTATAAGGAGAATGAAAAAGTGCATGTATTCGGTAAACAGAAAATGGATCCGCAATGAATCCGTAAAGAAATCACACCAAATTTAGCTCATATAAAGCGTGTTATTTAATTGAAGGGAGCTCTTCTGTGAAGTTCCTGAGAAAAAGTGCGATGTCAATATGTTATCAGAAGCGGCCACAAAGAGGAATTAAACGTGGACGGACGTAAAACACTATACATTTATCCACCCTGTCAGAGCTGATGTATAACATAGAAATAAGTACATACTTTTTCTGAAAACCATAATCTAAGACAATTGACATCATGACTCTGCTTGTGGCAGCTGCATTGCCATCCTTGATCTTGACCGGTTACTGGCATATCTTTAGGAGGAAAGAAGCATAGAGTTTTCTGGCAATGAACCCCAAACTCGATTTTAAATGGCATGACCATATGGGATTTTTGTTGCAATGTATTGCTGTCCTCCGAAAGCGTGGAATAAAATTTAGAAATTCTGTAAACTGCTGCAGTCAAGCATTCTTGTACGGAAGATGCAAGTGTTGGTACAATATCTTCCTTCCTCTCTGAATGAATGAGATATACCACAAGTCTATTTTTCATTACCTGTACTGCAACATCGTGACGTTTATCCACTTCTACTACGGCAAGATCGCTGAATAACATTCTCTTTTTTCCTTTGTAATTTTTTACACCCCACATGGTGACGAATGATCCAAGGAATCTATACATAAGCGCTGGAGGAATGACTTCTCCCATGAATGTATATGACATAACGATAGATGTTTTGGAAGTACAAAATTTGTTCATGTACTTGGTTTTATTAGGCCTTGTTATCATACATGGAACTAGAAACCTTGACACGCGTTCGATGTTGTGATGTAGATCCTCGTTTTCAGTTTGTGGAGCAACTAAAACGTCGAGATGAACCAAAACCTCAATCATAAATACTTTATATGGAAAAATTTGTTTAAACGAAACCTGGTTCCATATTGAATAGATATCCCATCGATCAATAAATCCTGTATCCCTCAAAGTTTGCAGGACACGAGAAAACTGTTTTCCTTTTATCCAAAACTGTTTTTCTGTGACAATTGATCGAAGTACTTCAACTAGGTAAGCTGGTTTAATGATGACATAGTTACGCAGCGTTGTCGTATTAAAGTAAAGAAGTTTTCCAAGAGAGTGTTGAACTCTGAGGAAAGTCTCCAACTGCTTTTCGGTAAGTACCATTGGTTCATTTTGTGAATTTAACATTTTTAGCTCTGCTTTTGACATAATATTTACGCCGTTTTCTACCTCCATTAAAAGTTGCAATTCTAATGGAACCCATGTTGTTGGCATTAGTTCGCCCCATCGAGGATGTTCTACAGCTCTGTTCATCAGAAGCATTCGGAGAGCTTCAATTTCGGGGTCGTTTTCATTTATAGCATTAATGAATAGAAGTGGCTTGAATTCAAGATGTGCCCGACCTGCATGCGATTTAAATAAATCCTCGATTTGATCCATAAGCTTATTTCTGTGTGATTCAAGTTTTTTCTGAAGTATTGAATAAAAGTAGATGTATTTATATTCGTTGTTAAAAAATATTCACAAATTTTATTAAGTTATATGTTTGGAATGTTAAAGACTGCTGTTCCCCTATGTTTGACATATTATTAATTACGTCTGTTTTGCGTTCACACATCATTGTCAATATATTGAAATTTTATGCGAATGTTATACAAGTGAGAAGTTTAGCCATACTGAGTTTTAAAAGCAGGTTTATACATATACCATTGTCTACATTAAAAAATGACTGTACTAAGTCAGGAATATGAAAGTTGTTATCCATTCGTTTGGTGCGTATAATCATATATAAATTCAAATATACCAATATAAAGTTTAGGAGATTATATTTGGAAATATATCTATATTTAATATTTGGAACGTTCATAAAATTTACAATTATATTCCTACTAATCTGAAAAATAGGAACATTGTAATCTTTAAACAGGTATTAGCTGTCAAATTCATGCTAACCAATGTGACTGAAATTATCATATTTACTTTTTAACCATAAATAGTTATCAAAGGTACCAGGATTATAATTTAGTACGCCAGACGCGCGTTTCGTCTACATAAGACTCATCAGTGACGCTCATATCAAAATATTTATAAATCCAAACAAGTACAACGTTGAAAAGCATTGAGGATCCAAAATTCCAAAAAGTTGTGCCAAATACGGCTAAGGTAATCTATTCCTGGCATAAGAAAATCCTTAGTTTTTCGAAAAAAAAAAACATTTATCAAAATAATAGAAAGTCTAAAAAAAAACAATTTACAGGGCATAAGCTCTATAATATGTAGTTTCGTTTCGTGTGTATTTTAGTCGTGACTCCATCTCATTTACTATCGAGTAGACCTCCGAAGATCTGTGATGGTCATATAAACGATATAAACAGAAATAAAGATATAAATACAAATTCAAATCCAAAGTGAACACGTAAAAACTGGATTTTCTAGGTAATTCATTATCAATGCTTCTCATCTTAAATTGACAAAATTGAAACATACTGGCTGCTAAAAGCGAATTATCATTTCACTATTTTGCTTTCATTAATGAACAAACAAAAAATCATTCTTTAGATTTTTATATATCTCGTAGCTTGTGTCCCTTTACATTTTTATTAATTGTAACACATTGGCGTCAAACTTAAACAAGATCATGCACTACAGAAATGATTCAAACCGGTTCTATTCTCAATACTTATAGTTTCAAATATTAAAAAAAAATTAAAAGACAAAAAGATGTAGTATCAATTGAAAACGTAACAACTATATATAGAAAAAACTGGACTTAGAAGTAAGCAACTTTTAGGCCTAGATCACTGTTAGGCCTTAGATTGTGAGAAAATGATCAATTTAATAATTAAATTAAGGCTGCAATAGTACTGTTTAATACAGATTTTAACATCATCCGGTAAAATATACCTCTGAAATTTTATCCTTGTGCGTAGCTACAAAAAGTATTCTTGGAAATCCTTCGTCTAATCGTTTGGAATATGTTAATATGGAATTCACCCAGTGAATAAGATAAACTGAAAAAAACAGAAATATGACACACGTATAAGCACCTCTTGGTTATATATAAATGGTGATTCTAGATATAAGAAAAATTAAGAACAACAGATGCACAAACACTGAAAACCATGTTTTAATGAGCCCTTTGTTTCGGTTTCCAACAAAAGTCCTAAAGTATCTATACTCAACATGCTTAACGACACCAAATACATGCAAAGCAGTAATTCTTGCCCTTTCATCATATTATCTGATGGAAATTCTCTTAGTTTCAAAATGAATTCAAGAATATGTATATCGGGTATATCATATTTTCAATGGTTTTTTTTTTTACAAACTATAAATAAATTTATTAACCTGAGACTCTAATATAATCCGAAATTTATATTGGTAAAGGGTTGATACGATGAGTGATTTAACAAAAAATCATTCCATATTCTCTTTATATATTGTGTAAGAATAAATTTTAGAGACACGCTACCAATGTTCAAATTTTGAAAAGGCTATATCTAGTTTTGTTCAAGCAAATATCTATTATGCGGTTTTATTATTTTGTTTTAAAGGAAAAAACAATGTTCAAACTACTCTTCATATTATCATAGTGAAACATCTCTTTCAATCGATAACATTTCAGTGTGAATTTATATAATATTATACAGGAATTAGGTTGTAAAAGAGTTGAAGGCGATTTAACTTGTCAGTAACAACTAACTGTAAGCGAAATCTGTAAATAGTCTTTTGTTGGAGTATTATTGAAATCCTTAATTTGTATTTCTTCACTTTATAATATATGTAACAATTTTTGTTGACTTTTCGTAAACATTGTAAAGAACAAGAAAACAAACGTTTCCTTTTTATGTTAAAAGAGCTATAAAAAGACAAAACTAAAACAAACCTGCCACTGTAGGTTTACCAAAATGTCCTGGTAAAAAGGCTAAATCTCTTCTCGTCTTATGTAGACAAAGGCTACCATTAAATATCAATACAAAAATGCATCTGCTTGTTATAAAGAGCTGATGGGTCATCTGTCCACCAAAGTCCCAGATATCTATAGGTATTACAGTTTGCTTATACTTCCCATCTGCAATAGCTTGGATCACCAGTTGGTGAATATTTTTGTGTGACAATTCACTTGTAATCTCCATTAATTGTTCTTTATATTGGACAAGCTCTGATGAATTTGAAGAAGAAGACAACCTCTTTTTCTCAGTTGAAACACGTGACACAATGTGGTTGATTGGTGCTTCTCGAAAATCATTTGGATCAGTGTCAGAAAGATGTATAATTGGTAGTGTTCTGGTTTTAATTGTAGCCGTTGACAAACTTCTTGCCGAAGTAGGAACTCCTATAAAACTACCTTTCACAGCATCAGGGACCTCTAGAATATATTTTCCTTTAGCAGAATTATCCTGCACATTGATATCCAAATTACTTATATTTGATTCTTCTAATAAATTATATGAAGAAGCATTAAATTTAGATTCTTTGTTTGAATGATAGAAAGCAGTGTGGTAGACTGGTAATTCTCCGAAATTCTTTAGTTTATTGTCTACAGCTTGCATATGGGAAGCACTGATGTCGACTGGTAATCTTGCATATTTCTTTTGTTCATTGTCTACGGCATGGGAAGCACTGCAATCAACTGACAGTCCTCCGAAATCTAATTGTGCATTGTCGACCAGATTGGTAGCATTGCAGTCGAATGGCAATTCTCCGAAATTATTTGGTTCTTCGTCTAAGACATCGGAAGTATTGATTTTGTCGATAGGTAATCCTCTATATTCCTTTTTATCATTGTTTAAATCATCGGAAGCATTTTGATCGACTGGTAAACCTCCAAAATCGGTTCGTTCATTAATTTTCGAAGCAACATAACATTCGTGGACAGTGCTGTCTATATCAACGGGTGATGTGCTTGGTTGGTTATCCTGCCAACAACTTGTGTTACAGGGGAAATCAGATATATTGTTTTTATCATCTGGAAAATGTTGAATATTGCTTTTCAAAATTGGGGTGTCAAATGATTTGTTTAAAACAACCGGGTTCATGTGACTTGTTTTATCTTCAAATTCCATGTCCACTTTAGTAACATGTTTTTTGCGTCTTTCTATTGTAGATACCAATGTTAAATCAGTTTGTGAAGTATGGAAATGAGACACTGGCGTCTCTATATTTTCTGGTTTCGAAATGGACATTAGCATACTCGTCAGAACTTCCTTAATAGCATCACCTGCAATCAAATATCTTAAATACACTAGTTGAGCATGTTTATTTTCAATCGAAACCTTTAATTTAACACGTAATACCATTATTGATTTCCTAGTACTGATTAATACATGACTATGCTACATCCTGAAATAACGATTTACATCACATTTTTGTGTGTTTTCTTATTGATTGACGAGACATTTTTACGGGAAGCACGTGCTATCATTGATGCTGTATTTTATTGGAAAATATCAATCTAATACTGGAATGCGTCTCGATTGCTGTCAACAAATGAATAGTATAGATCTTAAGGAAACATACACACGAAACATGTAATGTAACTATTGATAGATATACATGTGAATTAATATGTGTAAAATTTGTCAATGTCTTGGAACATTTGTGTGTCTTAAACTAAATATGGTATAAATGTTTGTATCATAATAAGTATGATTGTAAATAATTAATATTTGATATGATTTTAATTGAGACAACTTTCACTAAATGACACAGAAATTAACTAATATAGGTCACATTACGGTCTCCAATGAGAAAACCCATATCGCATAGTCAGCAAAGACTGATTGTCTACTTTTAACTTTACATGAGCAACAAACGGGTGCAATCAGTAGATCAGAACCATTCCTTTTCTCAACACCTTAATTTACCACTGGGTTTTGGTGATGGGGAGAAGTACTGGTTGCGAATGTAAAGTTGTTTGTATGATGTTTGTTGATCGTTGTTTTACCTTTCATCTTTTCTACTTTTTCGCCGTGCTACTGTATTTCTCAAACTGTTGCTCTTTGGTTACTTTCAAAAGATTTATTTGAAACATGATATTTTTAAACCATTTAGTTGAGTATACTTACCTTTCGGGAAACATTTCCATTTTGTTTCTTCTATGTCCATGCCAGCCTTTCCCATGTATATCCATATTCCATCTGTTGATTTTCGTTCTTTTGGAATTGGTTCACCGACTAGAATTTTTGCAAGACAGCTCTTGCCTGAGTAATAAGGTCCAACAAGATACACTCTATTCCAGTAGCATTTATAATGACCAAGTTTGATAACTTCCAGCATATCGGAAGCTGTCTCCAAACCAAGTCCTCTCAATTCCTCCAAGATCCTCGCTATTGAAAAAGTTGAAATTTGTTTTTATATAACACTTTCACAGAGAGACTAATTTTACAAAATCCTTAAATAAATATGTTATTCTTGTTACACAATTTGGTAACACGTAAACCATTTGAATGATGATGTATAATTGTTCTTTATTCCATAGATTACATCGAAATTTGCAAAAAACAATGCTTGTCATTCTTTATTTATCCTCGTTAGCAGTTGAGTTTTCACATGGTGTGGGCTCTTCGTTATTTGTTCGTTTTAAATTAAAAATCAATCCGATCATACATGCAAATCAATATCAACAGAAAGCGTTAATTATCTTTATTGTTTTACAGATATAAAATAAGTAAATCAAATGGAAAACGATTATAAAATTCAAGAATACACCAAGACAAAAATCAGAAACCATAAATCGACGAACAAAGGACAACACGACGTTATTATGCTATCTGCATATAGATAATGATTCTCACAAAAACGATGAAATGTCGTATTTGATCAATAACAAGGAAAGAAAGACCGACTTAGTGAATAACAAACGGAGCGTGCATGATCAGTGTTAAAAGTTGTCTGTATCGGTCTTCATAATCACGAAGGCCTCTTCAAAACCTTCAAAGAGATTTTTTATTTCAACTTTACAATGGATGCAACATCTTTTCTGTAAGATAAGATAGACAATGCAAACCCTGTAATATAAAAAAGAAGATGTGATATGATTGCCGATGAGACAACTTTCCACAAAAGACCTAAATGACACAGACATTAACAACTATAGGTCACCGTACGGCCTTCAACAATGAGCAAAGGCCATACCGCATAGTCAGCTATAAAAGGCCCCGATAAGACAATGTATAACAATTCAAACGAGAAAACTGACGGCCTTATTTATGTAAACAAATGAACGAAAAACAAATATGCATTGGGACAATTTAAAACAATAAAGGTAGACATGCAGACATTACTATGGCCAAAACGAAAAAAAGTATTAAGTCCACAAATCGCTACACACAAATGGAAATATTGTTCAATACTGACAAAGGTAAATATTGCTCCTAGCGTGATTTTAACTTAGATCAGTAACGAATGAGACGAGATGATTTCTATGTACATTGAAGAAAGAACTTGACAAATCAGTTGTACAGATAGGCACAGTATTTACAACAACAGGTTAACTAGATGTGTTAGGAAAACCAATGTGTCAGATTACAAAATTACATTTCTAGCTGTTGATCAGAAGTGCCGGAGTAACGTAACTTAGATAAAATTTACCTTCTTCTTCTTTTTCTCCATCTATTTCCTTAGAAAATATAAAAACATTTCAATTTGTTTATTTAATGGAATTAAATAAACAAAAAAATAATTTTGATATTGATTAAGATCCGAGCCATTATTAATGAAATTAAATAATGGCGCGGATCTAAATCAATATCAATTAATGATGAATTTTCGAATAAACCTTCAATTCAAATTTTTTGTTATTGTTATTCATAATATTATTTGCATAGTCCATGTCATGCCCTTCTTCTGTGTCTTTCTTTTGCTATATTCTAGAATTTTGTCCTATGCCTAACTTGTCGTATTTTCTTTTAATTCATTGGTTACATTATGTGACTAAGACACACGAAATTTACATGTTACATGCTATAATTTAAGAGAACATTGTGACATGTGTACGGTCTTTTGTTACTTTCTCATTGATATATACCCCACAATTTTATTCATTCCTATTTTTGTGAATTTTATATTACAGTAGTCAAAAAATTTTTAGGTGATCCACTCTTTTTTTTTTTTTTTTATCCTTGTAATATCAGATCTGCCAAAGGGGATTGACATCTCGTATCTGCAGTTACTAGTAAAATGAAACTTTTAAAGACATTTCTTACATAATGCAACATGCATTATTTACATGGATAATTTCGGAGCACTTGTCTTAGAAGCAAAACATAATATTCCGTAGCTACAATTGTTTGTAATAGAGCGACTATGATCTTGTTAAGATGGCCGATATTCTCAAATTTTAATCGTTCACCTTTTGGGGCTGAACAAATAATGTTCAAACATTATACGGACAACGAATTTCACACGCATTAACCATTGTTTGGCGGAAAAGGGAAGATAACTAAATGTTTGCATCAAAGTGGTACCATTAACGAAATAATAACGGATTATTATTTGTTTGTCGCTGTATTTAAACACTTAGAAAATTAAAAGAGTATTTTTAAGGTCATTGATAACGTATGAGTGCGTATCGCCGAGTTTCGTTTTGCCTTATTAAAGTTTTCTCGAGTAACTAAAAAGTTTCCCGATTCTGTAAATGCACACGAACAAGCTAACACATAGCTTAAATGTTTAGGAAATCGTTGTAGAAAAAAGTGTTTTTATTAAAATGTTTCCTTTCATGCGTTATCTTGCAACAGTTTCAGTTTCAACTTAGTAACAGATTTTAGCATCCAATACTTTGTCATTGACAAATTTGAAAGCTACAATCACGCATGAATATAAAATAAAACGGAAAAAGAAAGGTATTCAAAGAGGGGACAATTTTATGAAAGAGGCAAATCCTATTGAGTTGTTTCCCTTTAATCAAAAGTTACGTCTAAATCAATATTTTTGTAGTCTAATTTTTCTCGTATAACAATAATATCAAAACCAAATTAATTCAATCCACATTACGGTTTTTCACACCTAATTTCAGCATTCATTTAACTGAAATAACAAGCTTAAACATAAATAAAATGTTTAAGAAAAATTGTTGTTGAAAAAGTGTATTTTCTGAAATTTTTCTGAAATGTTTCCCTGTATGCGTTGTTTTGTGGCAGTTTCAGTTTCAACATAGTATTTGTAGTTACAGATTTTAGCATCCAGACTTTCTTATTGGCAAATGTGTTACAATCACGCATGAATATATAAATAAAACAGACCAAGTAGGGTATTCTTTCATAAAATTGTCCCCTTTTTGAATACCTTTCTTTTTCCGTTTTATTTTATATTCATGCGTGATTGTAGCTAACCTACACCAATTTTCATGGAAGAGGCAAATCATATTAAGATGCGTCTCCTTAATCATGCACAATCTAAGTCTTAATCAATATAATTTGAAGTCTAATTTTTCTATGAAAATAAGTCAATAAAAATTTAATTTGTAATATGTTCCTTTCAGCAGTGTAAAATTTTGTTTACATTTCATATTCAAGTATTAAATTACTCGATTATATAGATGTTTTTCTGCATCTAACATGTCTAATTTAATTTTACTGTATAAGTATAAAATTTTGATAAACAGGAAAATAGATGATTATCTATAGATAAAAAATAGAGTGCAAAACCGGTTAAACCCAATGACGTTTCCTTAATGGAGGAAAACTTTATTATCCTGTAACGTAAATATTTGCAATTGAAGAGATTCGCAAATATTATTTGCATAATGTACCTGTATTATTAGTTCCAGCATTTCTAGCATTGGTAAATCTAGTTTTCTATAGCTAGTCTCAACTGAATCCCTATATACTCTCTTAAAACTATCAATCGGTGTCTCACCCTGTAACACACTACATGAATTGACATATTTCAAAGTATTCAACCTGTTTTCGTTTATGTTCAAGTTTTTTAATTGTAATGAGCGTTACGACGGATGCTCTAAGAGGACCATATACTGACCAGATTTCCAGAGCATCACGTTATAGTTTGGTTAATTTTTCTTAGTCCATTGCTAACTTTGTACAATTATGTGATACAGTTGACAGTTTATCTTTGATTTTTATTGGTCCTTGGTAAAAACATTGTTGATAATGTTTTCTTGTCATGTAACTCAACTTTTCGTACTCCTTTGTGTTTTTCTTGTGATTTAAATTGTTTTCCCATGAATCTTATAATTTTCAATAGTCGATATACGTCTTTCATTTCAAAGTGCTCTGACGTTTGTCGGCCTTTTTAATGGCCTGCTGAGACGTCAGACTGCATCAGAACTATTTTTTATTTATTTTATTCGAGATTATATGTAATTTTCACTGTAACACGAAAACAAAATATCTTGCTGTATGATGTTGTGATATCGAAATATTTTTTCATAGAACTTGGAACAATGGATGCCTTTAAAGCAAATAATAAGCAGTTCGAATTTCGCAATCGGGAAATATTTCAGACATCTGTAAGTGAAATGAAAGAACTTTGCAAGATGCTTTTTCTTTCTGTCTTTTACAATGTTTTGTACGAGTTAAGTTGTATATGAGTACAAATACCAGTCGCCATGTAGGGGTGCAAATAAGTTTCAATTTGAAATAACGATCCCTTTAACTCAACAAACGTGTTATCGATAAAACAGTGAAACATTTTTATAGTTCACCGGCTTTAAAATGCATTTGATGCACAATTTTATCCTTTCTGAATTTTTACTAAATATACTATACTGCCAATATGTAACTTAATAAGATATCAAATCAAATATGCATTATGAATATCAACATGTATGCATATTATTAGTTTGCCTCTTGTAGATATAGATAAAGATATAGATATAGATTAAATCATCGTGTACCATAGTAACAACAAAATCATACCGAGTTATTTCTAATCCTTGGATCACTTCCGGAAGTCAACAATATTCTGAATATCTCCGGATGTTTACATTCTGCAGCTAAATGTAATACAGTATCACCAAACTGGTAAATAAAAAGCTCGTGTTAGTCTTAAAATAAACTAGAGGCTCTAAAGTATGGAACGCCGGAACTGTCTTATAGTGTAAATATTTAATGTGTTTTGTCGCTTTGCCTTTACGTCCTGTCATTTCTTCTTTATGTTATGTGCAGATGCCTTTGTATCCTGACACGGCATCTCTGTGTTATGTGAAATTAGTAATTTGTTTGGTCAAACAATTGTATGATATGCCATTGCTAAACTTTGTTGTGTAAAATATGCATTACATTATGCTGTAACTACTATATATTCTGTGAATACTTCGGAACTTTATGAACAACCAACTTTACATTCTCTCATATTTTATCTATGTTGTGTTTATTCTTCTTTCACGTAAGTCAAGTAATAATTGCGTCCTGTCTCAAGTTTTATTGTTATGTCAAATGTTCTAAACGTTTTGTTGTGATACACCTTTGTTCTACGTAAATCTCATGACATTATAGTCTTTTGGCGTTATGTTGTGTTTATTCAGATGTATCTCCAGTGAAAAACATAATACATCATGGTATAATTCATATACGTTTTGCCGTACAGTAGATACTCTCTGTGAGCATTCATTGCGTCATGTGCAAATACCTTTTACATTATGTGCAAACAACTCAACGTTTTGTGCAAACCTCGTTTACGTTATGTGCAAACATCGTTCACTCTATGTACAAACATCGTTTACCCTATGTGCAAACACCTATAACGTTATGTGCAAATACCTATTAAGTTATGTATAAAATCTACAGCATTATGTGCAAACACTATTACGTTATGTGCAAATATCGCTTACATTATGTGCAAACCCCATTTAAGTTATGTGCAAATTAGGAGATAACTGTATTGTATTTTAAGCTTGGCCTTCGTAAAACGTCGATTTTACTGTCGCAAATTGAGTTTACCTAGCGACGCGGAGCGGAGATAGGTAAACGGATATTTGCGACAGTAAAATCAAGTTTAACGAAGGCCAAGCTTAAAATACAATACAGTTATCTCCATTCTAATGCCACATATTAACATAAATTTCATTTAATGAATATTTTGGCTTTAAAATGCCATAAATGAAAAAGTCCGCGAAACTGTTGCATCGTCTTTAGCATTTAAACAATGTGACGTCATATGTATGCTCTGGTTGTCAAACATGAATACTAAACGTATTTCTACCTTTCGTACGCTTCAAAATGGTTTCAATATAGACAAAAAGAAGATTTTGAGGCTCAGAATGTGACTATCTTGTTTATTTTTTGAGAAATTACGAGGAAATTACATACCCAAAAAATATCGGAATTCAAAATGGTGGCTTTCTTAGTTACGGACTGGTAGAACGTGGAATCTAACCCCTCAAAATATTTGTCAACGTCCAATGAAAATTGTCGTTACAAACTTTATGCATTAGAATGCCTGTTACATTATGTCCAAACATCTATTACGTTAAGTGCAAACACCTATTCCGTTATGTCCAAGCACCAATTACGTTATGTGCAAACACCTATTACGTTCTGGTAAACGCTTTTTTGACACAGATTTAAACAAAACGCATTAGTGATATACACTTTGAAAATTAAGAAAATTATAAGTTTTAGCTTTCTAAAAAGCACTGAACTACTTCGCTGTATTCTTCTTCAAGGTAATATCCATTGGATGATGAATGTGAAGTGAATGTAATATGTGTGCATCGGGTTGTTGATTTAGTATTGGAAATGTAGTATTTTTTTATATTGATTGATATAAAAAATGTTATATAAATATTAAGTTTTCTGTTCTTCTTAAGGAGTGTGCGTTATACATCCACTCTTTTTATATTTTGTTCTCTTTACTGATTGAAAATTAAAATATTTACAAATATATAGACATGATTTTCGAGGGTGTGCCAAAATAGACAAAAGTCATAAAATACTTTTAATGCATTTTTGAAAACATTGTACGGGAACATTTTTAGCAAACAAATCGTACATATTGCAGATTAGCAATGCAAGCAAAGACGTATTAATGATTGATATTTCAATTTTCAATTTCAGTGTGTAATATATGCATAATAAAACGACCATGAATTAATAACATTTGATCTGAAATGTAATACACACAGTTAATTTTCCGGCACTTGATGGCTCAATATCCTCAGAAGAGAACAGTCTGTAAATATTTATCTCATTTAGGCCAATAGTTGTTGCTGAATTTCAGCCACATCATGAAGCAACCAAACATAATTTATATGCGAAAAGTAATTATTTCAAGATAGCGTGTATGTCGACTGAAACTAAAAGGTCTACCCTGTTATTCGAAGCAACAACAAAAAAAGCTACATGTAAAAAACAAAATGCAACCTCTTTTCTTTACGGAAAATGTGAACGGAAAATAAGTTGATATAAAAAAAAGAAGACGTGGTATGATTGCCAATGAGACAACTCTCCACAAGAGACCAAAATGACACAGACATTAACAACTTTATGTTACCGTAAGGCCTTCAACAATGAGCAAAGCTCATACCGCATAGTCAACAATAAAAGGGCCCGAAAATAATATGTAAAACAATTCAAACGAGAGCACTAATGGCCTTATTTATGTAATGTTCTTTTTCATCTGCATCAAGCGGGTCATTTCATAGGTCGCCATATCTTGCATACATATGCATAATCATAAAATATGGTTTTGGAAGGCGCCAAATAACATTTATGAATTTTGACAAGGTCAACACATTATATATGCGTCTATTCAGATTATATTGACTGAGGGCGAAGATATTTTCTCGCAACCTCTTATCTTGTATTTTTTTTTTAAATTATCGGGGAGTTTTGGCAAAACTGAGTCCCAAGCCCCCTCTTAATCAAACTGCTTATAGAACCAACAAACGCAGCTCCATCATTTTCAAAAATTCTGGTTTCGCCACTGGTTATTGAATGAGAAATCAAAAGAGGAAAAAAAGAGGTTTTTTTAACATAAATTAATAATATGAAAATTTATTTAAACTCGTTTGAAACATAAATAAAGTAAACATTTTTTTAATATTTTTACACATGTACAGAAAAGGTGTGTTACTGCATGCGGAAGAATATCTCAAGAACGTTTCCGATGCAGAGTTGTCTGTCTTTGCTTCCTCTTTCGTGTGACATTAGATATAGGAAGATGTGGTGTGAGTGCCAATGAGACAACTCTCCATCCAAATAACAATTAAAAAAAAAAAGGAAACCATTTTAGGTCAATGTAAAGCCTTCAACACGGAGCCTTGGCTCACACCTAACAACAAGCTATAAAGGGCCTCAAACTTACTAGTGTTAAACCATTCAAGCGGGAAATCTACGGTCTAATCTATATAAAAAAACGAGAAATACGTATATATTACATAAACAAACGACAACTACTGTACATCAGATTCCTGAGTGTTTTGCTGGAAAATATGATTGCCCACTCAAATGCAATCTTTTAGAAAAATCGAAAAATTACAGAAGAGTGTCCACCATGCACTTGCACAGCACTATAACTAATATAGTGCAATAGAATGATATACAAATGGATGAAAATTATATATACATGAAAGCTGCGAGGGTACAGTGGCATCCATGTACACTCCCTAACGGGATTAATGGAGATGTGTCACTAACGTATATTTATACGACAATTATTTTTACAAGGACAAACAATCCCCACCCAATTCAACATAAAGGGGGTGCTAGGACACCGGGAAGTCTGTTATTGTTGTGGAGGAAGCCGAAGTACTCGGAGAGAACCACCGGGCCACTCGGTGGAAACAGACAAACCAGAGAGATATCAGAAGATTGATCTCCAGGTCAAAGTAGGGACACTCTGACCAACCGAGGCCCCCAACGTACCCATTCTAGTTTAAACTCCGGTCTGGGTACCAGAGATGTGTGTGAGAGGGTGAAAATTACCCTTCTAATGTACTGATATTTTTAGCACCCCGAGTGAGAGTCGAACTCGGAACCTTCAGCACTGTAGCCATCGGTCTTAACCACAAGACCACGAACTCACAAGTATTAAAATAATGTATAACAAAAAAAACACAGTTTAGACGTTAAGCACGTTATTGCGTCAATGCCGTGAAATGCGACAGAGCAATTTGATAAGTAGCTCTTCTATGAAAACTAACTAGTTCAGCTTTATGAAATTTATATCCATAGATTAGGCAGGTATAACTGATTCCAAAAATATTAAAAAATATTTTTTAACTTTTCATAATAGTTTCAAATAATGATACAAATATTACCAAAAACGTCAAAAATATGCGTGTCAGACGTAACAAATTATTCGCAAAATAACTTTTGCGGGAATTTTTGTGGTCTAATAAAAAGTTTAAAATCCGCGAAAGTTCGCATGAATGATAAACGTCTAATATAATTTATGAAGCCATTGCTGTTTTTTGTGTTGATTGAACGGTAAAAATTTATTTTTTTCAAAAATGAATAATCCTCGCAATGGTCAGGTTTCTGAAAACGGTAAGTTATCAAAATTTATCGCTTTTTAAAATATCAGATGATATAAAATTTTGTTTTTATAAATTATTCCTACAAATGTGCTTAGATAGACCTTTTCAAATCCGGAATTTTACAGCACTCGCACAACAAATAAAAACGCATTGTCCTCGAGAAAATGTCTTGCAAGATTGTCCAATGTCGAATTTCGCCGCTTTTACAAAAACACCGTTAGTTTCAACGTCATTTTATTAAATATTCAACTTGTAGCATATAAAACAGTGCTTTTTCGTAATTGTGCTTTCACCCCACGATACGATAACATACTTTTTGATAAGCTGTTAAGTCGAAATGACTTCGTTTTTTAACAAATCAAATGTCTTGCAAGTTTGTCCACTGAGCAATTTTCTTACGTTTTGAACGTTTTCGATTCGGGACGCTATACATATATGTGTTTTCAAATTATTTCTAAAAGTTTGTTCTTTGTTTTGGTGTTAAACACCACATCATGTATCAGCGTCATTTGTTGTATTTTATTGACCTGTCATCAAAGGTAGGAGAAGCCGGACATCAGGCGACCTTAAGTTAAAATATTTGCAATAACTGTCGATTAGGATCGGAGTCGAACAAATCTCGCCACGAGCGTATCTTAAAATTGCCATGCTTTTTATCACTTTATATGAACTCATTAGGCCAATCATCCTCCTAGGCCATCGAATTTGAAAGCAGTTCGTATTATCATATGATATATGAACGATATTTCATTGTTTTTAAATAACAAGTACGGTTCGATTTTATGTTTTAAGATCAGAGGACAAAACAAAATAACCAATTTACAAATTTAGAAAATAGATAGAATCATAGAAACCACGATAAGAACTGCAATATATAAAGGTAGTTATAATCAATAGAAAATGAATAATTATCTAAAATGAAAAAAAAAAAAACATATGGTAATTTGTCTTTAAATAGGTAAAATATTAATTACAGAAAAGAAGAATTTCATATCCGAATTAAATATTGTAAAGAAATAAAGAAACTAAAAAGAAAAGAGCAACAAAATAAAAGTTACAATAAATATAAAGAAAATTACAACACAAGCCGAATCTGAAGTCCGAAAAGTTCATTTGCTTGCGTATCTACCAGTAGTAAATATTTCATACATATTCAAGACTTTGAAATATCCATATCGATCAAAAATGATTACAATCAAAACGAACAAAGTATACTCGATTACCGACGTAAAACGTCAAATTTTAACGTTACCAATTGGGACGCAATATCTTGCGTAACGTCTTACTGATGATTTGTATGACTTATACGATGAGGTTGAATATATCATCCACGAGCAGAAAAAAATATCTTTCTGTTACAGCCTCGGTCACAACTTACCGGATAAGACGAACGGACGACTAACGGATGAAAATAAAAGTAGTCCGTTGACAAAATTGTTCTCCGTTGGGAGTCTGTTGATGTACTGACCAACTAAAACGGACGCCTAACGAATGCATAACGGACATGCAACGGATATGCAACGGACGATAAATGGAGACGTACCGGACAGAACGGATGTCGAACTTTTATCCAACGGACGAGTACCGCATAAAACGGACACATAACGGAAGCATACAGGATAAAACGGATAAACAAGATATACGAAAAAATTTAAGGCAACAATAATCATACATGTAAATCGCATTAATATTGAAAACGTTCTGTGTAACTGGTTTTGGTTTGTTCTTCAAAATGCCGCTAAAGGGCAGTGTCTGACCTAAGAATAACAGCTGCTTGATGAAGATGTGCCCTTATTCTAAGATCGATTATGAATAATAAGAATTCATGAACCAATAATTACATTAGATGTATGTTTCATTATAATACTTTAGTTTGATTGGTTAACTGCACATCCCGTGTTATTCCGTTAGCAATTGCATCACTCAATAAAACTTTTCATTCATGATAGCACGTGGTCCCACAATAAAGTGCACAGGTGAATAAAATACAAAATTTATAAAATTCGTGTTTTCATGATCATAGCTAAAAAAATGTAATTATAAGTTTTGAATGCTTCTTTTTTTAATTTTATAGGGTTGTAAAAGCGTTGACCGTGCGCACATTTTTAGTATGAAGCGCTTCCGCGCTTCATACAAAATGTACTTTGGTCAACGCTTTTACACCCCAATAAATTTACAAATAGAAGCATTCAATTCTTAATAAAAAATCTTAATGGCATTTCTGACGAGAAATTCTCAATTGGCATTTATCCGTTTCATATCCGTTCATCATCCGTTTTATCCGTTATACGTCCGGTAGAAGTCCGTTTCACATTCGTTTATCATCCGTTTTATCCGTTAGACGTCCGTTAGAAGTCCGTTGGTGAACTTATCTGCTAGACCTCCAACGGATGTATAACGGACACGTAACGGATACAAAACGGAAACGAAACGGACGAGAACCGTACAAAACGGAAGGCAAACGGACGTCCAATGGACATTTTATCCGTTGGACGGACGTTCAAAGTTTTGAACATGCTCAAAATATTACACCGGACAGAACGGACGTCGACGGATAAAACGTACACTTGATAAATATGCAACGAACATGGACGGACGACTAACGGATACGAACGGACGTCTAACGGACATGAACGGATTGAAAAAAATTATCCGTTAGGCGTCCGTTCGAGCTATCCGGTAAGGTGTGACCGAGGCTTTACATTACTTTAACGTCACTTTCAGGTAAAGAGAAGTGCATTAGGTTTTCTGAGACAAGTGCGTGTGACCGTCCACAAGAACTTGCGGTCATCCGATGTTCAGTACTTCAGTGCTTTAATTCATATATTTAGCATAAAGATGTTCTCAACTAGTAATAAAACATAACAATAGTTTTATATTTTTTACAAATGTCTTATTGTCCTTATATATTATCATGATTCATTTTGAGAACTCGAATCGTATCAATGACATACTGCAAATTTAAAGATTCTTGAAAACTGGGAGTTAGCTGGCAATTGTTGCATGGTGCTTTAAACGGATGAACAACAAGGTTCCAAAATTCAAATAATACAAAACATGACAAGTGAACTTTCTTAATTTATAATCAGTAGCAGGAAAAATACAGAAGAATTTTAACCTTCCCTTTCGGGTTAAGGTCTGTCACAGTTTTATTTTCGTTATATAGGTGATTTTTTTTAAAAGAATTTTGACTAAATATGTTACGTCGATTTCAAGGCGAACAAGATTGCATCAATGCAATATTGTTTCCGCACTTTGAGGATAATTTGGATTGAATCATATTAACTTCATGCCTCGCTAGCCATTTATAAAAAAAAAACACGTCTCGCTTTAACAGTAGCCGAGAAAAGGGGGACCGATATGTCTAAAAATTCGTAAGGGTTCCGCGGAACCCAGTGTCTCGACTACTGTTACTGTTAATCGCAGGCTCAACAAAAATGAGGAAAAAATCAATAAAAATATTCCTCTTGATACGATCTTTGACTGTAAGAAGCTTCTGTCCACGTTTGGTAAAAATACAGGCTAGTTTATGAATCTAATAAATGTTTAAAAAAAATTAACTTCAGACTGTAATGTTAACTGGAAGTCCATTCATAAGTAAAACACAGGTACAAAATCTTAACAAAATTTCTTTCCAGATACTAGCTTTTGATCACAAACAAGCGTCTGTCCAAGTTTGGTACAAATCCAAAAGAGTATAAGAAAGTTATTAAAATTCTAAAAACATTAACCACAGAGTGAATGTGTTGCTTCACAGTGTAAATGTATTATTTCCTTGCAGAAATACCGTATATCCCGTAATATTCATTAAATTTATGACTTTCCGTTCGGATAATAAGTTTATGTTTCTAATTTATACGACGATATTCGTTGAAATATTGAACAAATAGATAAATTCATATCAACAACTGTGGAATAATGTATTGATTATAAATGTACTTTGTCGGTAAACGTAAAACTTATTTGTACGAGCTTTAGAAACAGGTCGAAAAGCGAGGCCATAAGGGGATCTATAGTTATTTATTTCTTTGTCATTTGGTCTTTCGTGGAGAATTGTCTCATTTGGATTCATACCACATCTTTTTTAAAAGATAGTCAGTATTTTCTGAAATTTAAAGGGAAAATTATGTTATGATGACCATTTTAGCAACGAAATTATTTATTTATTCTTATAGACAACAAACGAAACGATATGCACATAAATTATAAAAAAAAATAATAGAAGAATACAATAACAATTTACTAAATTATGTATTTTTTTTTATTATCGTTCTTGATGACACGATTCGAAAAGTTACCGGACGAAATACGGATAAATGAAAGTCATTATCTGGAGTAACAAGTTGCGGGGATTTAATTTCGAGTAGGGCCAGTGAAGGTTAACCCTTTCTTTCAGACTAATATTGTCATTCGTACCACATCTTCTTTTTTTATATCGTTTTGTTTCTTTCGGTTGCACCTCTTGGAGAAACTAGAGTCGTGTCTGTATATTTGTTAAAATTTTCAACAAGTAAAGAGAACGAATTTTCAAATAAAATTGAGTATGGAAATGGGGAATGTCAAAGAGACAACAACCCGACCATAGAAAAAAAAAAAACCAAACAGCAGGGATGCATAACGCACACTTTTAAAGTGGTGCAAAATAATTTCCCATAAAACTAGATACATAGTATGTATATAGCATTATTACACCAATCAATATAATTATGGAAATCAACAGTTTGTTAGAAAGGTCAAAACTTTAATTTTCTTCGTTTTCAAAATGCATATCATTGAAGCGTTTTGTTTTAATCTGTGTCAAAAGAGCGTTTACCAGAACGTAATAGGTGTTTGCACATAACGTAATAGGTGTTTGGACATAAAGTAATAGGTGTTTGCACATTACGTAATAGATGTTTGGACATAATGTAATAGGCATTTGCACATAACTTAATAGATGTTTGGACATAATGTAATAGGCATTTGCACATAACCTAAATGGGGTTTGCACATAATGTAAGCGATATTGGCACATAACGTAATAGTGTTTGCACATAATGCTGTAGATTTTATACATTACTTAATAGGTATTTGCATATAACGTTATAGGTGTTTGCACATAAGGTAAACGATGTTTGCACATAAAGTGAACGATGTTTGCACATAATGTAAACGAGGTTTGCACAAAACGTATTAGTTGTTTGCACATAATGTAAAAGGTATTTGCACATGACGCAATGAATTCTCACAGAGAGTATCTACTGTACGGCAAAACGTATATGAATTATACCATGATGTATTATGTTTTTCACTGGAGATACATCTGAATAAACACAACATAACGCCAAAAGACTATAATATCATGAGATTTACATACAACAAAAGTGTATCACAACAAAACGTTTAGAACATTTGACAAAACAATAAAACTTGAGACAGGACGCAATTATTACCTGACTTACGTGAAAGACGAATAGACACAACATAGATAAAATATGAGAGAATGTAAAGTTGGTTGATCATAAAGTTCCGAAGTATTCACAGAATATATAGTAGTTACAGCATAATGTAATGCATAGTTTACACAACAAAGTTTAGCAATGACATATCATACAATTTTTTGACCAAACAAATTACTAATTTGACATAACACAGAGATGCCGTGTCAGGACATACAGGCATCTGCACATAACATAAAGAAGAAATGACAGGACGTAAAGGCAAAGCGACAAAACACATTAAATATTTACACTATAAGACAGTTCCGGCGTTCCATACTAAAGAGCCTGTGTCGCTCACCTTGGTCTATGTGAATATTAAACAAAGGACGCAGATGGATTCATCACAAAATTGTGTTTTGATGATGGTGATGTGTTTGTACATCTTACTTTACTGAACTTTCTTGCTGATTACAATTATCTCGATCTATAATGAACTTGGCCCAGTAGTTTCAGTGGGAAATTGTTAAAAATTGACTGTAAAGGACAATACATTATTGCTATTTACAGTTTATCTCTATCTATAATAATATTCAAGGTATTAAATAACCAAAAACAGCAAATTTACTTAAAATTACCAATTCAGGTGCAGCAACCCAACATCAGGTTGTCCGATTTATCTGAAAATTTCAGGGCAGATAGATGTTGACCTGATTGATAATTTTACTTCATGTCAGATTTGCTCTAAATGCTTTGGTTTTTGAGTTATAAGCCAAAAACTGTATTTTACCCCTATGTTCTATTTTTTATTCTTGGTTGGATGGCTGGGTCACCGGACACATTTTTAAACTAGATACCCCAAAGATGATTGTGGCCAAGTTTGGATTAAGTTGGCCCAGTAGTTTCAGAGGAGAATATTTTTGTAAAAGATTACTAAGATTTACGAAAAACGGTTAAAAATTGACTATAAAGGGCAATAACTCCTAAAGGGGTCAACTGACTATTTTGGTCTTGTTGACTTGTTTGCAAGTCTGACTTTGCTGAACATTATTGCTGTTTACAGTTTATCTCTATCTATAATAATATTCAAGGTAATAACCAAAAACAGCAAAATTTCCTTAAAATTACCAATTCAGGAGCAGCAACCCAACAACGGGATGTCTGATTCATCTGAAAATTTCAGGGAAGATAGATCTTGACCTGATAAACAATTTTACCCCCAAGTCAGATTTGCTCTATATGTTTTGGTTTTGAGTTATAAGCCAAAAACTGCATTTTACCCCTATGTTCTATTTTTAGCCATGGCGGCCATCTTGGTTAGTTGGCCGGGTCACCGGACACATTTTTTAATTTAGATACCCCAATGATGATTGTGGACAAGTTTGGTTTAATTTAGCCCAGTCGTTTCAGAGGAGAAGATTTTTGTAAAAATTAACGATGACGGACGACGACGACGGACGCCGGACGCCAAGTGATGGGAAAAGCTCACTTGGCCCTATGGGCCAGGTGAGCTAAAAAGGGAATTTGATATCATTTAAAAATAAGATATTTCGTATGATTACCAATGAAACAACTACCCACTAGAGTTCATATAATGTGAATGTAAGCCATTATTTGAAACCGTATTGTCTTCAACAATAAATCATCCCCGACATGACAAAATGTGAAACAAATAAAAAAAAAAAAATTAAGTCCAAAATTTAAAAAGTTCAAGTTATGAAAAACTAACACAGGCATGAACTAAAGACAACCACTGAATTGCATGATCCTAACAGACACATCTAGAATGTGCCGGGGTTACACATGTTTGGGATCGCTCAATCCTACTTTCTATCCGTGATAGTGATGTAACAGCACAACATAAGTACAAACTATAAAAACAACTGTTGCAAATGTCTGAACTAAATAGATCGGTACACAGCACAAAACAATTAACTTTAGAATAAAAGACACAAATCATATAAGAACGCAACATTGAGGATGAATAAAGCATACTTATGGGAATATCAAATAATGATTACAGTCTTCTCCTGCTTTGCACAATGAACGCCTCTCCCGCCATGCGAATGAACATTCAGTTCAAATGTCACAATTAGGATAAAGAACTAGTCGGCAGAATCACAGATCAGACGACTTGCCTTGTTCCAGAAAATCTAAGACCACGAAAATAGGTCAATAGTCAGTTGGTCAACAATTCGTGATGGTGATAATGAAACTGATGTAGTGTCGATTTCAGTTGTTTTCCATGTAACTCTCTTAAGTCAGCGACTCCTCGCAATTGGTTCTGCAATATTTTCGTGCTTTGTAAAAGCCGTAATTGGTATCTAAATGAACGTATTTATACAAATATAGAAACTCAGGATACAAAACTCGTAGAAAAAATGATAGTTTTCAGAGAACATGATATGGTAGTGATAGCAATTTTGACAGTTTATTTGTTTGCCAGCACGAATCTAACATGAGAGTTGTGCATTTTTAATACGTTATTGTTGTATGTTGTGTTAGCTTCATGGTGATGTTTGGTTCAAGTCTCGCATACCCCCATTTAAGAAGTTTAGAACTCAAAATCTAGCACGAAAGATCTTACTATGTTCTTCAAATTTGAATCACTGCCTCGCTCTAATAATACTGATGTTGTGTTTAGTCTGCCACTTTCAACAGCATAGAACAATGGGGTTCTACCATACTGTAATACAAAATAATTAGAAAAAAAAATGAATTAATTTGTATTTCTACAGTATAAATAAACGCATCATAGATACCAGGACTAAATTTTGTATATACGCCAGACGCGCGTTTCGTCTACAAAAGATTCATCATTGACGCTCGAATCCAAAAAAATTTAAAAGCATGTTTATCTACATGAGGCTGTCTTTATTTTATTTATATTTTAGAAAAATTATCAAAATTAATATTGACTGGCAGATAAAAGACGTAAAACATATTGTTTTACTGTAGAGATTCAAATATTATGATGTTACCGGGTGACACACGTTACACACCTTAGCTGCCATATTATGATCACTGTTGGCGTTTAGTAGCAATACCACGACATTTAAGTGTCCATCACCAGCAGCTCTGTGTAATGGTGACTCTCCTCTCTGGAAAATATAAAGTTTACATTATACAATTATGGCCCGTTAAAGAGGTGAATATACAAAATTTTCAACACTAGAAGGTTATTTCATTGAGGGAACAGCCCGAAGTGAAATAACTTTAGAGGGTTAAAAATTTTGGATATACATCGATTCTTACAGTGAATTGCAAATTGTATTAATTCATGAATTAAATAGGTTTTTTTTTAAGTCTTACACAGTTAACAGATAATAATGATAACATGAATTGTTAAGATTACAAATCTCTTCTTTTCAAAGTAAAATCAAAACACCTAAACTCAAATTGTTTGCTTATTGGTAAATCTACAAGAACACCATGTACAATTAAAAAAACAAAAACTATTCCTTCTTCAAAGACTGCTTACAGTTACCAAGAACGATTCAAAGTATTTACAAGCCTCCTCAAAGGGTTTATAATTATGTGATTACTTGGCCGTTTTCATAGTGATTATTTGATTACCAGACCAAATATTTCATGATTATTTGGTTATTTGATAATTTAGAACTGTATTTTTGATTATTTGATTATCTTGTATAGAAAAATTATTAATGATTATGTGATTATATTGACAAAATAATTGTGGTTATATGATTACTTGGACACCCCCAATGAAGGGCCTCATTTACCCAGGTTAATACATGTTATATGAAATCACCAATCATGCAAAATAACATCGTTTATTGTTTATGAAGACGATTTTACACAGAAACTTCGTAAATAGTCCAGAAACCATGATATTGTGTAATGCTCAGACCAAACTACGTCATCTTAATTTAGGAAAAACCAAATAAATATTTGAGGATAGCAGATATATTTTGCTGATTTTCGAATATGATGTGTTGTAATTTTATTTCCTATGCATCTTTAAGCTGTACAAAGAATGTGCTTTTGTAGGTAATGCGAGGTCAACAATTCAGATATTTGGAATGATTGAGCGCATATTGCTAGCAGCACTAACTACTGATATTAAAATCATACTTAGCTAGTGAGGAGGACCCATTAAAGAGTGACTGCAAGGGTATGCAAGTTGCAAAGAAAACATTCTTCAGCAAAAATATTTTGCAAAAACATCGAGAAAATCAATGCTGGAACAAGTTACATTTATTAAGTTGTCACATACCCAATTTTTTATATTTGGATTACCGCCTCGCATAAGTAGTAATTCTGTTGTTTTCAAGTGTCCTCTTTCAGCAGCTAAATGTAATGGAGAGCTTTTTGTATGCTGTAATAAAAAAAAATTGCCTTTTTTGTGAAACTTTGTGAAAGATCTCATGAAAAAGCTTGCTTTTTAACTCAGAAAACATTTGAAAATATCGTAAACATCCAAATGACATCGTGAAAAGTGATCACAAATGACTGGAACTTATTATTTTACTACCACAAACGAAAGCGACATTTGAAAAAAAAATATCATTGAATAAGTCTTTCTGTTTGCTTTTAATCGTGCATTTTACTCGATCTATACATTTTATAATTTCATAGATCATGAAAAAGGGGATAAGTACTTTTTCATCCATTTCCATATGTGAGAACCACTCAGCACAATGGACATAATAGCCAGTTTGAATATACTGTTACAAAAAGGTACAAAAATAATTTCAATTTTGAATTTCAGTAACACATTCACAATTGCATTCGTATTAATAGATTAGTACACGAAACTTTTGGTTACTCATTTTTCCGATGTTTTTTTAGAACGTGGTGATGCCTTATGATTAGATAAGAGTCGATAATCAATCCGCTTTTGCGTGATGTTTAATAACTTTCTATGAATTATCAACGTATTTTATAGGAGTAACATAATGGGTGTCACATGTGGCGCATAATATACTTACCATTCTGAAACACCTGTGATCATACCTAGAGTTTTAAGGGGTTTATGTTGCTCAGTTTTTTTGGGATTTTTTTATACTAGGTTTTATGTACTGTTGTTTATCTGGTTTTTTTTCAGCCATGGGGATTGTCAGTTGATGTTTTACTTATGAGTTTGAGTGTCCCTTTGGTATATGTCGCCTTTCTTCCAGAAACTGTTCATCTGAATTCCCTAAATTGTCCAAATGATCCGTCTTATTAAAAATAAAATTTTCAAAAAATTTCTTAGTAAAAGTAATTACCTTTTAACTAATCAATTGCGCTTTAATGAGTATCCCGTAAAATCAAAATATTGATTCATAACCCATTCAGGTGAAACTTTTATACTCCTTCCTTATTTTAGGAACAGCCACAATGCAATACGGTATATAAACTCATCATAGATACCAGGACTAAATTTAGCATATACGGTATGTTGTTATTTAATTACCATGCTATTTGGTGTTAGATATGCATTTAGGGGCCAGCTGAAGTACGCCTCATGGTGCGGAAATGTCTCGCTACATTGAAGACCTGTTGGTGACCTTCTGCTGCTGTTTTTGCTATGGTCGGGTTGTTGTCTCTTTGACACATTCCCCATTTCCATTCTCAATTTTATACTACTAGCTATGGTGAAATAGTTTTGGCATTGGACATGGTTTGATTGACAATGTCATTTTTATCGTTGTACAACAAATAATAACAGACCCTGGCCTTTAAATCGCAATCAATGCCTCGATCCAAAAGGAGCTGGACTATTTCCGTGTATCCCTCAGCAGCGGCTATATGTATGGGATAGTCTCCATCCTGAAATGCAAGGCTGAAATTTAACCTTTATCGATCGACATATAGATTTTGAGTTGTGTCAATAAATAAATTTAATAATTTTCGTTGCCTTTTTTACTGATTGGTAAATTAAGAAAACAGAATTTAGAAATATTAAAATCCCTTCGGCTAAAATGAATGAGTGCTTCTGTTCATATTACAGTTTAGAATGTTTGCAAATGAACTTGATTTGAAGCTCTAAATACTAACACTTATTATTAAGAATGTTTAACATTAGAGAGATTGAATGCATATTTTATTTGTTTTGGAAAAATCGCTTTTATAATTGATTTATGACTATTGAATAGCGGTATACTTCTGTTGTCTTTATTTATCATAGAACTATTACTTCTCATAATCAACACAACGGGTGGCACTAGTGACGCAGGAATTGTTCATACTTCTTGATCACTTCAGTTTACTCCAGGTATGTGAGTATGTGTTGCTCGATCTTTAGTTTTGTGTTTAGTGTTTTGTGTAAAGTGTTTTGTGGATTGTTCCTCTGTCGTCTTCTATTCGGCCGTGGTCCGTTAACTTGTTGTATTAGATTGCTCAATTGGAAAATTCGTATCTAAATAGTTAATATATCGGAGTATGAAAAAATTGATTGACTCCAATCGGAATTGCAAAATTTCACTCAAAGAATAAAAGATACGCTATTTGGTGATATTAAACTTCTCTGCTTGTCACCGGGAAGAACTTCTTGAGAATTTATCAAAATGTAATTGAATAACAGAATTTGACTTGGAATAAACACTATATGGTAAATTCGTGGTATCGACGTGACTGGTGAACGGAAAGAGTACTCATTTCTCAAAAGATAGAGCTTGCAAGTTTTGGTAGGTGTAGGTAATCGCAAAAAATACATATCAGTATCAGAAATGCCTTGTAGAATAGCTAGTACTCCCAACTGGATTTAACCTGGATAACTGCTGCGATCTTTAACTTGAAAAGTTTCTTTGCAGGCTCGTTATTAAACTTCATAAATTAATACTTAAACTATAAACTGTGCGCTTAGAAAAGATAACTTATTTAATCCGCTATTATCATCTCTCATGTAGGATCAAACGTCTTCCCATTCAAATTCATGTACAATGTTCTTAATTTTTATCTCGCGTATGTAACATGCCCCCCTCTAACATGTATAACGTTACCTGAGTTTGGCAGTTTATATCAGCTCCGTATTTTAAACACCGAATGACACTTTGAAGTCTTTCGTCTTTTTACAGCCCGAAGAAGTTCCTGTGAGGTAACAAACTGTAGTCATCAATCACTTTTAAATAGTATAGAAGTACAGACATTCGTAATATAACAAATCATCTGTATAAAGGTATGTTAAAACATAGTACATCTTGTCCATCAAAATTTCCTTTCTATTTTTGTCATTTGTAACGATTTTGTGAATTAGGTTCAACACAATTAAAAAGCGTAAAATAGGAAACTAGGTGTAATTGTATTACAAAGCTTTTGAAAAATTGTATCAAATACTGTAGTCTTGTGTTACGTATATGGTATTTCAAAAGAAATAACAGTATTTTTAATCATGTCCATATACACGGGTAGTAAGGTCGTCATATCGAGGAGCGTTTAGTACAGTGATTTTGTCATAGTTTGGATAAATTTGACATGACGGTGTTAAGTCTTTTTGATGACAATCAATGCAAAAATGTAAACATTGGGATATTTTGTAAACGGAACTTCTGATCATTAACTCAAGCTGGTAAGTATCTTTGTATAAAGTAAATATGTTAGTACATCACAAGTTGTTTCATATAGTTAATGATTTAAAACAGAACAAAGATTGCGTATGTCAAAACTTAAAACTTGCTAATTGGTTTATCGTGCATAAAAAAAGTATTTTCTTACAGTCTGTTACATCACATATATCTTCGTGATATAACACTGCGGTCAGTTATCTGAAAAAAGACCTACTTTTGCAATCAAATCCAAATTACTGAAATATCTGTGTCGTGGTTTGGTTCATTCGTGTCATGGTTAAGTTCATGTTCGACATGGTTCAGTTATGTAATTCGTGTCGTGTATAATGAAGAGTTGCTATCAAAATTAACAGAAATTGTTTTATTTGAAACACGAAAGGACATAAAAACGCACATATAATGTAGTAATATGCTATAAGTAGATGCAATATGATTGCCAATTATATAACTATCCACTTGAGATCAAATGACGTAGATGTTAGCAGCTATTTGTCATCAAGAGACCTTCAACATTCAACCATGAGCAAAACCATATTTCTTAGCAAGATATTAAAGGCTGCGACAAAATTCAATGTATAGCAATTTAAATTAGAAAACCATGAGCCTTATTTCTGTCCAAAATAAATAGCAAAATATGTTAAATACGATATTCACGGCATTATAGACACTGAACTTGAGACAGTATAAACAAAATGTTACAGAGTAAAACATGTTTGCGGGCTCCTCAACCTCTTCTTCGCCTTAACCATGCCACACATGTAAAACTCACCGGATCGGGTTTAAATAAGAAAATCAAGTAACAGAAACACTAAAAACACAAAATTAAGTACTGATATTTAGTGGGACCTAGTTTCAAACAAATAACAAATGATTAAAAGTCATGATTCTTAGATAGCTTCTTTTAAATTTCAGGCTGGAATTATGCTGCCAATATTGTGAGCATCTTTGCATTATGTCTAGCAATAAATAACGATATATATTTAACACTGTAGTTTCATTGAATAGCATTATATATATGAAACAATATTGAGAGGATCCTATTTTTCAATATTTGTTTCTTAATTTTTAAATCTTTTATTGCCGCAGTCATATATAAACTTTAATCCAAAAGAACTAACTTAACAATACTACGTTCATATATTTCAGCAGCTATGCAATGTTTGACCAACCCGGAAGATCTACTGCTAAACGTAAAAGTGCAATCGTGACCCATATGATGGATTAGCACATGGTGCTCAAGAAATTCGTCAGTACCATAAAAGAGCATGTTATGATATCTAAAAATGTCATTATCTTGAAAATGAGAAAATGTATCATTTAAACCTTATGAATGCTAGAAATGAATCAGTATCACCAACAGCTTCACATGACCCGTCTAAAGGGGCAATAGATGCAATTGCCTCTGAAAAGTTGTATGAGTCCAATTCAATGCATTTGTGTAAAATTTGGAGCCGTATCGTGTAAATAAATAAATTAAAAAAACAATTATGAATTTGACTGCGTTGTTTTTATGCTAAACATATTTAGTTACACAAATTGAAAAGAAGTTATAAACTTCGAAATCATGAAAATTTAAGTTTTCTACACAGACACCAAACAGGCATTCATGAGTGCTAAGTATTGTGAAAGGGAGGGTTTTACACATTTAATTTCAAAAACATATTTACTGAGTTGCGACTCACCAAAATGTCCAGAACCTAGTGACGCGACAATTTGTCCTATGTCATTCATTATTGTTTTACGCTATACTGATAATAGTTTGATGGTTTCAGATCTCTGGTTGTCTCTGTCCAATTTATTTACCCGTTTATAGAAACAGGCAGATACAGAGTTTGGCCTATATAATTTATCCTATTGTTGAAGAATTTATGTTTGTGATGTTGGTTTGCTGTCTCATTTATGTATTTCCTGCGTCATCTTACATTTGATATTACCTAGCAAATTAAAAATCAAATAAGCAAAAACGATAAACGGCAAATAAACTTATGCTGTCCTCTTAGTATCTTTTAGTTGGTTTTGTATTTGGTTTACTGTATCATGGACCTATTACCCCATATCTCCTTTTATTCATCATAAACTGGTTCAAAATTTAAAATAAAGAAAACCAACAAATGTATAGTTTTCCAGAAAAGAAAATGAAAAACAAGAATTACTTTTTGACTGGCTGTCACTTTTGAGTAGAAGTCTTAAGCTATTTGACAAGTGATGCCGCTCATGATATCCCCGGCAGAGTCAAGCAAGGACCTTTATCGCACCGCGGATAAATTATCACGTTGTGATTGGTTTAACGCCGTTACGTGGTGGCCCCCTATGAGACCGTAGGGGGTTAGTAAATTTCATAGGGGGTTCGTGACGGTGACGTCATTTATAAATGTTGTTGTGTTTCGTTGTTTATTTTACAACAAAACGCAGCAGAAAAAGTCTAGCGTGCAATAAATTCGTTATACGGTTAACTACTGACCCCCTACGGATTCATAGAGGGTGAATAAAATCCATAGGGGACTAGGCCTCCGGCCTCACCCCCTATGGATTTTACTAACCCTCTACGGATCCGTAGGGGGTCAGTAGCGAACCATATAACTTATAATGGAGAAAAGATTATATGTGAAACAGAAGCAACGCTTTGTCTTTTTTTTGTAAAATTATATCGAAAGCTAGTTTAAAAGAGCAGTGACTTTTCAATTTATATTGTAGAAAACTTACGAAAAGAAACATGACATGTTTAATTTACGCTTTAACGATTATACCCACTAAATTTGGATAAACAGGCTTTTTTTCTTCTCAGACAGTTAATATATAGTGTGACTTCGTTCAATAACAGGCGCTATCAATACAATTTTCAGTATCAAAGTGAAACACATATATATTTATTTCGATCTAAACCATGACAATCTTGACCAAAACCATGACGAATTTCTAGACTCTTAACCGAACCATGTCAATCGCTTAACCAAACCATAGCAATTTCAATATCTTGCTTATTCAGCGTTAATTTCGTGAAACAACAATTCCAATACAGATCGTTTGACCTCCACTACAGATTCAAGCATCTTATTTGCTTTTTGTCTGCTTGTGTGAATAGAACTGAGGCAATAATTTGGGGAAGCAACATAAATTAATCATGTCAAACTTATCCAAACTATGACAAAATCACTGTACTAAACGCTCCTCGATATGACGATCTTCCTAGCCGTGATATAATCCTTTCAAGGTAAAGCCAGTATGTAATGCAACATAGTCAAACAGACGCTTTTGAAGAACACATGAAGGAATATATTTCTAGGATTCGTTATACTTTTTGATTTTCAGACTCAAGCGGTCAAATATATCTGCCCCTTTGTGTAGTATGTTGCTTTAAACGTGTGATAGATACCAGGGTTTTATTTTTATTTCTCCAGACGCGCGTTTCGCCTACAAAAGACTCACCAGTGACGCTCAAATACAAAAAAGTGAAAAAGGCCAAGTAAAGTACGAAGTTGGAGAGCATTGAGGACCAAAATTCCTGAAAGTTTTGCCAAATACAGCTAAAGTAATTTATTCCTGAGGTAGAGAGCCTAAGTATTTCATAAAATTTAACAGATGCAACATTGAAAAAATACAAAGAGGCAAATATTCTTTCTTAAACATAAAGGGTGTAAAGCTTAGCTAGCTATTTTAAATTTTGGAACAGTAAAAACTCAATCCATTCTTAATATTCACGTTTAATTCAAGAAACTTACCTCGTTACGTTGTTCCATGTTACCTGTAAAGTATCTTCAACCAAGCTGTTATTTGAAAATCCAAAGTTTTAGAGACCACTGTGGACATTTACTCAACTTCTGTACGGCTCTATACCACACGCCCTTGAAACAGGATGTATCACCATGCTTGTTATTCCTTTGAGTGAAATAATGTATCAAGTGTTTTATATAAATCAGGTTGAAACTGAACAGGAAGTTTAACTGTATACCCTACTTTCTATTCTAATTTTTTATTCAACTCATTCTATTGAATGATGTTTTATTATCATCACAGTGAAACCAAATATATATATATCACAAAATGCGATCTTTATTAGCAAGAACGTTGAATTTAATGTTTTAAAAGAAAACAATAAATTTATAACAGCTTCAGCTTCAGATCCGGACATCCTGGCATTTACATTTTTCAAGGGGTGATGCTAATGGGAATCCTTCCGATTTATATCTATTTAAAGGTGATTACTGATTTTTTATATTGCCGATTATTTTTTAGAATCTTAGAATCCTTATAAATAATATAAGGCTTAATTTGATTTATTTTTTCCTTTTTATTAAAGAATTAGATTTATTTAAAAGTCATTGTTTTATTCTTTTAAATAATTATTATTTTTCAAAAATCATTTAAAATTATATATGCATTGAATGGGCTTGTGTCTCTAGTGTCTTTTTAGGCAGGAATCTAGTATATTTTTGGAATACTTTTATCTGAAATATAATACATGTCGTAAAACACTGGTAACATTCTTCTTACATGTCTAAACATAACATTCTCTGTTAAAAATAGAGGGAAAATAGTACTATTACATTTTCCCAGCATTAGGTTGGCCTTTTGTGTACTCAAGTCAGGTGAAGGAAGTCAACTTAGGAGCGCTGTGATTGGATGTAAGAGTACAATATATTCTTATATATATATATATCTATGAATAACTGCAGTGTGTATATTTACAATATAAATTTTGAAACCCATTGAAATATTTTCTACAGAATTATTCAAAAAGACTTCCAACATTTTATAAATCTGGTGAAAAATGACGGTGGGCATGGATCACAAGCACAGTTGGAAGTTGTCATGATACTATTTTGTTTCATTTTTCTAAACTGAATAATAAAGTACTAAGACCACACATAACTATTTGTTTCATGTTTTTATTATAAAGAGTGGTAAATTTAGAAAATGTTAGTATTTTCGCCGACTATGACAGAATAAATAGTTCCGTGTAACCTAGAAATTAAACGAATTGTTATAAGATCGTATAGAATAAGTACTTATATCCGGCCTTTGGTGATATTTCCTTATGAGAGATGTGATTTACATTATCATATATTTTCCCACTTGTTTCTTTTTCCGTTAAACTTCTAAATGGAAAAATCCTTTAAATTTTATATGTAAACTGTTAAAAATGATATACAAGTTTTTATTATTTCTTGTACATATACTTTGGATAATACGTCACAAAAATATCAGATTAATTCTTGACATAAGGCTGAAAATTCCCCCTTTTATCATAAACATCAATAGGGACAAATAACACTTAAGAAAAATGTTTGAATTGGACAAATCATTCGGTTTTAAACTATTTGTTTAATTAGTGTGACATTTGTCAATTTTTGTTATCGATCAGTAAACAATAAACGTGGACAAATAACGTTTGCCTACTATGACACAGCAACACCTCATTTATAATGTGGTCGTTTTATTGTCATTGTATGCTGTCTATTGTAGACTTCAATTATGTTTAAACCTTATCAATTCCCTTGGCGAATCTATACTACAGCATGGAAAAGTTTTATGTTCAGAGTACATGTAATTGTTTTTTGAAACCGTGTTTCAAAAATAAGATATGTTCGAGATAATTTGGCTAATATTTTAGATTCTTTATTTGTCATATGGATGTTGGCATTTGTCTTGTCTTTCAATTTTGCATTATGAGCGTTCCTTGTGATGGTAAATCCAGACAAGTGCTTCAGACACATAACATTTATTTAGTGCTATTTTCATTTTGAATAAGGAGAGAAATACTACGAAATAAAAAAAAAAATGAAATACCAGTAGTGAAATTCTGTAGCTTAATATTTTATAACTTAAATTTTGTTTTTATACGTTGATATTTCTCAGTTCCAAGATGACTATAATTTCTGAGTTGACATTTCGCACTTTGTACTTCCAGTTGACATTATTTAGTTACAAATTGACATATCAGGTACAACCATATCATGTTGACATTTCTCAGGGACAACTTGATATTGCACAGTTACAACCTGATATCAAATAACATTTCTCAGTTACAACTTAACAATTCCAGGTACAACTTGAAATGTTTTCACATACAACTTGATACTAATCGACTTTAAAGTCGCATTTCTTATATCTAAGTTGTACATAGAACATACGAACTTGTAAGACCAATTTTTTTTATTGAAATTGCAAAATGAAAGTGAGACATTTCAATTGCTATGGATTTTAGTGTTGATATTCAAAATCATATTAATTTTGACAACATATGTTAAAATCTCATAAATTGATTAAGAAAATATAGAGAACAATCAAGCAAACAAACGAAACTGAGGAAATCGCATTACATCATCAAAGAGCGACACTCGTACATCGACTTGACAAGACGTTTTTTTTTTAAATATTTATGTCAGAGCATATACAAAAGAGGCAATATAAGATCATTTATTTAAGACTTTTTAGTGAGGCGGACAGGCTTATGAATCCAAGCTCTTCGAATTTCATTCGAAAACCACGTTTAGATATTTTTGTTACACTTAAGTGTGTTTGTTGTTTCGTTGATTTCCTTTTGAAGTTGATGTTTTACCCTCGGTTTAAATTTGTTACCCGGAATTAGTTTTCTTTCAATCGATTTATGACTTTCTCAAACAGCGGTATACTACTGTTTCCTTTATTTGATAATCATCATGTTTAATGATGTATCAGCTGAAGCAACAGCATATTAATATAATGTTCAGGATATCAGCCTTCTTTTGGTCACAAAAAAATTGAATATATTGTGAATCTTTAATTTGGAGAGAGTTTGTCATCTGTTTGTATGAATATTACTTTTTGTGGGTGGATCAATTGTTTTTCTTAAGTAAATTTTAAAGATTCAAATAAGTAACGATGATTATCTTGGTCATTGAAAACTACTATATACAATATGCAATACGTTTAAAACACTGGCATTAGTGATCACAGTGACACCCCTACTTATATATTACAACAATTTCAGGAAATATTTATAAACAGGAAATAAATAAGTACGTCTTTATTTCAATATTGATTTATAATTCATCAAACTAAAATATGAAATGTCATCTGACTTTGTTTGCAGTTAATTCGTGGTATTTTTTAAGAGTCAATTCTAAAATATGCGTCTGTCTGGAACCATGCAAAGAATTCAGATATCAAGATATTCAAGAGAGCAAAACGTTCAGTTATTTGTAAGAGTTGACACCAAATATATCCATTTTAACTACAGAACATCGACTAGACACCGCAATTCAATGAACTTTGAAGGATTTATTACGTTATTTACTCAGTTAGAATTCAAAACTAGGTTTTCTTTAAAATGTGTATAGACTTTAGATTGAAGTGTAACAGCGATATGAGTAAACTTCAAATGTTGAAAGTGTGTGAAAGTCTGAATGTTTTCCTTGTACTTGTAGTTATTTATTTTTTTTGATAAATGTTTTAATATGTTGGGGAAACTTTTAAAAAAATGATGTTTTTGTTTTAATATCGTTTATGCTCTTTTAAAAAATTCTTTAAGTTTGTGGTCAAATTTTCTCGTTCGAATGCCATTATAATAATCAAACGGAATAGTGAAACATTTATGATTTTTGTTTATAATTATGCGTCATGCTTGAACACCTTCTACAAGTTAAATTTAAATAGGAAAACATTATAAAAGGGTTCATATCGATTCATGCACAATGCCTCCCCGTTCACACTACTGTGATTTATTCGTTTGATTTCTTTTAGACGATTTTTCAATTTCACATTGGAAATGGTGGTATAAAGTAAAATCACAAAAATACTGAACTTAGAGGAAAATCAATTCGGAAAGTCCACAATCATATGGCAAAATCAATTAATAAAACGCATCAAAAACGAATGGACAAGAACTGTCATATTCCTGACTCGGTACAGGCATTTTCAAATGTAGACGCGTATTCGCCTTTCATATTCTATATGGTGGCGAAAACGCGAAAAGACGAAGTCGAAAACGCGAAAGACGAAGTCGGAAAAGCGAAAAGACGAAGTCGAAACGGCAATCGATTTCGCGTTTTCGACTTCGCCTTTTCACGTTTTCGCTTTATCGACTTCGCGATTTCGCGTTTTCGCGTTTTCGCGTTTTTGCGTTTTCGCATTTTCGCGTTTTCGTATTTTCGCGTTTTCGCGATTTCACCTTTTCGCCTTTTGTGTTTTTACGATATACATATTATTATTACATAACATTTTAAATATAATTGGAAACAAGACTACAAAGTATAAGTCATTCAAATGATTGTCATATAAATTTCATATCTGAAGTATTTAATTTTTTTCATAAATTTAACAATTTCTTTACATTCTTTATTGACAATTACTGAACAAATTAAAAAAACAGATGCATTTGTATTTTTTTTTTTTTTGTATAAAATACCTTTGAATATACAATTTGTTGGAAGTTATACTTTGGAAATTTTAGAATAAATGAAATCAATCGTTATTATCGCCTTGTTTACTTAAAATACATAATATTTCATTTAATGCTCTATTTTATCTAAAGGCGAAAAGGCTAAAGTACGAAAACGCGAAAACGCGGAATCGCGAAAAATTGAAAACGAGAAATCGCGAAGTCGAAAACGCGAAAACGCGAAAAAGCGAAGTCGATAGACTTCGCGTTTTCGACTTCGCGTTTTGCAGATGAGCCGGTTATGTACCGTTGTTTGTGAAGTTAAGGTATCCAATAGAAACGAGGTAAGTCCTCCGATTTATTGTTCAATGCAAGAGGGACGAAAAATACCAAAGGGAGCGTGAAACCAATAGATCGAAAACAAACTGACAAAGCCATGGCCCAAAATAAAAAGACGAGCAGACAAATAACAGGACAGAACATAGAAAACTAAAAACTAAGCAACACGATCCCATCAAAAACTGGGGGTGATCGCAGGTGTTCCGGAAGGTTAAGCAGACTCTGCTCCATGTGTGGCACCCGGCCGTTCATTGAAGCCATGAAGCCACAAGACACTCGTTTTAATAGGTTTTTACAAACAAAGACAATTTAACATTATTATATTAAACAACATACTTAATATGAAGAGGTGATATGTTTTATTCATATTGTTAACATTTTATGTATATATAGAGAGCCTTAATGAAAATTTGTTTAATCCAAATGAGTTACTCTCTTTAAATAAAGCTATTATTATTATTATTATTATTATTATTATTATTATTATTATTATATAAATTTCGCAGCATCTTTGTCTCTGAAAACGGACTTTGGTCGATTATTGACAGTTTTTCAACTTATGAATGCAACGTTCTATCAGAGACCTGGTTGTTTTGACGCATTCTGACAACGTTTTATCTTCTTCTCGTTGGGTTAAATCACAACAAACAAGGAAAGATGGTCATTGTTCTTTTATTCAACATTTCAACATTTTTTTCAGGCGCTTTCGGGTACAATTCAATTTGCAAGTAAACCTGGTGGTTATATAATGAACATTTTGTAACATTTATATTGTTATACAGTGCTGCTATTGTTGAAGCTGATATTGATGTGTTTCCCTCTGTTTTAGTTTGCAACCCCGATTTTTTTTTTCTCTCAATCGGTTGATAAATTTTCAACCGCGGTATACTACTGTTGCCTTATTTGTATGGTTTATATATATAACATACAAATTAAGATTTTAACAAATGATCTGAGTTGTGTTAACATTGTCAATTACATAATATATTTATATATATGAAGGCTCTCAGGATGAACTTATCTTAATGGAACTATTCCCTGTTTACCATGAAACAACTCATTGCAAATCTTAATACATGATTCTTCATCTACATGACAAACGTTATTTCCCTTTTTCCAATCTATTTAGAGTCATATGTCCTGAACAGTAAAGTGAAGAAACAAGAGTGTACACGCTGAAATGTATCGCCTTCTTTACTTACCATTGATGTTATGTTGATAGTCCTAAATATAAAGCTTTACTAAAACTATCACTTCGACTTAACATGATCCAAGAAAATGAGGTCATTGTCATATAAACCAAACGAAAAATACATGAACACCTTTTAATCATTCAATACACTAAATAAAGTTGACCTATTGCTTATAGTTGCTAAGAAACACACTTAACCAATAAAACAAAACATTGACCAATGAACCATGAAAATTTGGTAAAGATCAGATGAACCATGCTTGGCAGACTTGTACAGCTTACAATTCTTTCATACAACAGATAAAGTTGACCTATTGCTTCTAGTTTCAGAAGAAAAAAAAACCCACAAAAACTTAACACTGAGCAATGAACCTTGAAAATGTGGTCAATTTCAAATAAAACCTGTGAAACTGACATGTACATTATAAAATATTTTCATACATCAAAGATAGTTAACCTATTACATAAAGTATAAAGAATCATTTTCTATGTTCAGTGGACCGTGAATATGAAGTAAAATCTCTTTGGCATTTAAATTAGAAAGATCATATCATAAAGAACATGTGTACTAAGTTTCAAGTTGATTGGACCTCGACCAAAAACTTTAACCTGAAGCAGGACAGACGGACGAACGAACAGACGGATGAATGAACGGACAGACGAACGGACGAACGAACGAACGAACAGACGCACATACCAGAAAACATAATGCACATAAATGCAAAAACTTAACTTTGACCACTGACCCTAAAAATGAGGCCAAGGTCAGACGACACCTGCCAGCTAGACATGTACCCCTTACAATCATTTCATACATTAAATATAGTAGACCTTTTGCATACATTATAATAAAAACACCAAAACACAACAATTTAACTAAAACCACAGATTCATGAAAATGAGGTCAAGGTCAGATGACATCTGCCAGTTGGACATGTACACCTTACAATCCTTCCAAATATACTAGACCTATTGCTTGTAGTATCTGAGATATGGACTTGACCACCAAAACTTAACCTTGCTCACTGATCCATAAAAATTTGTTTGAGATCAAGTGAAAACTGTCTAATGGGCATGAGGAGCTTGCAAGGTATGCACATACCAAATATGGTTATCCTCTTATTCATAATAAGAGATAAATTAACATTACAAAAAATCTTTAACTTTTTTTCAAGTAGTCCCTTAACCATGAAAATGGGGTCAAAGACATTGACCCTGTGACAGACAAAAACTTCGTAACATAATGCATTTATATACAAAGTATAAAACATGCAGATCTTCCACTTTCTAAAACATAAAGCTTTTAGAAAGTTAGAAAACACTGCTACCCAATCACTATCCCAATGGCAAGCTTTCTGTGACAAAAGACACATACTTGACAAAAACCATTTCAAATTCAACTCCATTTTGCAACCGCAACTTTATATTACAATTTGAAAAGCATTGGTTAAAGTGATGCTACCCTAATAAGATCTTGGTAATTGTATTTTGGAAATAAGTAACATAACATTTGGGACATACTTAAGAATTTGAATATTTATTTGTGGACAGATGTACAGTTTTATCTACAGAAAGACAAGTGTATAGCTTAAAAGGTCCCCTCTGCCTAGTGGTTGAGGCATAAAAAACACCTGTAGATATATGCAATAATGTTTATTGTTATGAAAGACATTGTAAACATTTAATAAAACAGAAAGACTATGTGAACCTACTATAAATTCTAGATATGCTTTGCTAACATACTCTATTAATTAACAAAACTTTTTTTTTAAAGCCTGAAAAATCATTGCCATATTGGGCAATTCTCCATTAAAATAAGAAAACATATTTTACTGTTTATACCATTAAACTGCATTTAAAAATACCTTTAAAATTCATGAACTGATTCATGATCAACATATTGTAAACCAGAGTATTTTTGGGTATACTGTTTTTTTGCATTTAGCTATTTTTCACAGTGACATATTTGTATCATTTTCAATACTAAGTGTATTCATACAAGTGAAAATTATTATTTACAATACTTGGCATTTTTTACATTACTGTTCTCGCTTTTTGTTGCAGATAAAATTGTTCTTTAAAATAAGGTAATTTTCACTATCACTCTATCAGAACATATTAACTTACTTATTTCCTTCACTATTAAGGTTTCATAAGCTTTGTAAATTTTGAATTTTGCATATACATTTTCGAAAAATGCAATCATTTTTACACAATAAGTTACTTCTTTTCATAAGCTTTGAAAATTCTAGATTTTGCATAAAAATTACAATGTTTTTTTTTTCATTTATGCATATGTTTTAAAATATTAAACATTTCATATACAATTGAAGTTTTATTGGCCAAGGCCAAAATACTTTAGACAAAGGTGAATTGATATTTATAAAGCAGATATTTGTTATTCATTTGAACCTAAAACATATTGTCAGTCTGTTTACATGCCATTTCAGATTAAGCTTATTAAACTACCAACTTTCAGTACAGGGGAGGTAATCCAAACAAACAATAGACTAATGAAATCATGTTTCCTTAGTAACCAATAAATGAAAAATTTGAATATCATGACAGACTATTTAGTCGGTAATATAATTCTGTGTTACTTTGAAATGAATTTTGATAAAAAATTTCCAGACAAATAAGTTTATATTGTACATTAATATGACTTTCCATCATTACATGACTATCTGTATGGATAAATACATGCACGTCTCTCAAAAATCAACAGTGCTGTTAATTCAGATATTTTTATGGAAAAAATTAACCAAAAACACATACATCTTCAAACTGACAAATATTTTTAACTTAATAAAAGAAAAAGTCCCCTATATAATAACATGAATATATCTTATATACAATAGATTCCAGTGTTTACAGATTATTAGTAATTTTGAATAACTTATTCTGAAAATTTTTATCTGTGATTTTAATAGACACAAACTGTAATAAAAACATAAATATTTGTTTAACATGTTATAATTGCTAATTATGTATTTCAATCAGTTCTCATGGGTTAAAATTTTCACAAAACCAATAAACAGCAAATATTTACACAAAAATCCTGTTTTGCATGAAATAGTCTTCCCATTATCACAAAGCACTAATACACAAATTCAATAAATCATAAAATAAAAGTTAAAGTATTAATAAAAGAATATACATAAAAATCAAATAAGAGGAAATAACTAAACAACAACAAAAAATTCACCAATCACAGAATTCACAATGTATCATAAACATTATAACGATTCTATTTACATACACAATATAAAATAAATATAGTGAGTTTTTTGAAGAACAATATTTTTTGGATGTGATTCCTAATTGAAAATGTAGCACAACTTCCAAAGTAAGTATCAAGTTTCAATTATTTTTTTTTTAACACTTAAAATGAATGGGTAGAATTCTTATATCGAATTCCTGAATAAAGTTTTGGGATGGAAGAGAAATGATTTTTATTAATCAAAATCTGTACATACACTTCTAATAATTAAAGGAAAGGAAAAGCATTAAATTTTGTATTTGCTGCAGTTCATCACACCTTGTCTTTAATCTAGAGCAGACATACAGGTTTTAGGTGTACCTAACTAATAAAAAACTAAAAATCACATATAAATCTAACAAATTTTTTTTATGAAAAAACAACATTAAACAAAGGTACATGTATCATAACAATTGTATTACAAATATTGTGAAATTATTTAAATATCTTGTGTATACTTAACACAAAATATAACATTTCATAATCAAGCAATATTTACATTTGAAGCCCAATGTGCATAATGAGAGACCAACCTTCAATCAACAAAGAATATAACAAATATTTTCCTATATATTTTTCTTCAATAAAACAGTAAGTAAAATTAACAATATCTATTTATCTAATGGCTTCTCAGAATATAAAAAGATAAAAAAAAATATATGTAAGAAAAAATTATTTCAATTTCAGCTGAAGTTTTAGATAGTGTATGTGCATGTATCACTTTTCATAAATTATAAATTGCAGAAGAAATTTCACATTTTATCAATAAAGATCAAATCAAGTATAAAGGATAATCTATTAAACATTGAATAAAGTTTCAAAAAATGTTTAAAACAAAAAGTTTTAAATATAAGGTTCCTGTCAAACTCCATATCTATATGCATCCACTGATTTTAAGCAAAGTCTAAAAACTAAGTCCTTTCCCATGGCAACAGCAAACTAATGTCGCTGTGCCATCCAATCATTTTCTGTTGTTGACAACAATTCTTGTACGACAGTCTCCACATCATCGTTATGTTTTTTCAGAAGTTTTTCATTCAATTCACGATTACAAAATCCCATTTCTTTAAGCTTAGCCATTGGTCCTGCTTCTTTTGGAGGTTGCCATTTGTCACTTTTTGGTTTCCACTCAGATTTTGGTGGTTTGTAATCTGCATTTGGCGCTTTCCATGGTTCTGCTTCCTTGTTAGCTTCATCTTTGGGTTTCCAGTCAGATTGTGGTGGTTTAAAGTCACTCTCTTTTGGTTTCCATGACGATGTTGGAGGTTTGTAACTATTTGTTTTTCCACTAGCATTCTGCAGAAGATAACAGAACAATATATTTAATTAAATTACCAGAACATTTAGAACCAGATGCTCCGCAGGGCGTAGCTTTATACAACCGCAGAGGTTGAACCCTGAACAGTTGGGGCAAGTATGGACACAACATTCAAGCTGGATTCAGCTCTAAATTTGGATTGTGATTAAATAGTTGACACAGCATAGGTTTCTGACACAGAATGAATGTGTTCTAATGAAATTAAAATTTTTGTTTTCTCTTAGAGCAATTCACTATGCTGTTGAATATTATTCCTCTCAAAAAAAATGTTTGAAGAAATTTTCTTTTTATTTATGAAATTTCAAATGAGAAAATTGAACCCAATTTTTTTAATCACATCCCCCTTTCCCTTATTCCAAAACTAATCTCAATTAAAATTTCTAATGGAGTTTGCAACAATTACTACTCATTTAAATACATTATAAAATATTAAAAAGATGTAAAAAAACTGCTTGTTATCACTGAATGGTAAAGATTATTTTAATTTATCAGTTGGTAGTAAAAAGTGAATATACATTGTATATTGTATGTATAACAAAGATTTAAGTTGATTCTGGACAAAGAAAGATAACTCCAAATAAAAATAAATCTTACAATTAGATATTTCTTGCTTTCTATTCTGGACAAAGAAAGATAACTCTAATTAAAAACAAAATTGCTATTTCACAATATTTTGCAATAAGATATTTCTTGCCATTGCGCAATACTGTGCAATTGAAAAGACTTGCTATTGCACAAAACTTAATATAATAATTTTAGATCCTGATTTGGACCAACTTGAAAACTGGGCCCAGAATCAAAAATCTAAGTACATGTTTGGATTCAGCATATCAAAGAACCCTAAGATTTCAATTTTTGTTAAAATCAAACTAAGTTTAATTTTGGACCCTTTGGACTTTAATGTAGACCAATTGGAAACAAGACCAAAAATGAGGAATCTACATACACAGTTAGATTTGGCATATCAAAAAAACCCATTTATTCAATTTTTGATGAAATCAAACAAAGTTTAATTTTGGACCCCGATTTGGACCAACTTGAAAACTGGGCCAATAATCAAGATTCTAAGTACATTTTTAGATTCAGCATATCAAAGAACCCAACCGATAAATTTTTTGTCAAAATCAAACGAAGTTTAATTTTGGACCCTTTGGACCTTAATGTAGACCAATTTGAAAACGGGACCAAAAGTTAAAAATCTACATACACAGTTAGATTCGACATATCAAAGAACCCCAATTATTCAATTTTGATGAAATCAAACAAAGTTTAATTTTGGACCCTTTGGGCCCCTTATTTCTAAACTGTTGGGACCAAAACTCCCAAAATCATTACCAACCTTCCTTTTATGGTCATAAACCTTGTGTTTAAATTTCATAGATTTCTATTTACTTATACTAAAGTTATGGTGCGAAAACCAAGAAAAATGCTTATTTGGGTCCCTTTTTGGTCCCTAATTCCTAAACTGTTGGGACCTAAACTCCCAAAATCAATCCCAACCTTTCTTTTGTGGTCATAAACCTTGTGTCAAAATTTCATAGATTTCTATTAACTTAAGCTAAAGTTATAGTGCGAAAACCAAGAAAATGCTTATTTGGGCCCTTTTTGGCCCCTAATTCCTAAAATGTTGGGACCAAAACTCCCAAAATCAATACCAACCTTCCTTTTGTGGTCATAAACCTTGTGATAAAATTTTATAGATTTATATTCACTTTTACTAAAGTTAGAGTGCGAAAACTAAAAGTATTCGGACGACGACGACGACGACGACGACGACAACGACGCCAACGTGATAGCAATATACGACGAAAATTTTTTCAAAATTTGCGGTCGTATAAAAATAAAAGTTGGTGTATTGACTGTACTTCACTTGTCATAAAATGATTTAGATTTGACATAATGTTGTTGGGCTTCCAACAGGTTGTAAATTACAAATTTTTCAAGAAAAAAATATCTCACAAACAGGCTTTGAAAATTTTTACAAAATGCATGCTTCCAAAATGTTGTATGTGAACTTGAACATTTTTGTAAATAGCAGTGAAATAAAAACTTTGACATTTCTGGATTATATAAGAACTTTAATTGTTTTCACAGAAATAATGAAATGTATGATTATTTTATTCCCAAAGCCATTATACAACAATTTTCAAGTTTTCATACAACATTTTGGAAATAAACTTTACAAATAACTGACATTGGTAATTTTGTAATATGTCTTATTTCACACATTTTGATTGGTCTAACTGTATGCTATTTTGTAATACCAAAGATTTCCTCCCGCCCAGACCATTGATGTCAAAAAAGTATTTTTAGCCAAAAAGTCAAATACAACATTTTGGAAGCCTGGCGACAATATTTACTAATTGATTGACTGATTGATGGTGTTTAATGTCACTTTAAAGTGATAAGAAACGAGTGACCGGTGAAAAATAATGTTCTTCCAATTCTTAAACCAATGCATACAAAAATCATAAACTTAGTCTTCTGTGCTCGAATTTTTCATTTTTTTCGTGTAAATTTCGTATAATCATCATTTTTTTTTTCAATCGGTCAGTGTTGTTGTGAAAATATGGCAGGTAATTAAAGTTCGTGTTTTGAAGCCGAAGTTTAACGATTGTCACCTGTTTGTCAACAATTGACGAAAAATAAACAAAAAAGCATGGAAATTAAGCACGTGTTTAAAATGTAAATTCAGATAATAGTTTATTTTAAGGACATCCATGCGTATTGTGGTCACCGGATTTTTACGAGATGGGTCACACTGAGGTCACCTTGCATACGGAAAATATATCGGGGGAATTGCTTGCTGGAAGGAAGCAATTCAAATAAAGTAAACTTCTTCTAAATATGAATAAATTAAAGAATTTTCTTCAGAAAAAAGTATATGTACATAAGTTTAAAATGAAAACTATCCATTGAGTTATAAAAAACATATGCATTATTTTTTTTTTGATTTGAGGTTTCTTATGACTTTAAGCACTCTTGTCTATAAAATGGTGGCTAAGTTTATATTGGTGGTGGAGTTTGGAGTGGCTAGAGATAACATAGACCTTTGACTAAATATTTACTTCAGCCATAGTATAATTTTTTTTGCACAAGGTAGAAAGAAACTTTGACTTATCTTCCTTACCTTCTTAATAAGTTCTGGACAACAATGTATGGAAACTTTCTTGGGCCATCATATAAAATTTAACATAAGTTCTGTAAGGCAAAAATAAACTAGGCTCATGACTGCCATATTTAGAAAGGTTCTTTGACCATAAATAACCTTTGACCTTACTTCCTGACCTACCTGGTACGTTTTTGCCTGCAATGTATATAAAGTTTCTTTGACCTTACATAATCACCTCCCTAGTAAGTTCTTGCCTGCCAAGTGCAGTAAACTTTTTTGACCTCAAATAACCTTTGACCTTAGTTCCCAACATTTCTGGTACGTTCTTTCCTACCATGTATGGAAAGTTTCTTTGACCTTAAATAACCTTTGACCTAACATCTTGATCTACCTGGTAAGTTCTTGTCTGCCAAGTGTAGAAAACTTCTTAGACCTTAAATAACCTTTGACCTTACTTTCTCACCTCTGTAGCAAGTTCTTGCCTACCAAGTGTAGAAAACCTACAATACTTCTTTGATTTAACATCTTGACCTACCTGGTGTGTTCTTGTCTGTCATGTGATGAAAACTGAATTTGACTTTAAATAACCTTTGACTTTACTTTCTCACCTCCCTTGCAAGTTCTTGCCTACCAAGTGTAAAAAACTTCTTTGACCTTAAATAACCTTTGACCTACTTGGTAAGTTCTAAACTGCCAAGTGTAGAAAACTTATTTGACCTACCTGGTATGTTCTTGCCTGCCAAGTGTAGAAAACTTTTTTGACCTACCTGGTATGTTCTTGCCTGCCAAGTGTAGAAAACTTCCTTAGCTGTAGTATAGGCATTAGCTGCAGCTTTGTTGGCAGCTTTTACTGCAGTGTGCATCATCTGATTCACAAGTTCTGCTGGTCTGCAAATACGAAGAAAAACATGAACAGTTTTTGCCTTTACTGTTAAAAAAATTGAGGAGAATTCTGTTTTCACACTTAACAATAACCATATGTTTATTGGAGTAATAAAGGTTATTTTGAAGGCTATTTTATAAATGTAATATCTCTTAATACTTTGCAAAATAAGGCACTCACATCAATCAAGGAAACAATTTCTGGAATTATGAGCCATATATCATGGCATGAAAATGATAACATTTATATGGTGTTCTTGAACTGACAGTAACTTGTAGACTGATGAAACTTACATTAATTGAATTGATGCCCCTTTCAATGTTGAACCCTAGTGGACTAACATTTAAATCATATTTATTATTTATTAATGCAATATAAATTCTGATGAGAATTCTTACTTTTATTTTTGAAGCATCCATGTTCTTATACCAGATGTTAACATGAGAGCAATTAAATAAGAAACAAGTACAGAATATAGCTGCACGTCCATGTACATTGAGTTTTAAGTGTTTCATAAGGGTCTTGCAAGATCGATGCAACAATTAAAAGATAAAGAAGCACATCTTTGAGGCCACTTTTAAACAAAGTATGAGTGGTGATTTTCCTAATCATATCATTTATGATACTGCAGGTTTTGTTAAGTGAATCCAGTAATTGGTTTTTTTGTTTCTCAAAACTATTCTTAGGTAGCAATACACAGTTAGGAAAAAAACTTAAAATTGACACTCATAATTTTTAAACACCCTCTTTCCTGTCCCGTCTAACAAAAAAGGCTTTAGATGTGTGTTATGCATGTATATACTTATAGAAAGAGAATCTTCCATAGATTTGATTTCTAACAGTCATAAGGGTGAAATATAATCCCTTTTGGGTGTAACCATGGCAACAATCTGCATTTCTTAGATACAAAATATAGCAAAAAAGGGGGGTGAACATGTCACTAAAGTCTCCAAAAGTTGGTCTAAAGGAAAATTTCAATCAATTACAGTGATAACTTTCCTGAATCCATAGGTTTTTATCTATCAATTGGTCCAAAAAAATCATATGCATTTCTGCTTGTTTTTCCATAAAATTGAATTGAAAAGATCGAGCGCAAAATCTTTGTTGATAAACACTACAATAATTTATGGACCAATGGACAGTACGGATAGGAAAATACGGACTGTCAATCATATAAATGGCCTATCAAACATGTTAAAAACAATCTAAATGTTCATATAAACCCACTAAGAAGGCTATATTATTCTTCAATTATCTAAAAATCAATTTTATTGTACAAAAACTTTCATATTTAAAAAATTCACAGGGGCCATAATGCGAAACTAAACTTCTAACTGTGTATTGCTACCTTATGTATACAAAATTTTGTTAAAGTACCTTTGTTCTAGTTGTTTATCCCATTGTGCTTCCATTGCAGTGGCTCCCTCTGGTTGTGTTGTTACAACAGGGGAAGTAACTTCTTCTGCTTTGTCTGCTGGTCCAGGATGTTGAGTAATTTCTACAACTTTTGTTTCTTCACTGTCAGTTTCACTTGCACTCTAAATGAAAATTGTTACAAATTTATTATAGTCCAAAATAGACCATTTTTTACCCAAAAGTGTCAATATTAACTGTAAGCAGGTCAAGATGGTGATAAGTGTTTCAGGAAGTTAAGGTTTCATAATTGATGAGAAACAAGAATGTGTCCCCAGTACAGGAATGCCCCACTCACACTATCATTTTCTATGTTCAGTGGACCATGAAATTGGGGTAAACCCTCTAATTTGGCATAAAAATTTAAAAGATCATATCATAGGGAACATGTATACTAAGTTTGAAGTCGATTGGACTTCAACTTCATCAAAAACAACCTCGACCAAAAACTTTAACCTGAAGCGGTATGAACGAACGAATGGACGGACGAACGAACGAACGGAGCCACAGACCAGAAAACATAATGCCCCTCTACGATTGCAGGTGGGGCATAAAAATATCAGATGTCTTAGAGTCTTATGTAATAGTACAATCTGTATGATCATCTACAAATAATTAAATTTGTATGTAATCGGTCTTCATATTTTCTGACAGCGTGCTGTCTTTCAGCTCATAGACATCATTTTGTAATGTGACAATTATCATCAACGTTTTTTCATGATTTGTTCATAACATGTGTAAGCTTTGAGTGTTACTTGTTTAAGTAATGCCGACGACTGAGTAAAGGACTTTAAAGTTTCCTGTGTTTCTTATTAATCTGTATAAACAAGTGGAAAACTTGCCACAACTGACAACTGACAGATGCTCTCCAAAATAAAACATTTATTCAAAATAAACATTTTTCCAAAAAATAATTATCCATGAACTGATGAAGTTTTGATGATTAATTTTTTTTTTTTTTTTTTATTTATGTTGGACTTTTTAACAGTAAACTGTCAGGTTGATGCTTATAAAAATTTATATAAATTAAAGAATAAAATAAATTGAAAACATTTTTTACATACAACAAGATTGTCTTTTTCTACTGATTCTGTTCCAAAGAAATCGTCAAGATCAGATTCTTTCTTTATTATTGTTTTGTCTTCTACTTCCTGTGTAGGCATGGCAACAGCTTCTGGCTCCAAAGGGGGCGTGGCTATGGTACTGGATGTAGTCAGTATATCATCTACAGATACTCTCGTCTGTTCATCTGAGAGAAAAAAAATGCTATTTAGAAAACAAGGAAATAACATAAACGGTAAAAATTTTACTGCAAAATGCACATTTCATCAATTATCACTCTGTTAAGGTTTTTTTCACAGAAAAAATGTGTTCATAACTTCTAGCTGCAGAAGGCAGGTCAAAAAGTGATACCACTCCAATTTCCCTGGAAACTTGATTTGACAAATTCTGTTTCAAGCCAAGAGGGAATTTTTACTTTGTAAAATTCTAAATTCGTTTGTTCACCTTTTCCATGAAATCCATCAAAATTAATGAATCCTCAGTATAAAACATTTGTAATAAACACTTAGGCCACATCAATTTGATTCCTGGTTCAACGGACCTGCCCGCACCTATTTTTTTCAAAACAGAATTTTTTTAATTTCCGTTTCCCGCATCCAGATATGTAATCATGTCCATTTCCCGCACCGTTTTTTTGTAAATATTATAAAAAGATATCAACATTTGTTTTTAAAATCACAGTCTAACCTGTATATAACGATTTTAAACAGACACCACACTTTGTAAATATCTGTGAGAATATTTGTTTCAGCCTGAAACCTATTTATCCAAAGTGGGAGTGCTCCGATATAAATTTATAACAGTGGAAATACCTGTAAAGAACAAAAAATTGGTTTCTTTCCCCCTTACTTATATTCCCTATCAAAAAATGTTCGTTGTTAGAATAAAGTACAAAGAACTTATGAAGGATTTGCCTTCAACTGAAATTATATTGTATGCTGGCGAAACAAAACTATCCATAGCCGCTGCATTTTTATGCACCTGTCCTGATTGATTCAGGTGCCTGTCGTTCAGCAGTTATCGTTTGTTGATGTTGTTCATTGGTATTTTCCCGTTTGGATATATAACATTATAAATTAGATCGTTGATTTTCCTGTTCGAATTGTGTACGCTAATAATTTTGGGGTCCTTTATAGCTTGCTGTTTGGTCTGTATCAAAGCCCTGTGTAAAAGGCTGTACTTTGACCTGTGTTTGTTATTATCAGGTTGAGAACAACCCTCCCTCAGACAAGGGGTCATTTTACTGATGTAGAAAAGAAAATAGAAATACCAAAGATTTGTATAGTTCTTCTATACAAAGTATAATTCTTCTATACAAAACCTTTGAAAACTTATAATTTTGTGCTCAAAAAGAGGAGAGTTACATTATATTTTAAACAACTTTTTTCTAAAAGAGGGGTCCACTTATTTTGAATAATATTAAACTGTTAAAGTAAATGTGTTAATTTAACATGGTTAAAGTCCAGGAATATCACAAAATTCTTGGACATGTTTTGACCATTTAATACCAGATAGATTTATAGTTCTTTGAGAAAATATGAGCCCTTTTGTACAAACAAATATATTATAACTTATATTGATCCCTCATAAAACATGTAAAAGGGATATTATTAACATTAAGGGGTTGCCCCAAAACTGATTATGACTTGGATGGATGGAGAATTGTCTCATTGTCAGTCACACATACATAGACCAGATTTAATTATTTCTTGGTGAACAGGAAAAAATACTTCAGAAATTAAAGAAATGTCAAAGTACAAGTGATAAATCAAGTTTTGATATTGTCAAAACCTACTATTTTATGTTTACAAAAAAACATTATAATCACTCGCCTTTACTTTTCCAGCTTCGCCTCAAAAATTTGCAAATTAAATATTTTTTTTATTAAAATTTTCAAATCGCTCCCTCGCCCCAAATTTTGGAGTCCAAAAATCTGAAGAACAAGAAATTAAATTGGTGTGGCCTTAATGATAACCAAAGTGACCTGTCCATTCCAAATAGACATTTTTTTCTAAATTATATAAATCCATACCAGCAACATGTATTCTGTTATGATTATCATCCAAGTTATCTCCCCTTTCATCTTCAGACTGACTCTCTGGTTGTTGAAAGCTGATGGGTTTCTCCAAATTGAAACAGGCAGGCATGGGAACAACCAAGAAATCATCTTCACTATCATTATATATATCGTAGGAACTATCAGTCATACTGTCATCATCATCATCATCATCATCATCATCCTCAGCATCTTCTTCTACAGTAACTAGAAAGATATAAAGTGTAAAAAGAATCAAACTTACATGTATTGGGATATATTGGATTCTGATAAACGTTATTCATTTATTACGCTGGATTATCTGTATCTCAATTGAAGCATTTGTATGCAAATTTACAAGCATATGTAGCATTAACCATATAGTTTGTATAATCTCAGCAACTCCTGAACTTTATACAAATTATCTTTATAAGGATTCTGTTTAATTCTAAGATATTCATGTCCTGAACTTTAGAAATACCTTTAACAGGATTCTGTAAACTTCTCAGATTTCATAATCCTGATCTTTATACATACCTGTAACAGGATTCTGTAAACTTTTCAGATATTCATGATCCTGAACTTTATACATACCTGTAACAGGATTCTGTAAACTTTTCAGATATTCATGATCCTGAACTTTATACATACCTGTGACAGGATTCTGTAAACTTTTCAGATATTCATGATCCTGAACTTTATACATACCTGTAACAGGATTCTGTAAACTTCTCAGATATTCATGATCTTGAACTTTATACATAACTGTAACTGGATTCTGTAAACTTCTCAGATATTCATGATCCTGAACTTTATACATAACTGTAACCGGATTCTGTAAAATTCTCAGATATTGATGATCCTGAACTTTATACATACCTGTAACTGGATTCTGTAAACTTCTCAGATATTCATGATCCTGAACTGTATACATACCTGTAACTGGATTCTGTAAACTTCTCAGATATTCATGATCTTGAACTTTATACATAACTGTAACTGGATTCTGTAAACTTCTCAGATATTCATGATCCTGAACTTTATACATAACTGTAACAGGATTCTGTAAACTTCTCAGATATTCATGATCTTGAACTTTATACATAACTGTAACTGGATTCCGTAAACTTCTCAGATATTCATGATCCTGAACTTTATACATAACTGTAACCGGATTCTGTAAAATTCTCAGATATTGATGATCCTGAACTTTATACATACCTGTAACTGGATTCTGTAAACTTCTCAGATATTCATGATCCTGAACTGTATACATACCTGTAACTGGATTCTGTAAACTTCTCAGATATTCATGATCTTGAACTTTATACATAACTGTAACTGGATTCTGTAAACTTCTCAGATATTCATGATCCTGAACTTTATACATAACTGTAACCGGATTCTGTAAAATTCTCAGATATTGATGATCCTGAACTTTATACATACCTGTAACAGGATTCTGTAAACTCCTCAGATATTCATGATCTTGAACTTTATACATAACTGTAACTGGATTCTGTAAACTTCTCAGATATTCATGATCCTGAACTTTATACATAACTGTAACAGGATTCTGTAAACTTCTCAGATATTCATGATCTTGAACTTTATACATAACTGTAACTGGATTCTGTAAACTTCTCAGATATTCATGATCCTGAACTTTATACATAACGGTAACCGGATTCTGTAAAATTCTCAGATATTGATGATCCTGAACTTTATACATACCTGTAACTGGATTCTGTAAACTTCTCAGATATTCATGATCCTGAACTGTATACATACCTGTAACTGGATTCTGTAAACTTCTCAGATATTCATGATCTTGAACTTTATACATAACTGTAACTGGATTCTGTAAACTTCTCAGATATTCATGATCCTGAACTTTATACATAACTGTAACCGGATTCTGTAAAATTCTCAGATATTGATGATCCTGAACTTTATACATACCTGTAACAGGATTCTGTAAACTCCTCAGATATTCATGATCCTGAACTTTATACATACCTGTAACTGGATTCTGTAAACTTCTCAGATATTCATAATCCTGAACATTATACATACCTGTACCAGGATTCTGTAAACTTCTCAGATATTCATGATCCTGAACTTCCTCATCAGCAGCAGATTCGTCCTGTGTCATATCTACAACTTCAACACTGCTACTCCTTGACAGAACCTGTCTCTCTTCTATCTGAACTTCTTCTTTTCTGTCATTGAGATATTCTGAAAGATCAACATTTTTTTTCATATAAATAATATATCGTTCGATTAATTTCTTTCATTTCAACATATTTTTATTGTTCCAGCTAATATTCTGGTTGAAAGTGCTGCATGTTTCCAATGTATGATAAAAAAATTCAAGCATAGAGATGGACACACATACAAATTGACAGACTTTATAAAAACAGTATCCCAACTTCCTTAGTTGCTAGGATATAATCATAATTACATCAAACAATTAGTATACAAATTATGTTAAAATCAATTTTTAAAAGTTTAAATACTATCCACCAGTTTTATTGGGGTTGTTTTGTTCTTTCTTTAGTTTCTAATGAATGTTTTTGTTGTCTATCCTTTTGTTGTTTAAATTTTTGGCCAAGGTGTTATTTGCTTTATTTGACTTTTGGTTTTGATTGCCAACCTAGAAATCTGCTCTGGCCTTTTATCTAGCTAAAGCAGTGTTAAAATTTTCTGACAAATTGTTCAAAAGTATCTAATTAGAACAGTCGATTTGACTATATTCACCTTCAGCATTTTCAAACTTTTCCTCTTCCACAGGAAGGGCATTCTCATACTTGTCATCTTCTCCTGGCTCTACCATCTCAAAAGCAATCAAATCAGGGCCCTGTACATGAAGGAACCCATGTCCGTCACTGAAGTCAGACTCGTCACCACTTTTACCAGTACTTTCATATTTATTACCGGTGTCACTGACTTCTTCCTGATGTCCGGCAAATTCCACTGGAATTCCAGAATCAACATTTTCCTTTTCTTGATCAACATATCTGGGTTCATTATCTGGAGCTATGGTTTCCTTGTTATTATTTTCAGGCATAAAATATTCAACATTTCTTGCTTCACTTCTATCCATCTGTTCACACACAAATTCCACCATTTTGTCAGCTATTTCAGCTACACTGTCGGCCATGACTATCTTTATATTTTCCTCTCCTTCTCCTGGTTCCCTTTTTTCTATTTCCCCATTGGATCTAAAACTTGTCTGGCTTGGCTCTAACAGGAAGTCTTCCTTCTGTGATATTTTTACATCTCTTTCAGGGATTTCTTCATATTCACTCTTCTGATGCTGAGAAAATAAAACAGATACCAGATAAAATATTTTGTTCTCACTATGTTAATAAAACAAATAGTATTTTTGTTATTACTGAATTGACCATAAGCATATCTTAATTCTGTCAATGAATAACCAGATGCTTCGCAGGGCGTAGCTTTATACGACCGCAGAGGTTGAACCCTGAACGGTTGGGGCAAGTATGGACACAACATTCAAGCTGGATTCAGCTCTAAATTTGGATTGTGATTAAATAGTTGACACAGCATAGGTTTCTGACTCAGAATGAATGTGTTCTAATGAACTTAAAATTTTTGTTTTCTCTTAGAGCAATTCACTATGCTGTTCAATATTAATCCTCTCAAAAAAATGTTTGAAGAAATTTTCTTTTTATTTATGAAATTTCAAATAAGAAAAATTGAACTCAATTTTTTAATCACATCCCCCTTTCCCTTATTCCAACACTAATCTCAACTAAAATATTCTAATGGAGTTTGCAACAATAACTACTCATTTAAATACATCATAAAATATTAAGATGCAAAAAAACTGCTGGTTATCACTGAATGGTAAAGATTATTTAAATTTATCAGTTGGTAGGAAAAAGTGAATATACATTGTATATTGTATATAACAAAGATTTAAGTTGATTCTGGACAAAGAAAGATAACTCCAATTAAAAAAAAATCTTGCAATAAGATATTTCTTGCTTACTATTTTGGACAAAGAAAGATAACTCTAATTAAAAAAAAAATTTGCTATTTCACAATATTGTGAAATTAGATATTTCTTGCCATTGCACAATACTGTGCTATTGAAAAGACTTGCTATTCCACAATACTTAATATGATAATTTTAGATCCTGAATTGGACCAACTTGAAAACTGGGCCCATAATCAAAAATATAAGTACATGTTTAGATTCAGCATATCAAAGAGGCCCAAGAATTTAATTTTTGTTAAAATCAAACTTAGTTTAATTTTGGACTCTTTGGACCTTAATGTAGGCCAATTTGAAAACGGGACCAAAAATGAAGAATCTACATACACAGTTAAATTTGGCATATCAAAGAACCCCATTTATTCAATTTTTGATGAAATCAAAAAAGTTTAATTTTGGACCCTGATTTGGGCCAACTTGAAAACTGGGCCAATAATAAAAAATCTAAGTTCATTTTTAGATTCAGCATATCAAAGAACCCCAAGGATTCAATTTTTGTTAAAATCAAACTAAGTTTAATTTTGGACCCTTTGGACCTTAATGTAGACCAATTTGAAAACGGGACCAAAAGTTAAGAATCTACATACACAGTTAGATTCGGCATATCAAAGAACCCCAATTATTCAATTTTGATGAAATCAAACAAAGTTTAATTTTGGACCCTTTGGGCCCCTTTTTCCTAAACTGTTGGGACCAAAACTCCCAAAATCAATACCAACTTTCCTTTTATGGTCATTAACCTTGTGTTTAAATTTCATAGATTTCTATTTACTTATACTAAAGTTATGGTGCGAAAACCAAGAAAAATGCTTATTTGGGTCCCTTTTTGGCCCCTAATTCCTAAACTGTTGAAACCTAAACTCCCAAAATCAATACCAACCTTTCTTTTGTGGTTATCAACCTTGTGTCAAAATTTCATAGTTTTCTATTAACTTAAACTAAAGTTATAGTGCGAAAACCAAGAAAATGCTTATTTGGGCCCTTTTTGGCCCCTAATTCCTAAAATGTTGGGACCAAAACTCCCAAAATCAATACCAACCTTCCTTTTATGGTCATAAACCTTGTGTTAAAATTTCATAGATTTCTATTCACTTTTACTAAAGTTAGAGTGCGAAAACTAAAAGTATTCGGACGACGACGACGACGACGACGACGACGACGCCAACGTGATAGCAATATACGACGAAAATTTTTTCAAAATTTGCGGTCGTATAAAAAAGGCTAGTTACTGTAATTTCAGAATTTATTGCTTGCATTAATGTGTCCCAAGTACATGGATGCCCTATCCGCACTATCATTTTCTATGTTCAGTGGACTGGGAAAATGGTGTAAAATCTCTAAATTGGCATTAAAATTAGAAAGATCATATCATAGGGAACATGTTTACTAAGTTTCAAGTTAATTGGACTTCAACTTCATCAAAAACTACCTCGACCAAAAACTTTAACCTGAAGCAGGACAGACAGACGGACAGACAGACGAACAGAGGGACGAACGAACAAAGGGACGGACATATGCACAGACCAGAAAACATAATGCCTTTAAATAGGGCATAAAAATATGAGATTAATCTGCTTACAGATACATGTATGTATGAGATTAATTACGACAATGTCAGCAAAGATACCAAGAGTTCTTATTATTGCAATTCTAACCAAGTCACATCATTTGCTAATATGTGAACTTTACAATAATTAAGAATTTACAGTACATCACTAAGTTTGTAAACTAAAGCTGTTTGTATAACAGTTTAACTACAGTAAGTTATGAAATTATTGCAATGTTTTTATTATTGCGAAAAATGCGAAAAGGTTATAATCGCAATAATTCAAACTCTCATTTTGATATTTTTTATATGAATTAAACAGGATTTTTCTAAATATAGTGCACAAATGAAAATCGTCTTTTCGACTATGAAAACCAGATGCTCCGCAGGGCGTAGCTTTATACGACCGCAGAGGTTGAACCCTGAACGGTTGGGGCAAGTATGGACACAACATTCAAGCTGGATTCCGCTCTAAATTTGGATTGTGATTAAATAGTTGACACAGCATAGGTTTCTGACACAGAATGAATGTATTCAAATGAACTTAAAATTTTTGTTTTCTCTTAGAGCAATTCACTATGCTGTTGAATATTAATCCTCTCAAAAAAACGTTTGAAGAAATTTTCTTTTTATTTATGAAATTTCAAATGAGAAAAATTTAATCCAATTTTTTATTCACATCCCCCTTTCCCTTATTCCAAAACTAATTTCAATTAAAATATTCTAATGGAGTTTGCAACAATTACTACTCATTTAAAATTATGATGTAAAAAAACTGCTTGTTATCACTGAATGGTAAAGATTATTTAAATTTATCAGTTGGTAGTAAAAAGTGAATATACATTGTATATTGTATATAACAAAGATTTAAGTTGATTCTGGACAAAGAAAGATAACTCCAATTAAAAAAAAATCTTGCAGATATTTCTTGCTTACTATACTGGACAAAGAAAGATAACTCTTAATTAAAAAAAAATTTGCTATTTCACAATATTGTGAAATTAGATATTTCTTGCCATTGCACAATACTGTGCAATTGAAAAGACTTGCTATTGCACAATACTTAATATAATAATTTAAGATCCTGATTTGGACCAACTTGAAAACTGGGCCCATAATCAAAAATCTAAGTACATGTTTAGATTCAGCATATCAAAGAGGCCCAAGAATTTAATTTTTGTTAAAATCAAACTTAGTTTAATTTTGGACCCTTTACACTTTAATTTAGACCAATTTTAAAACTGGACCAAAAATTAAGAATCTACATACACAGTTAGATTTGGCATATCAAAAAACCCCAATTATTCAATTTTTGATGAAATCAAACAATGTTTAATTTTGGACCCCGATTTGGGCCAACTTGAAAACTGGGCCAATAATCAAAAATCTAAGTACATTTTTAGATTCAGCATATCAAAGAACCCCAAGGTTTCAATTTTTGTTAAAATCAAACTAAGTTTAATTTTGGACCCTTTGGACCTTAATGTAGACCAATTTGAAAACGGGACCAAAAATTAAGAATCTACATACACAGTTAGATTCGGCATATTAAAGAACCCCAATTATTCAATTTTGATGAAATCAAACAAAGTTTAATTTTGGACCCTTTGGTCCCCTTTTTCCTTAACTGTTGGGACCAAAACTTCCAAAATCAATACCAACCTTCCTTTTATAGTCATAAACCTTGTGTTTAAATTTCATAGATTTCTATTTACTTATACTAACGCTATGGTGCGAAAACCAAGAAAAATGCTTATTTGGGTCCCTTTTTGGCCCCTAATTCCTAAACTGTTGGGACCGAAACTCCCAAAATCAATAACAACCTTCCTTTTGTGGTCATAAACATTGTGTTTAAATTTCATTGATTTCTATTTACTTTAACTAAAGTTATTGTGCGAAAACCAAGAATAATGCTTATTTGGGCCCTTTTTTGGCCCCTAATTCCTAAACTGTTTAAAATAAATAACCCAAAATCAATCCCAACCTTTATTTTGTGGTTATAAACCTTGTGTCAAAATTTCATAGATTTCTATTAACTTAAACTAAAGTTATAGTGCGAAAACCAAGAAAATGCTTATTTGGGCCCTTTTTGGCCCCTAATTCCTAAAATGTTGGGACCAAAACTCCCAAAATCAATACCAGCCTTCCTTTTATGGTCATTAACCTTGTGTTAAAATTTCATAGATTTCTATTCACTTTTACTAAAGTTAGAGTGCGAAAACTGAAAGTATTCGGACGACGACGACGACGACGACGACGACGACGACGCCAACGTGATAGCAATATACGACGAAAATTTTTTCAAAATTTGCGGTCGTATAAAAATCAAATTCTGGGAATCAATGTTTGTCTGTTCATGCTGTTGACACTTCCACTGGTAGACCTATTTGGCAAATGACCGCGATTTTTGGCAAATCTCCGCGGAACGGATAATAAATAAAGGTTTATCGTAAATTTTCCGTTTTACAGAATATTTTGCGGTTCTCCGGAGATTTTCCGTGTCTCAGGGAATTATCCGTTTGTCCGATTAAACTGGTGTGTATTGAGTCAGTGATAGAACCAGTGATGCGTGAGCGACGGTTATTAATAGATCGTTGTATAATCCGTTATCTGTGAGCAGCGGTTATTAATAGATCGTTGTGATTATATACACTGTTTACAGTCAGATAAAAATAACCGTCTTATTACCCTTTTCAGTCGAGAAATAAAAATCGGTGGTTTTGATATTAAAGTTACTTGCAATTTAAATATCGAATTTAGTTCAATAAAGAATAATCTATTTAAATGTGACCAATGAACAGGAAAATGCACGTGGTAACTTTGCAATACTACAAATATGTTCACCTGACAAAATTCTTCTTTATTGTCATGTTAAGATAAATCAGTTCCTGTAAAAACAGTAAAAACAGGGTCTTAATTACTGCAGATGCCGTAATCCGACATAATGTCATACTCATTTGACACTTGTCTACTGTGAGTAACACCTGCTGTGATATTTTTGCAATACAACATGGACAAGCGGAAGGTCGTAAATCAATCTGTTGATCCGAATTTAACTTTACCTGTGCAGATATTTATTTATGGAGGATATCATAGATACATGTAATAAATTGTATTGTATTCAACAGAGATAATTTAAATACACAATTTAATTTATTAAGACATATTTGCAGGTATACATTGAACATGTTTATTCCAACCAAGAAGGTTTGATATTGAATGTTTTTTTTTTTTTTTATCAAACTTCGATCTGATCAGTCTCGTAGATTATAAACGAGTAATACGTTTATAGTTACACATTGTTACTCTTCTAACTCTTCTGACGTCTTTTTCTTTGTGCTATTAAAAATTAAAAACCTCACAATTTTCCACATCAGATCGACATTTATATATATATGAATACTGGAAATCTTTTTTTCCGTCCGACACCACGCTCCCCACAAGAGCCCCAAGATATAATCATACCTGTCAATCACTAGCCTCAAGTTGAACATTTTGGTCAGCCTTCCTCGTGCTTTCAATTATGACATCGTTGCGAATTTTTTTTTTTTAAATTGACATGTGAATTCTGTATAGAATGGCTCTCATTTTATTTAGTGTTATTTTACAATGTTACTATTGTATAAAGATTGATTGTACTTGTTGAGAGATGAGACTTTAATAAAACATTGAATTGAATTGTGAAAAGAATAAAGTGATGGGAAGTTTATTTTACGACCTATCAGAACTTCTTGTGATTCTAAAAAGATTTTTCTTAGGCCGCATTTTTTTCTAACAAGAATTTTGTAAACGTCGCGTGTGTTACTGTTTTCTAAACGCTACACGAGTAGAAACAAATACATCTTTTGATAAATCTTTAATGACCCTGTTTGAATTTTCAGTAATGCATGCAAATGTTGTTGGTAACCAGACTTTTTTACAAACGTAGAAACAAATACTTCGTTTAATCAGGTTGAAGTTACAGTACATTCCGTGACATGGTCTGAAAAATGTCGCAGGTTTTAAAAAGGCTCAGCATCAGCGACTTAAATGTCGATGATTGATTACCTGTTGTCAATCAAATCATCAGCTGATAGTAAGTGCAATAAAATCAGCCAAGCGTGCATGGTCGGCCGCACATGCTACTTAATATTATGTAATTAGTTATGATAATGTAACAGGTAAAATCGATAATTACATAATAGACATTTAAAAGGCATGAACGGTTTTCAGATTGTTTCAGTTCTAATTATTTAATTTACCAATAAAAGAAATATGTTTTTTTTTCAGGTCTGTCTGAGGAAGAAACATTCTACACATTATTGTTCTCTTATTTATCTTCTCAGTTTTTATTTACGATTCGAATATAAAATAAAATATCTTTTCCTATCCGTTCTTTTCTCATTATTTCTACATTTCGTCGCGAGTTATATGTTCTAGTAATTTCGTAGATTAGTTTTCTTTTTAAAAGACATGAGTTTCCTATCTTTATTCATATTTGAAAACGTCATGTGAGGGAGGGTAAGAAGGGGTCCTGATCGATCCCAAATTCCGGGCTTAAAAAACAAAATACCGAAATCCCGGACTTAAAATCACGAAATCCCGAGGTCCCCTAATTCGAAAAAGAATTTCCGGTACCCGAAAGTGTTACTCTTGAAATCCCAAGCTTAAAAACACCCGATCCTGGAGTCCCGATAAAGGTCCTATCCCCCCTCTTATATATTCTCAAAACGTGAAATATTACTGTAACAAGAAATACACGAATGAAACAGCTGCTGAAACGTCTATTATTGAAAACTAGTTTTTCGTTTGTAAGATACGATGGTTATTTTTATTGTAATAAAATGTTTGGATTGGAAGAGAATTTGATCGAACATTTAAATGCATTGCTGGTGAAAGCGGGGTCAAGGTTGACACGATAATATCACGTGTGTACATGTGTTTAAAACTTTAGGGGTTTCCTGTTCAATTTCATGGATAAAATCATCAATCGGAACTACTCGGCCGGCTTTTTGTTTGCACGAAGAAATAACTCTTCAATAATTATTGTACTGTATAGCGAGAGTAGTTATGATTGATAAAATTATAAAAGATATTATTAGACTAGCATGTAACTATGTCCAGTGTGTATTCTTTGTAAAAAAAAACACAAAGTCATATTCAACTGGCTTAAAATTCTAAGATAAAAAAAAAATTAAAAAAATCGAGATTTTTTTCTCAGTAGAATAGTTTGCAGCAAAAAAAAACTATTTACGAGATTTTTTCTAGGTAAAATAAAATGCAGCAAATTTTCTCAATTATAATATAAAACTTACTGAATAGCGTAAATATGTGTTTACAAAAAAAATCGATATTTTCTTTTGTTCTTGAAGAACAAGACTATGCAGGATAAAAAAATCTTTACGTTTTAAAAATCAGTCACAAACAGTAGAGGGTCACTATGGGTATAATTAGTAAAACTCTTTGAAGCCCCCCTTTGAGTGTACAACAAATTAAAGATATCTTTTTGAATGATTTGTGTAGCCTTGAAAAAGACTGTTATGAAAAAGTTTCTGCTGCATCTCTCGTAGTTCTTGACTTGGTTTTCTTAGTGTGGTAGGAGGTGTTCGATCTTCTTGGTGAAACTGGGGTCATCTAACTTGGTTTTGAAGTAACTTATCGATTTACCATAAGACCTTTCAGGAAATATTTTGCGAGGTACATCGGCTGTTGCACGTCCTTCTAATGCTATTACTACTGGGACAACTTTATATAAATGGTCAATAAAGCGGTTGCAGTACTCAATAGTAAGATCTCTGGTCCAAAACTCTTGTAGAGCTGTCTGAAGGTCATCTTTAGTTTTAAGGTTTTTTTTAGCAAGTCTGTGTTTCAGCATATTCCATACCATTTCAATGGGGTTGATATCGGGAGATTCGGAGGGCCAGCAGTCCCACCACTGAATGCCATTGTCGATCATGAAACTTTTGGCAAGCTTGGAGCGATGTTTTGGGTCGTTGTCTTGTTGAAAACGGTGACCATCTGGATAAACAGATTTGATAAAAGGCAGAAGAGTCTTTTCTAAAATGTTTTCAACGACAAAATCGGACTTAAGAATCCCGTCGAAAATCAGAAGACGTGTGGTTCCCCTACGACTAATACCTCCCCATACATGCACTTTTAATGGATGCTTCGGTTGTGGAATTGGTGTAGCAGATTCATTTCTTAAACGATAAACAACAACTTTGTTATCATGAAGTTGCACTGTGCATTCGTCGGTGAATACAATGTCATTAAAATTGTCATTATCTAACACAAGTTGTTTACAGAAATCTACGCGTTTGACTTTGTTGACTTCGCGGATCATTTGACAATAACGAGGTGCACTTGCAGTGTAGCCAGCTTCCTTGATTACTCTATGTACTGTGGTACTGAAACAAATGCAGCGTTTGTACTAACAAACGACAAACTGTAGACGTATTTTTAGCGTTTGCATAGTTTGTCAAAGTTTCTGTAAAATTTGCAAACGTATGTTTAAAAGAAATGATCAAAACATGTGCGAGCTTAGCCGTTTGCATCGTTTGTGTTAGAAAGAAATGCATCCTTAATGAGTCTGAATCCGTAACCGTCAAAATAGCATGCTTTACAAAAAGATCAGCCAATTCAAACGTTTTTTTACACAAAGATGCATTACATGTAAATTAAACATTTATTTAAGTAATTTTTTTTTCATATCTATCTTTTTCGTATCTATCAATTTGGTTACAGAGTTTATGCAAGTAAGTTGTACCGTGTGGTGCGTTTTCAGATTCATTTCTCAACAACTTCCTGTGAACCGAAATATTTCGGCGGGGGTATCAACGGCGGCAAGCTTACAGTTTAACTTGCTTGAATTTTATTTAAGTCAGTTTATGAAATAAAATTGAAAATGGAAATGGGGAATGTGTCAAAGAGATAGCAACCCGACCATAGAAAAATTGCAGCAGAAGGTCACAACAGGTCTTCAATGTAGCGAGAAACTCCCGCACCCGAAGGCGTCCTTCAGCTGGCCCCTAAACAAATATATACTAGTTCAGTGATAATGAACGCCATACTAATTTCCAAATTGTACACAAGAGACTAAAATTAAAATAATACAAGACTAACAAAGACCAGAGGCTCCTGACTTGGGACAGGTGCAAAAATGCGGCGGGGTTAAACATGTTTATGAGATCTCAACCCTCCCCCTATACCTCTAGCCAATGTAGAAAAGTAAACGCACAACAATACGCACATTTAAAATTCAGTTCTAAAGAAGTCCGAGTCTGATGTCAGAAGATTTAACCAGATAAAATAAACAAAATGACATTGTTTTTGCAGAAGATTAATTCAGACATTAACGTACTTTGGCTTCCCATTTGTTCCACTGTGTAGGATAACTTATTTACGCATTACATCATTAATAATTACCAATATTAAAATGCTGAAATGCAAGTTGTAAACTTATTATTTTACTAATTTTCGTTTTGGTTCCGTTCAAATTTGCTGTTATAGCATGTATAGATTCCTTGAATTTCATAACTTAGACTTTAACTTATCTAGTTTCAGTTGTTAAATACTAGTCAGTAAAGAGCTAAATATTTTGCCTTCCAGCAGAGCCCCAACAATTAAGCATCAGACGTATACGTGATACATTAATCTTATATATATGTAATATCAGCAATGGACTCCTAGACTTTTTCTCTTTTTATAGCCGACTATGCAGTGTGGGCTGTGCTCATTGTTGAAGGCCGTACGGTGACCTACATGTATAGTTGTTAATTTCTGTGGCATATGGTCTCTTATCGAGAGTTTTCTCATTGGCAATCACACCACATCTTTTTTTTAAACGGACTCATTTAGCATTTGTTATATTCTCAACGGTTGAGAAAAACTCCATGGATGACAAGTCAACTGGGGTTTTGAGTTGAACATTTTGATTGTGTATGTTTATTTGGGTTTGAATAGGATTTATATATAGAAGAGAAAATATATGGACAAAAAGTGCACAACAAAGGGCCAAAAAAGTAAATAAAATAGACACCAAGAAAACAAAGAATATAGAATAATGGGGAAAAATATGAAGACTACAGAAAAATTACTTACAACTATAAGACAATATTCAAGACCCTCGTATGTGTTCAAATACAATCTGTATACACTATAGTATATATCTTGCTATAAAGTTCCGTTCTCAATGTTATTTGCTCGAGCATGACTGTCTGATTCTATTTAACTTTTAAATTGATGTCCAGTGGCAAACATTTCTAGAGTCGTGTCATTCAGGAAGTAAATATAAGAAAAAATGAATCTGTTCATGAGCGGGTTGGTAAAAATAGAGCTCCCTACATGTATATATCTTGTTTAAAAAAATATTTATTTTACTCAGCTATCTTCAAGGCACTATCAAAATAATAAATTGAACACGGGTTTGACAGTCAGTAAACTGTCACACAAGAAATAGATTGAATGTTGCATGTACACTAGTCCAATTTGTAATGTTGTCTTTACGTCCTTCCACATTCTTTTTTTTCAAAATCCGGGATCCGCTATCGAATATATTATGGTAGTCTGTCAATGGAGCCAGAGATACATTTAACGACCTTGACTGGCTACACAACCCTTGCACGGTAGATAAATACATCATACACAGATACACTGGCTTGTTAAAGGGACAATAAACCAGAAGTGTAAATTGCCCCAGGTATTTTAAGTATATTGTGTGTAATGTGTCAACAGCCACGTGTTAGTGAATTCAAAGATAATCAAAATGATCTAATTCACGTAGTAATCTACCATGCAGCTACGCATCATCGCAAACAACTAGCTTTGCATTGTAAGATATTTAATTATACCTCCGCTTTGAAAAAAGGGAAGTATACTGTTTAACCTCTGTCTGTCCTTCCGTCAGTCCATCAGTCCGTCAGTCTGCCAGTCAGTCAGTCCGTCCGTCCCATGAATATTTTTCGTCACATTTTTGTCAGAAACTACAATACCAGGATTTCTGAAATTTGGTTTCAGGCTTGATATAAGTCAGCTATACCGTGTGACGCGTTTTCAGATTCATCACTCAACAACTTCCTGTTTACCGAACACTTGTTTGATTTTACACATGATAGCCAAGTGGAAAATTTTTCGTCACATTTTTTTCAGGAACTACAATACAAGGATTTCTGAAATTTGGTTTAAGGGTTAATATAAGTCAGCTATACCGTGTGATGCGTTTTCAGATTTATCACTCGAAAACTTCCTGTTTACCGAACACGTGCATATTTTTACACAATTAATATTATCCACTTGCGGCGGGGGTATCATCAGTGAGCAGTAGCTCGCAGTTTCACTTGTTTTATATAAACCAACATCAAATGCAAAAGAAATATTAGAGATGGACATTTCTGATTAACTGGTGAATTAAAAATTCCATAGAAATCTCATTTATCTGGGTTTATTTTTCCAAGTTAGTCAGTATAATAGCTTAGTCGAAGTGTTTGGTCCGAGGTTTTGTCTTAAAATGATTAGCCGTGTAATTTTTTTCTCAAAAAACGAACGGCAAATTGTAATTGAAACAAAAAGAAAATAAAAAAAATAAAAGTTATTACCGGACCATAGGTGATCATAGGTTGATGAATAATCATTTAATTTGTATGACCATTTAGGCACACATGAATATTCAATTTATTAAACGATCGAGGGATACCAGCTATTTCTCCGCGCGTGGCCCTGATGAAGCTCAGAGCATTTCACACAGACGGGCTAAGAATGTAAAGTAGTGAAAATATATAAGTTATTAGCTAGCACACCAGTGGCGGATCCAGAAAATTTCATATGCACTAAATGCATAAGAGGGGGCGGGGCGGCCGCTTCAGTTATTCCCTCTATAATCAACAAATTTTCTTTTCCAGCAAAGGAGGATCTGTGTCCTGCATTCTGTATGAAAATGCTAAAAATGATAGGTATTAAAGTTTTATTCTGCTGGACAAGAGATCACCATCGATTTTAAATTTAGAGTATCAATTCTCTGCGTGTCGCCATGTCTATGAACACAAAGGACCAAAACCATAGTAGCCTTATGTAGTCGTAATCGCGTGTCGATATCGTGTCAATCGTACGGTTGTTTTGTCCGACTAACTATAACTTGAAACGGAAAAGTAGCCTTATGTAGTCGTAATCGCGTGTCGATATCGTGTCAATCGTACGGTTGTTTTGTCCGACTAACTAACTTGAAACGGAAAATGGTGGTTTTTTTTTAAAAGTAACCAAGGTCTGTCGTTTTTAACTGTTTATATGGGAATTGGTAAAAAAGTCATAGTTCAAAGTCATAAATGAGCGTAAATAAGTGTTCCGTGAAAATTGTTTTCGAAAATCTAATTTGTTCATAATTCTTTTATGTAATAAACTTATTTAAATAAATTCGTACCTTCCCTTGTCTGATCACCAGCATGGCTAAAGGTATTACTCCCAAATGTATTGTGAGGTGACACGTTCAGGTATTCAAGCGATTTCCTGTCGGACTTTCAAGTTCATGCATCGCTTCACTTCTAAGGGTATTGATCAGTGTATACGACCGATAACTTTTGAACTATCAGGTGTATAGTACATGTAGTATAAATCTCTGTCTTGCGTGTCTGGTATACTAGTCATTACTAAACGCACAAGCTTGTTTATAAATTACATTTCTGGTGTAAAGAATATTGTTTATAAAAATCTAAATAATTCCCCCCAAAAAAAAGATTTGATAAAATAAAAATCTGTTTTCACATTTTTTAGGGTAAATTTGGGGAAAAGAAAGTACTCGTTCTCAAAAGTGAAGGACAGTTTGAAACATACAAGAAATGTTGATTTAACAAAAATATACGCACTAATCGACCATTCTTTTATACGCCTTGATAGAAAGTTAAGGAACTATAGATAGTTGCAATTCAAAATAATATACATTTTTACATTGAACATAAGAAAGAAACATACATTTTGTTTATTTGGGTTAAAAGTTTTGTAAATAAACTAGTCCTCGTATGACAACAGTATGTTATCATGGGATGTCGATGGACGAAGAAGAAGAAGAGAACTTATTTGAATTAAATACAGGTCGATATTTAACTTGCCTTGGGTTCATCGAAGTTATGGACATAGTAAAATCACAGATTTCTATTTCAACAAGATTGTTCTCGAACAAAGGAAGGAGTTCGTCATCACAATTGTTGGCTATAATGTATAATGATGTGAACATGGTTCTGAAAGTACATTATGCCAAATTTCCTGTTCCGACATGCATGTTATATATGCCACTGGACAAACACTAAGTATCCCCAAGGGATGTGAATATTTTGCTGGAAAACTATTGAATATCAAAGTTTCAAATTAATTTCGGGATTTATTTTCCTTCTTGGTATTCATTTTCAATATTCAATAACAGAAGAAAGAATAAACAGTTTGTCCGCTAAATAGGGGTATTCTTGTTATAGTTATATTAAAAAATAGGGATATATGACATTAAATTGGTTCTGTCTTTTTTTTTATACATCGTTAAAAAGATGTGTGTTTAAGGTGAACGACACAAGAACCCTGTAATACTAGTACGAGAGTATAGCATGTAAACATTCCTTCTCAATAATATGGTTGTATTGGAAATATTTTCATACAGATTGACAACTCATGGTCCGATATACATGTAATATTTGCCACATGACGCCCATAGTTCTTTCTACCATCATCATCTTATTCTTTGATATTGCTGTAAACATCGATGGTTCACACCAAAACAAAATGGGAGTAATGTACCTTCTGATAGCTTGTCCGTGTTATACACTTGTGAAACTTAATATATAGACGAAATTTCGGTATTGAAATGAATCTACATCTCACAAACAGGATTTTCAAATAACGATTTTGAGCAATCGTTGTAGGTTCATGAATATTCATATGGTGCTTTTCTTTAGCGCCAATTGGAAAAAAACGTATCTTTAAATAAAGTTTGCATTATTAAACATATTCCTCAGAAATCAGTTATCATAAAACCATACAAGTTATGATAAACCTTGATAAAACACAGTTCTGTTATCATAAAACATAAAAGAATGCACTATGTAAATTGGAGTAAAATTATGAGACAGTTCTAAGCACTGTACATGTACTATAGTAAAGTTGTAAGTCTGTTCTGTCACAATGGTCCATGCAGTTATATTCATGTCTGGAAATGTCCCTGGCTGTTTATCCAAAAGATATAGTCTGGGTTTTTTTCTGTTTCCCATCGTTTTTTGAGAAATGCATTTAAGAGTGAATCGTTAACTGGGTAAAGACCAGTGGCAAATATCTCTGTGTATGTTCTGTCGATTTGGGAAGATATTTTCTAATTCATTTGAAAATATCTATATGTGTTTGCAATGTTCAATGCTTGGACTTTGAAAAGGCGCAAATAAAGCTAACTAAATATTATTTTGTTAAAAGAGGTAATACAACAAATTTAATTTTTGAAACAATTAAATAATTTTGTAAACATCGCGTGTGAGGGTTTACACGGAGTTAAAAGAAAAGACAACAGGGCAAATCTGATAAAAAAAAAATCCCGAAAATTAAACTTAAGAACAGTAATTGAAACCCCCTCCTCAAACAAATGTACCTCATGACCTGTATTATGCTGAGGTACAATTTTTTTGGTGAAAAAAATAGAATGCTGGAAGTGTTTCGATGTGCTATTGGAAAATCCTTTGAAAAAAATGGGTAGGGTTCACCTGGCCACGGCTTAGGTAGCACTTCACAGAAAATATAGTTGCAATTGAGCCACAGAATGTTGAATGACCTTCCAACCCTGGCCTTCTAATACGTTAGGCCAACTGTTAGTGTCATACATGCAAAACTACAGACCTATCTACGGAGTGCTACCATACTCACATGCTACCGATACTAGTATGCTGAAGAAGTAATGAAATTAATAGAACCAGAGCCGGATTTAGTGGGGAATGGCGTTGATAGGAGTTTTTAATAGTCTTGATTTGATTGATTGATATACATGGAAGTTTTACACTGACACAATGACTGGCTATACAACACATAGAAGTTTTTGACGACATTGACTGCCTAAACAGCCCTTTGAGTTTCTCAGTCGGCTATAAAGGGGGAATGACACGGTGTCCGCCCCTTTTGTTGAAAAATAAATATTGATTATGTAGGGAATCACTTGAGAATGATTGGAGCTGGTCCTCTCATGACATTATCAGTTAGTCTCCCCTCTCCTTATATATAAAAAAAAATCTGGATCTGCCACTGAGAACAAGTTTAATAAATTAAAAAAAAGAATGTGTCACTAGTATACACGGATGCCCAATCCGCACTATCATTTTCTATGTTTAACAGACCAGGGACTAGAAAGTCCCTGAGTGGACTGACGGAATGAGGTAATTCTAATTTGGCATTAAATTTAGAAAGATCATATCATTGTGAACATGTGTACTAAGTTTAAAATTGATTGAATATCAACTTCATCAAACACTACCTCGACCAAAAACTTCAACCTGACGCGGGACAGACGGACGAACGAACAAACGAACAGACAGACAAGAAACAATGCTGAGAATGGAACATCCTAAGTATATATTTTTAATCTTTATTTCAAAATTACACCCATAAGGGTCAAGCAATATAAACAAAGGCTCCGTGTTGAAGGCCGTACTTTAACCTATAATGGTTTAATTTTTAAATTGTTATTTGGATGGAGAGTTGTCTCATTGGCACTCACACCACATCTTCCTATATCTATTTGTAAATACAATGTAATATAAGGTAATCTTATACACTCCCAGTCCTGAAACACAAACAAAATTAAAAGTCATCTGATTGCAATCTTATTCCTATTAATACTGATGAAGTCGCTTTATCATTGATTTATAAGATACAAGTTGTGACCTTCGAAATTGTTTTATATTATTTTATTTGTATATTTTCCTATAGACTTTTAAGGTACCTCCGTTGTCTTTAAAAAAATCCCTTCCATAATATCCAAAACTTCATCGTTGATTTGAAAAAAAAAATGATTTTAGATTTTCGATTATCAATTGAAATGAACCTACTAGAGCCTCAACTTCCAAGCGCACGATAATGTCAATCATTACACATCACTTTAACCCTGAATTGACATTCCACAATCGGTCAGTATATAACATCACCTGTGTTTATAGTTACAGGGTATTTCCCGCCGTTGGAAAATCCCGTGCAGTCGACACAATTGATTTTTAACATTCTCTATCATGAGCGAGGTCAAGTTTTAGATCAAGTTAAATACATATATTTTTAACGTTAATTATTTAATTATTAAAAAAAAAACGTATCATCATTTCTTTTCTTTTCTTTTTTTTTTGCTAGTATAGTAAATAAATCTCAGTCCCGGAATGTAGATACACTTAAAATTAGACCTGGAAGTGTCTTCTTATAAAAGGAGAAACTGTCTTTCACATTAAAATTTAAAAGAATATTATCGCTCAGGCATATTTTAAATTTTGTAATAAGATGATTGATTGTTGGTTGTTTAACTTCCAGTGGCAAATATTCCATAAATGTCAGGACGAACTTAGTTTTAAGATCGAACTCTCAAAAATAATTGAAAAACAGTAATGATGACAGAAGAACTTTAATACGTGTGAAATAACCATCCAATCTTTTAAATATAACTTATTTATATTTCAAAAAGTAACAGATTAGTTTACAAGACGTGCATTGACGTACTTTCATATCTTTAAAATGGAACTTCTTTGTCTAAAAGACAACCCACGAGTTGTCGAAATCCAGTTGCATGCATACTATATACTTACATATGCACATTATGCATCGACGATCGTTGTATTACGTTACATACTGCTATACCAATTGACCCCTGATATCAACTAAGGTTAGAACTTCCTATAGGCCGTTCATTTTATTTTTGTTCCAATAAACGGTTCTTGAATCAATTATAATTTCTGAAGTATTTCCGATGAAAGCATTATTCTCAAATCGTCTTACACAATGATAAAATTGTATTTATACCACAATTGAAAAGTAATTTAATAAAACAAATGACAGATGAACTGATTAATTATAAAGATGAATGTATGTCCATATGCTCATATATATACACATTCGGACTAAAATTCGCAACTTGTCATTATCTCATCGTAGCATATTGTTAATGTTGCTAATATATGCCTTCAACCCCAAGAGGTATAAATGTGCATTTCATTCTGAAAGATTAATGGATCAGCAGGTGATCAAGATCGTTTTAAAAATTCCTATTTGCCAATGAAGTTTAAATGATCTTCTGCCTCAGACAATATACACATGTATTTTTCAATCATAAAAGTAAACCTTTAACCCCGAGAAATATAAAATCTGTTTCTCTCTAAATTTACAGAAACATTATGTGATAAATTTTTGAAAATTCCGTATATCTCAATCGATTAATGATAGTTCTGTAAACTTCTACATATATTACAATCTGTACCTCAATACAACCGTCCCTCACACTTAACGGATAATACAACGATCAATTAATGATTGAACGTCGCTCACGCATAACGGATTATACAACCGACCTTTTAATAACCGTCGCTCACGCATCACTGGTTCTATCAATGACTCAATACACACCCGTTTTATCGGACAAACGGATAATTCCCTGAGACACGGAAAATCTCCGGAGAACCGCAAAATATTCTGTAAAACGGAAAATCTACGATGAACCTCTATTTATTATCCGTTCCGCGGAGATTGGCCAAAAAACACCGAATATTTTACAAAAATCGCGGTGATTTTCCAAATAGGTCTGCCAGTGTTCTACAATGTTAATTCTCTTACCAAGTTTTCTGCTTGTTGAGACTGTTGAACAAGTTTGAATGTGTCATCTTTAGTTGGTTCCAGGACCTCTTTAGGTTCTACTATGATATCACACCAGACACGATGTCCGAATGATCTGTCATGGTCAAACATCTTCCAATGGCTTTGATAACGACCTGAAAAATATTAATAAAATTGAGAATGGAAATGGGGAATGTGGCAAAGAGACAACAACCCAACCAAAGAGCAGAAAACTGCCCAAGCCTACCAATAGGTCTTCAACACAGCAAGAAAACCCCACACCCAGAATGGCTCCAGCTGACCCATAAAGAAAATAGGTTACTAGTGCAGCTATAAAGTCACTATATATATCTGATAAGAATGGACCAACTTTTTTATAATTTGTTTTTTGTTTTCTCATTTTCTTATGAATATGTAATCATAAATCCATGTTTCTAAGATATTACAACATCTTATTTTTTTTAAGCTTGTACATAAAGTGGTAGGTTTTACAGTCTTCAGAATCAAAAATATGTCTTCAAAGAATTTGGTCGAACAGCAATTAGAATGTGTCTGGTTAACAATCAGGTGCTACGACACTGCTTCTTCTATTCAGAACTAAAAATGTTTCATCTGAACACACTTGGTAAAATTTAATAAAGGCTTTTTTTTTTATTCCACCTCCATTTTCATTGTAAAAAATATTCTAAGCACTCATTCATCCATGAAATTTCCCTGACGATTGTATGTATGTTTTAATGGAATAGGCCTACCTGGTTTTTGAGGAGCTACAAGTTCAACAGTTATCTCGCCTTCTTCTGCTGGTTTCAATTTTGGTACATTTTCTTCCTTACGAACAGTTGGTATACAATCATAGACTACTTTCAGCTAAAATATAATCAAGGAAATGTTTAATAATGCTATATAATTCAAAAGAACCTACTCCTTTGCACTTGCTCTTCATTAGCAATGAACATTTAAGTCCTTTCTTAGGCAAATAACTTGTATATAAATGAGTATATAAACACAAGGCAAATAGGAATAACCAATATTGCTTTCAGTAATAATTGCTTGTTTATAAATAGACGAAAACGTAAGCAACAGAAACCACAGCATAACCTCCTAATTTGAGAAAGGCAAATAAAATATGGAAGAGCTACAGTTATATAGTAGTTTATATAAATGTACCTTTGTTGAATCAGTCCATTTAGATGTTCCTGCATTTCTTATTCTCCAAGTTTTCATTAGTCTGGTTCCTGGTTGTACTCTGGTTCCATCTGGTATAGTTACATCATACAAGAAATCAGCAGCCATTAAAAGTTCACTGAAAAATAATTTTCTTTACAATTTGCAAAATTCTCAATATTCTGAAATTTAAACCATAATTTGTGTAAAACTATGAACTAACACATTTGAATGTTATATTACAACTAGCATGGTATAGTAACAGCATAGGAGAAACAAGTGAAACTGCGAGCTACTGCTCACTGATGATACCCCCGCCGCAAGTGGATAATATTAATAGTGTAAAAATATGCAAGTGTTCGGTAAACAGGAAGTTGTCAAGTGATCAATCTGAAAACGCATCACACGGTATAGCTGTCTTAGATAAACCCTGAAACCAAATTTCAGAAATCCTTGTATTGTAGTTCCTGAGAAAAATGTGACGAAAGTTTCATGGGACGGACTGACTGACTGACGGACGGACTGACAGACAGAGGTAAAACAGTATACCCCCCTTTTTTAAAGCGGGGGTATAATAAGCAGCCAATAAAAGTTCACTGAAAAATAATGGTCCATGATGCATTTGGCATCAATTTGCAAAATTTCCAATATTCTGAATTTTAAACCAACATATGTGTAAAAATATCTAGATTTGAAAAAATTCTTCAAAGTGTTTTCATGTTAATGAACGGACACTGTTAGGCAGCAATATGCCCTCCATACACCCCTTAATCAATAGCCTATTTTTATTTCAAAAACCCATTAAATATGTATGTTCACAGCTGCATTTATGAGTTATAATTACATCAAGTATGGTACATTAATTCCTTTTTCTCTCTCTCTCTCTCTTGAATTCTATCACTCATTCTCTCTTTCTTTTTAACTTAGTTTTTCCCTGTTGTATATGCAGACTTGTATATAACATCATTCTTAAAAGAATATAACAACTGCTGAAGTTCTACATTCATAAATCACTCATTCTGTCTCTCTTTCTCCACTTTCCTATACATGTAATTCATTCTCTCTCTTTCTCTCTCTTATACTTACACAGTTGCATGTCTGACTTGCATAACATCATGTTTTGAAGATTCTAACCACTGTTGAAGTCTATCTTCTTTCCTTTTTTGTTTTCTCATTATTTTTTCTTCCTTTTTCCTCAGTTTGTCTTGTTTGTGCGATAGCTGAGTCTTTAATCTAAATTTGAATGAAAGAAGTATAATTACATGCTTTCATAATACAATGTTGGAAATATAAAATCCTTCACTGCAACAAGTGTATTACAATATTTCTCTACTCGAGATATTTAAATTTTAATATTTAAAGCATGGGGCTTGCAGAGCTAAAAACGATTAAAAATTTAAAACTGTTGTGTTATAGTGATGGAATCTGTTTCTCTATTAATTTTTATCCTTCTTTTTCAAAGATTTGCAGAAAGTTGTGTTCTTTCTATAAAGTGATGTCATCAGACATGAACACCTTTTTGCAAGAAGTCACAATAAGAAATTTAGAAGAAATCAAGAAATTTTTATGTCATACTTAAATTTGGACCAATCATTTACTGAGGGTAGATATTACCCTAGTGATAATAAATTTCTCACATCCCTCAGGAAATATGAAAATAGCATAAAATTAGGGAACAATGTGGTCAAAATATGGAACCTGTTAGGGACAACATCAAAAGTTCAATGAAGGATAAAAAACTTAATTCACATAGTTTTTTCACTGCCCCCCCCCCCTAACTTAATTTGGGAAAAATTGATTGACCCATATAGATATATGTAAAAATCAATGTCAGATAACCACATCTTGCAGCAGTTCAACCCCACCACCCCTAAACTATTTGAATTAACTTTGTTATCTTACATTGATCTTTTGATGTTGTCCCTTACCATATTTCACTCTGGTTTCATTTATTTTCATGGGAACCAATTTTCTAAGATTGAGCCGAAATTGTATTTTCATGGATAATTCTTGGTTCATTTTTATCCTAACAATTTGTATCTCAGAAATGATTATGAATCAACTTCCTACATGGGATTTTTTTTTGGTTGATGTAATACATGTAATATAATCAGAAATGAAGAAAAGAGTTGCCCAAGCTTTTCAAACAAAGACTGGACACACGATTTAATTAAAAAGTAGTTTATCATAAAATTTTATTCTCACTGACAAACCATCAAAACAAAGTTAAACGTAAACTTACTTATCCATTTTAGCTTTCAGTAATTTTTCAGCACTTTCAAACAATGGTTGTCTGGCTTCAATATGTTCAGTTGAAGATGATCTGTAAATTATCTGTTTAAGAAGAGGAGTTTTATTGCGGAGTCTAACTGGTCGTCTAATCTTCAGGAACACATGATTGGGGTCATGAACTCCGTGGATGGCCTCACATTCTTCACATAAATCATAATCACTACAATTACTACAAAAGAAAAAGAAATAAAGATTTGAATGGATAAATTTTACTGTTAAATAATCAATGAAATCATGCACATTTAAGAAAATCAAATCAAGACTATTCCATTAAAATGTATGTGGGAGGGTAGGAAGGGAAGTTTAATCATTGAATGTGGATCAGGTATCTATTTCAGTATGCGTCTATTACCATTTATATGCATTTTTATCTGAAAAATGGTTCTTGGTTGTATGGATTTTTTTAAATTCCCTTCTGACCTTCTTAATGGAATAGCCCTTATATCAAAATAAGTATTAATTTTTTTTCCATTTCTTTTAACATAGATTATTTACATACATGCATATATGGCATCATACATGCATATGGCCTCAATCTATTTCTTTTATAAAGCAATAAGATAAAATTGTGTGATTTTCTTTGAACAAATCAAACTGAAGTTTGAATTTTAGCTTTCTCAACAATTGTTTAGAATTTTTGTCGGGTTATTTAAAGGAAGTATGTTATTTTTGTAGCAGTTTTTAAATTCATAGAAATAGGATTTCCATAGAACCCTGCTCAATGCATATAAAATGCATGGAAATAGCAATGTGTCAAAAGAATTTGTTTTTACATTTCATAAACATACCAGCATTTGTATCTAGCTCCTACAATGGTCCTCTCACAGAAATCACAGGTTACATGCTCATGGTAGTATATTGCTGTAAAGAAAGTAAACGAGTCTAAATTGAAAACTACGTTCAAACCTATGATTGCGTTGGATAAAAAATCGCAATTTTTATATGTGTGCATGTCAAACAAATTTCGTTGTAGAAGGGTCTAAAAACAGCACAAACAACATTTTCCAAAAGACCAAAAAAAGTGAAAAAGTATATTTAAACAAAACGCATTTGACTAACAGGTCGAACAACTGATGTTCTTTAACCCTGCTGACTGCCATTGACGATTGCCAAATAAAATTGATAACAAGATGTGACAAACTGGATCTGAATATAAATTTAATACGTCACAGAAAAAAAAGAAAGTATACACACAAAATAATAATACTTGATCAAGAATGCCCAACCTCTGAATATTATGAGTAACGACACACCACATTTTTGTACAATACTTAAAGAGTAATAGATTTAATTATTATGTTTTGTTTGTGATTCTAGTTTTAGAAGGGTCAGCTTAATCTTAATGTGTTACACAGCCTTGTACAATGCATTTTAATTGACAGTGAAATGTCCATGTAGGGTCAAATTTGCTGTAATATGCTTACCAGGATATAAGACATGTGAAAATTCCTAGACATAAAGTATTTCTACATTACACAACTTTGATCTGTAAGTTTGTCTCACTAACAATAGTATTAGACAGTATATGAAGAAATCTATGTATTCACATTCCCCATTTCCATTTACAATTTTATTGTAGGATATTACCATTATACCAAAATTGCAGATCAGTAAACATTTAATTTTTAATGGTAGAATTTAATTGTTTACTTGGCAGTAAACAAAGTTAATTTAATAAAAAAAAATCATCAGTTTCATACAGAAAAAGATCAAATCGTCTGATCAAACATTTTATTTTCAATCTGCAGTTAAATTCTAGCTTTTATCAAAACAGATGTTTAACATTTTCAATCAGACAAAATTTGAATATATCCTTTGTTTCTGTTTTTTTTGTTATATTTTTTTAAATGTTGATAAATTTCTGTTGTTGTTTTTGCATTTTTGTTTATAATAATATTGTTTGATTGATACATACGATGTGAAGTTGTTCCTTCTACTGTTCCCACTTCTTTGTTCTTTACTGGTGATGAGATAGGAGTATCTTCTGTCTTTGTTGGGGATGCAGGTGTTTCTACAGTAGTATCAGGGTTACCTCCCTTCATTGACTGGATCACTGCTCCATCTAATCCTTTCAATACTTGTTTCACTGTTTTCCTGGTAACATCTCTTACAATTTCTGTTCTCAATTCAAGTTTTAACTGTAATAAAGAAGGAGTGTCAGACATACAAGTACATGTAATAAAGGATTTGCACTTTGTATTTTTCTCAAAGTGGTGTAAAAACACTATTAATCAATCATTTTCTCAAGATAAGCCTTACATTTTTGAAATCATATCATGAGATAAGATTAGAGAATAAACTTAAAGCAGTATCATTTCATTGATATTTAAAAAAAAACTACAATTCAGAGACATTTTTGTACAGACATACATGTATATATGCTATCAAGAGAACTTTACTGCAAACTGTTTACAATTAATAAATATTTTGTTTAGCTCTTCAAATATCTTTTAATGAGCTCCATCCTTCAAAACATTTCTGTGGTGATCCCTGAAGGATAAACATTCAATTAAAATCTTACTAACTTTAATTATTACTAGACAATTATAAGGAAATCAATTTGGACTATTGACAGGTTAGTGCAGGGCTAGAAGTTGTCAGCACAGACTTGTGTCCATTTAAGGATGTTTGCTGCTCAGCTTCATAATAAATAACTTTTCATAAAACTACTATATATTGATAGGGGATTAATTGAAGAATAAAAAAAGCCAAAAAAATATAGGGGTCAATGTGCTTGTTTTTGAGATATTAGCCATTGGAATTTTGGCAGGAAAATGTTCTCTCTTGATTTTTCATAGCTTTATCATTGACCAGATAAAGTTCTCAAAAACTATTAAAAAATAAATAAAATTCTATGATACTTTTACAAATGGCTTATAATCATACATGGAAAAGATTTATAAAAAGAAATATGGGGGTTCATGGGCAAATTTTTTAAGGCATTTAAATGGATAAAACCAGAGGATTTCGAAAATCTGACAAAAAATCCAAAACATGACAAGTAAACATCCTTAAATCAAATTGCCACATAAACTAATACTCTGAGTATTTGTGTTTTGAAAAAGCATACCTGTTGCATGTATTTGATGAACACATCATACGGCATAGCAGCATCATCTGAAGTTTCAGCCTCTTCTTCATATCTGAGTCGTCGTGACCTCTCTGCACTTTTACAATGGCGTCTTTTATACATGCGATCATGTTCTAATGTCTTTTCAGACTTTCTAACTTTTTGTCTTTGGCTAAAACATTGAAAACATAAACTGCTGATATTTACTAATAATTCTGGTTAATACAAATTAGGAGATAACTGTATTGTATTTTAAGCTCCGACGGCATCAATTGGGGATTTGATGGTCGCAAATTATGTTTACTGGTGACGCGTTAGCTGTATTCTTTGGGAGCTTAAAATACAATATTGTTATCTCCATTCTAATGAAACTGATAGAAAACAACGTTAAAACATGTATTTAAAATCTGTCATATGCCGTCTGCGCTTGCGCGTACGTCCCATAGCATCAATTGTCAATTGATGCCATGTAAATAAGTGACGTTATCCAATCAAAATGAACGTTACAAACGTTGTTGCATTAGAATTTAAAATGATTATATGCAACTCTGTCAGGGAATAGAAGTTCATATAATATAATATTTCTCCCATGCACAAATATTACAAGAACAGAAATAATATGATTGTTTATATTAAAGTTTCCAGAGATCTTCTATTAGGAGTTACAAAAAATATGTTGTCAGCTCCTTCAGCCAATGTTGACCTTGGATGATTTTGCTGTAATCTTTGGGACATTTTGGTTTTATGCTCACAAGTTCTTATAATTCAACATCCAAATACTGATCACATGGCCTTTTGAAATTCAGCTGAAAACTATTAGTACCTTGACATAAACTACTCCAGTCTCTTCATCTTTCTGTCCATCAGATGGCTTCACTTCTCCAGCCTCCTTCTTCTCATCTTCTGATGGAGTAACAATGTCAACTGTACGTGCCATTTGTTTTTCTACTTCTTTAGATCTAATCAATGGCTTACTGTCTTCATGGAGCCTGTGTATTTTAAAGAAAATGTCTAAATTTACAAAACAGAAGAGATCAATGCCTTTATTAAACTGCTATCAGTATCATTTCTTTTCATGTTTTTGGCATTCACAATATTTCTAATTAGTAAACACTTTTTGTACACAGAAAATGAGACAGACATTAGACCAATATATAGATAAGAAAACATGAATATCAGTCTTTCCACTCAACAATAGGCCGACCATTCGAGGTTCACCTCTATAAGACCAATAAATTCTAAGCTTGGATACTGTAGATTCAAAGTTAATAGTCAAACTAGATTATGTATAGGACAAACCAGTTCTGAGGGTTGTTGCAAGCACTTATATATAAATTTCTTAGGATGTTTGTTAGGTTCAGAAAATATTTTTAAATTGTGTACACAGCAGTGCCTACAAAAGATCAATAAGTATTGGATACTGAAAAAACAGAGTTCATTACCACATTTCTAATTTCGCTAACTCTGTCTCACTAGAACAGGAATCTCCTTCTTGTTCTTTCTGAGCTTCTGTGTTCTGCTGAGGTTCAGATCTTGGGTCAACAGAAGATTCCATCATTATCTTTACATCAGTGTCACCACCTGGTGTCTGTGGAGAATTATCTCCCCTGTGTGTTTCCGGATCTACTGGTTGTCCTGTGAAATTTCTCAGTTTTAGATGTAAAGTACTGGAGCAATTCTGTGCAACCTGGAAAAAGAATTACAGAAATGTTTCAGCTATTGCTATTATTTGCCATAAAACATCACAAAATACATAACAGAGGGGGAGGTCAAGGGGTACCCTTCTCCCTTCTCCCACCCCTCTTCTCCTTTCTCCTATCCCTCTTCTCCTTATTTTTTTTTTAATTTACCGGAAAAAAGAGAGATATTTTTTTTTCTTCATATTTTATTTTTTTCTCCAACTTTTTCTCCTTTCTCCCAGCCTTCCTCTCCTTTCTCCTACCCCCTTTTTCCTTTCTCCCACCCCTTTCTCCCTGTCTCCCTTACCCATGTCCTCCCCCTCATAACATATCAAATCTTTAATAAAAGAACAGAGTTCCAATCTCCCTATATTATTTTATCTATCCAAGTAAAAAAGGCAAAAACTTAATTAAACACTAATTTGTTCTTTAAAACAATTTATAAATATCTTAGACATGTTAGAAAAATGAAGGCTTCAGAGCAAATGCAATGCAATTTTCTGTATAATTCATTTTCAAGGGGCATAAATCATGTAAATTGTTAAAAAATATTTATCAGCACTGATTTTTGAACATATATCTAAGACATTGCTTAAAAAGTCGGACCACACCTGATAGCAATAACAAGCCTGGACAGATGAACCCCCCTTCCTATTTCAATGTGTTTTCGCTGGAGATAATTACGCAAGATTGCACATTTACTGCATAGTTTTAATAAATTAATATGCAACTTGAACTTTCTTAAGGTGCTACCCAACACAGGTCACCTTCACTAAAATTAATTTGGCTCGTTTAATTTTCATAAATTTGAACAAAGTATTTTCTTTGACCCTTTGACAAAAATATAAAAATTTCAAAAAATTTGAACCAACCGTTTTATCAGAAAAATTTCACTGGTTATAGAGCAGTTTGACAAATACTAATTTTGATCATTGAGAAGCTAAATATTCCCTTAACAACACAACGTAATTAAAACGTTTGGCTGATTTTACAGAGTTATCTCCTTGCAGTGTTTGGTACCACCTTAACCTTAAACATGTTAAAGCTAAGGTAAATACAACTTAACCTGTCTTCATGTCTGATCTTACCTGTAGATTTTTAATTATATAATGAATGAGAATGACACACTGATCTGACAACTCTTAACATTTCATAAAAGCTGATGAAACTGAATCTCTACTTAAAAGTTTTTATCAATCTACTTACTTTGAAAGCTTCTTCTAACTCTTCTTGACTGCTTAAAATAATCTAAATAAGAAAAGCAAAACAGATTGTGAGCAAGAAGTCATTATAATATACACATGTAACAGGTGCCTGCTGAAAGTGAGATTTTTAATATTAATAACCTAGCTAGAAAAACTTTTAACTGTAACATTGCAATAACAATGAATGACATGATGATTGCCATTGGTGAAGCAGGATCTGCTTACTTTTCATGACATCTGAAATCCCCAAAATATTTTGTTGGGGTTTCTATTGCTAGTATTAAAATGATTATAACACATTATATGTCATGTGTTTACTACAACAAACAACTTTGGAAAAGCTTATCAATTGTTGGTATTTTAATCTTTCAGTTAGTTTTTCAGATAATTTTTGGAGCGAAAAGTACAGAATAGTGAATAGAATGTTGTGTATCCATCAACTACCATCTAATTATAAGGTAAACAAGTAATTGGGACTGACAAGTAATTAATAAAATTGAGAATGGAAATGAGGAATATGTCAAAGAGACAACAACCCATCCCCAGAGCAGACAACAGCTAATCTATTAAATTATCTAACGATACATTTTGTCATGACCAGGAAGAAATAAGCATTAATACTTACATAATCACCATCTGTATCAACGTAAAACACTTCTACATTTTCACAGTCATACTGGACCTTCAACTGAAAGACAACATACAATGTACATGAACAATAAATGTTATCATATTATGTACATGTAAGTGTTTTAGATTAAATGTAAGCCTGAGTCATGTTCTATCTTCTGTCTAATTCCTGATATTTATGACTTATGAAAATGTCTGTCATGTCTGAATTAAATTTGGTTTCACAAAATATCTACATTCAAAATCTTTAAATTTAACATCATAAATGTTGACATCAGATTTATTATTTTATTTTCATGATTTTATTCATTTGATGATAAATTTAAAACACAACAAACGTTCAACTTTTTTTGGTGAATATTAACATGTTTGACAGTCTTGCAGTACAAAGAAGAAGTTGAGCAAAAAAACAATTAAGAATTAAGTTGAAGCTTTATTCAAAATATTATGAAATTACTGTGTGCAGTACTTTGTCAAAATGGGTGACTATAGTTCTTTATTTAGATACATTGTACAAGGTAAATACATGAAATATGAACTCTATGAGAGGTGAAATGAATTTACCTACAAAAATACCAACATTGGGGATTGATATATATAGCTGGACAACTCTTAATCTAAACAGGTATACATAAAAAAAAATCCCTTTGCCTTGAATCTGCATCTTGATCAGCTGATTGAGCAATATGCTAATTACGAATTCAACTTTCATTTTAAAGTACAGAAATACAGATCACATCTGAATAATGTATTTATTTAAATACAACGTTATCAATAATACAAATCATGTTAAATTAGAACTATGTTTGACGACTTTCATAAAGAGGTCATATGACATAAGATTTCTGACTTTACCATGGCTTCCAGATCTCGCCATTGTGTCTTTGGATTTAGTTGAAATATTTGTGAAGCTTCGTTGTCCCCTTCGTATCGCACATTTATTGCTATAAGTTCGTCCATTTCTACCATGTGGCTAAGTGTCGATGTTCCCAATTAATGTGTATTCGAGAAATTCACAATATTATACTTTCATCTTCCTTTCTTGTTGACAAATATGACGCATTACCATCTAAACACAAATCTGAATGTACAGGAACACATAGTGCAATATCTTGACGATTTTTCATAAAAATCACGTAAAATTAAAACAAATATGCATGGGTTATTCTAAATTCCGTACACAATTTTTTCATATGTAGGTTTTGTCTGCAGCATTATTTAAGCAAAGCTAATATTTTTAATGCGACGGATTAGATTCTAGCGCATTAATATTATATTTTCTATTTTTAGAAATTATCTGAGTGACGTAAAAATTGATCGCTATTGACACGTCTGTTTTGAAACATGACGAATTTAGATATGACAACATTTTGTCGTCCCAAATATTTACTCCGATTATTCGAGATATCTGATTAATTGATAATTTCTCGTGTTTATTTGTCATTTTGGACCTTTTTAACGCGGACATGGACTCGGAGGAGTATATTGAACTTGATCATTGTTGAAGGCCGTATGGTGTCAAATATATATATACATATTATAGTAAACGTCTTTTCTCGGAGGGGGACTCCAATACTTGATTGCTAGGGACGCTGGGTTTCAAATTTATTCTGTAACCCCATTATACACCCTTTTCATATAATTTAGATTTCAAAAACTTCATGTATGCCTACTAACAAATTGAAAACTGTTCCTTATTTTTAGTCTTGTTATCTTAGAAAGTCTTACTGATTAAAATACTACAATAGGTAGCTATTTGACAATTTAGTAGTGTCAACCCTGTGATTATGACCCGTGTATATAGCATATTAACCCTGAATACACCGTTTGGTGGTGCGCCTGTCAGATGCGGAACGTACAGATTAGGTAATAGGTAACAGGTGAATATACTATTGGTATCGGTATCGGACTCGACCCGGAACTTCTTAATTATTGGCAATATTAATTACGTGGAAAACAAAAGGGCCTGGATTGGTGTAATTTTCAATCTACACCTTTGTACTATATTAGTGATATATAAAGTTGAATTCTTTGATTCGTCGTTTTTACGTGATGAAGGCTGAAAAATTGGACTTCGTAATTTTAGTATTATAGATTTTTAAAATATGACGTCAAAACATTATTGAAGATCAAATCAGGAGACAAATTTCCGGGGTTCATTTTTAACTTTCAAATGAATTGATTTAATTTTTAAATATAATAATTGACCATTAATAATGTAAGATTCTCAATAGCATATTTATATATATATATGTGATATGTAGATCATACCCCAAATCAATATACCGTTATCAAACGTAAATGCATTTTAATATAGGATGTCATTAAAAAGGAGGGTCATTCTTCAATCGTAACTACTCGGCCATTCTCGCTACGCAGTACAATAGTTATTTCTTCGTGCAACCAGAAAGGCCGAGTTGTTCCGATTGGGTCATTCTTATATAAAATCTCGCAAAATTATGACCCATATTTTTGGCACATCCCCGTATACCCAATAATAGGAAGTTACCCCCCCCCCCCCCAAAAAAAAACTTATTAATAAGTTGACCTTATCATATATAATTCTGATAACTTTCCCGAGCTATTCACATATTTTGAATTTCAAGCTTGAAAAGGTGACCTAGGTATTCCAGCGGCAGTTCATATATATATCACCTTGTACATACAGGACTGAAGTGGACCCTCCGAGCGTCTATATATATATATATATATATTGAGAAGCTTCTTATTTTTATAATTAATTTATATACAGCTGCATGTCCAGGATGTTTCAAGTTTGTCTTAATTTCATGTAGAGAAGGAACTCTTCTTATACCCTTCAGAATCAGAACACGAATTGTGTTTTTTTGGTAATTGTTTTATTTTTTCAAGGTTCGTGTTGCGGATTCATGATTCATAAAAAGGGGCTTGATTTTTAACACTGCCGAGCAAAGCGAGACGATATTTTAAGGAGCGATTTTATGTTAAAATCGAAATGGGCGTACGCATTGCGCAGCGGGACAATACGCCCTCTACAACCTCATGGGTCCGCCGTTGGTCAACAACTTTAGTATGTTGCAGGTTGGATGCGTGCTCTACGATCGAAGACGGAAACAGAGAAATGACCAACCAGAATGAACTCATGGTAGATGCTGCAGGATTACAATTGTGTATGCAAAAGAGTGTTTTGTCTACAAAAGACTCATCAGTATCGCTCGAATAAAAAAAATAAAAACATGCAAACAAGTTTCTAAGTTGGAAAGTATTTGAAGACCCAAAATTCTGCCATACACAGCTGCAGCTAGTTGATACTAGGATACTAGGATCGTTAATTAGATTATCTTTTGCAGTTAATATAAATATTTCCGCCTACCTACTATTTTCATTATGTTTGTTTTGACTATGTATTTGCCATAACCAAAATTGTTTTTTTGTTTTTTTCCCAAATAAAGATGCATGTATTTTTTTATATTGAAATTGAGAACGGAAATGGGGAATGTGTCAACATGGTCAAAGAGAACAAACCGACCATAGAGCAGAAAACAGTCGAAAGTCACCAATGGAGCGAGAAACTCCAGCACCTGGAGGAGTCCTTCATGCTGGTTATATTTGTATATATACGTGGTGTCTTGCAGTTACATGGGAGATATTGTCATTTTCGCGACGCCAAACTACGACTTATCACGGGAAAACATTCTTTTTTAAAATGCCATTTGGTTTGATTACGTAAGACGGTCAGGTGTTCTAATTTACATAAATATACAGCAAAAATTTTTTCTACATTCGTGAACATTTGATAAATATGAGTTATTTGAAGAAAAAAAAAATTGCACAAATTTAAACTACATTAATATAAAACAGAATTTACAAATAATATAACAAAAAGCTTGTGTTTATCTTTTAAAACAAAAAAGTTGTGTATTTCTGTCTTAAGGAAAGATACATCCACAAATCCGAATTTTGAGCATATGTATAAAATTTCGACCTCGTTGCCTACATGTATGAGGCAACTATCCATAAATGATAAATGAAGTGTCAATGGATGTATGCAATTATATATGGCTTGCCTGTGTAAAACCAACGACTTAAAATTGGTATCTGCTGATTCCACACCAAGTACGTGTCAGTAAGGAGTTAAAACGAAGACGTTTGGGATAGCAGTCATGCAAGATAATGTTAATAAAGCCCAAAGCTATCATAACGATTTGCTACAAACCCTGTACAAAACCTTAACAAAAGACATGGTCCTTAATTTGATATCTTAAAGGAAAAAAATGCTCATTATCCAACTTTTTAAACGGCTTTTATGTAATTACTTGATAACTGTATTCAGGACATTGCAGTTTTTCCTGTAACCAGCATATATGTTACTGTAAACCCTAATTCTTTTAAAATTTATGCGGTTATTATTTATATTTTTGCCCCCCCTTCTTATTATCATGATTTTTGCTCTTTATTCTCTTTCTGTTATTCCCGTACACACCCTCATATAACAGGATGATTTTTGTCAAATAGATTAAAGAAAGATATCGATTGTTTTCCCCAAGTAAAACAAATACAATTCTGGAATACCGTGTAGACAGGAACATCATAATTATATTCACGGAAAATGTCCGTGTATATAATTATAGACATGTAAGTGAGAATTACAAAGTTTCACAGGAAACAGAAAACTTGATTAATATTTTTCAAGTTTAATGGGAAATAGTTATAGCTCAATAGATATTCTGAAATTCACATCTATCACTCAGGCTCTAGCAAACATATACATCACGCTACAAAGAAGCACTGCAGGGTTGTCATGCATTTGACCCGTCCGTCCGTCCGTCAGTCATCATGATTTTCGGGTCGTGATAAATCAATAACTTTAAAATCGGATCGTAATTACCATAAATGGACATTTGATTACACATAATGAAAATTATGAATATTCGATTTGATTTTCGATTAATACTACGTCTAGTTAAGGTCAAGTTCAAAAATTGATAAAAATCTTAATAAATTTATTAAAATACCCTGAAAATATTTTTTGTTTAAGATTACAAGTTAAGAATCTAACAACACTGCATTGAACCAAACACAAAAGTATAGGTCGTATATACGAGTTGCATGTAAATCCTGAATTATCTCATAGGTCAAGGTCATATCCCCCTACATCCAATCGAAGTTGTGGTGAAAAGGGGGCGAGATTATGAAAAAATTTGACTCAGATAATTTTCAATTGGATGTTGTTGGTTTTTTTTATGAGGAGGGGGATTTTTATTTTACAACTTTTTTTAAATTTGGGGGACTTATTTTTATTATGGGGTGTTATCTATCTACAGGTAGATAACCAATAAAATTTCAAGATTTGTGCTTCATAAGAAATATTAAAGTTATATTTATACCAACAAAACATACTTAACAAAGCTTAAACAAACAAAAAACTAGATTGATACAAATGGCACAGGGGCGGATCCAGCCATTTCAAAAAGGGGGGAGGGGTGTTCTAACTATATGTCCCCATTTAAATGCATTGATCGGCCCAAAAAAGGGGGGTTCTAATCCCCCACCCCCTGGATCCGCCAATGTGGCAGGTTTGGACATTGGGCCAGCAATTTTCAAGTGTTAGGGACAGAAGCTTGATGGTTACCAGATTTCTAACCCATTGATTTTTTTACATGAATGATGATTATAACAACATTTATAATTCACGAAAAGGTATATTTTACATGTATATATATCTGCATTCTTTTCTATGATACAAACAGGTAATGCATATATGTAAAGGGTAAGGAAATAAACGTGCCTAGTCAAATTCAATTTACTTAGTAGTTTTCTTTATTTCTTTCCCCTTCAAAGTAATACTATTGATATTGATGCTGGACTTAGTTCGTCTCTTGAAATCTTCCTTATTGGCCTAATACACATATATTGCCGATTATAATTTAATTATATTTTTCTTGATTTCAAAATTGTATCAGATAATTTTTGGGATGCACATCAGTGTTCTACATGTAGTTCATACTATGATGAGACTCAAATGCTGCATTGATATCCTGCAGTATTTTGCATTGTCCCTAATGTGTCTTCAAGTTCTATTGTTGATGTTGCTGTATGAAAAAGTAAAACAACACTACTGAATTCCAAGGAAAATTCAAAAACAGGAATCCTCACATTAAATGGCAAAATAAAAAGCTCAAACACATAAAACAATTGATAACTGTCATATCCCCGACCCAAAAATATACTCTATAACGAACAGCCACAAATATTAGAGGTCTGCGTATTGTATACACATGCTCTCTTTTTTTTAAATTTTAAGTTGACTTCTTTTTCTTTTGTTTTATTTTTCTTCATTTTGCCATCTTAAATAAAGGCAATAGTAACATATATCCCACATTTTCTTAAATACATGTTTAATTTATTCTAGTTAGAATGTTGCATTTTTGTCGAGCCTTCGACTTTAGTCGAAAAAGCAAGACCAAGCGATCCTACATTCCGTCGTCGTTGGCGGCGTCCACAAATATTCACTCTGTGGTTAAAGTTTTTGAAATTTTAATAACTTTCTTAAACTATACTGGATTTCTACCAAACTTGGACAGAAGCTTGTTTATGATCATAAGATAGTATCCAGAAGTAAACTTTGTAAAAATAAAATTCCATTTTTTCCGTATTTTACTTTTAAATGGACTTAGTTTTTTCTGCGGGGAAACATTACATTCACTCTGTGGTTAAAGTTTTTAGAATTTTAATAACTTTCTTAAACTATCCTTGGTTTGTACCAAACTTGGACAGACACTTGTTTATGATCATAAGATAGTATCCAGAAGCAAATTTTATAAAAAAATAAATCCATTTTTTCTGTATTTTACTTTTAAATGGACTTAGTTTTTTTCTGCGGGGAAACATAACATTCACTCTGTGGTTAAAGTTTTTAGAATTTGAATAACTTTCTTAAACTATCCTTGGTGTGTACCAAACTTGGACAGATGCTTGTTTATGATCATTAGATAGTATCCAGAGGCAAAATTTATAAAATAATAAATCCATTTATTCCGTATTTTACCTTTAAATGGACTTAGTTTTTCTGCAGGAAAACATTACATTCACTCTGTGGTAAAAGTTTTTAAAATTTGAATAACTTTCTTAAACTATCCTGGGTTTGTACCAAACTTGGACAGAAGCTTATTTATGATCATAAGTTAGTAAATTTTGAATAAAGATAACTCCATTTTTTCTGTATTTTACTTTTAAATGGACTTAGATTTTCTTCTAGTTAACATTACATACAGTCTGTAGTTAAAGTTTTCAACACATTTATTAGATTCATTAACTGTCCTAGATTTTTACCAAACTTGGACAGAACCTTCTTACAATCATAGGATAGTATCAAGAGGAATATTTTTATTGATTTTTTGCCTCATTTTTGTTGAACCTGCGATTTACAGCAAAAGTAGGCGAGACACTGGGTTCCGCAGAACCCTTACAAATTTTTTCGACAATTATCCAAACTTCAAATAATGTACAGTCAGTTAGTTTAATCTATATATTAAAAGTACAAGGTCATCCTTTTTATTGATCTTTATTCCCCAATCTTTTCAAATGCCTACCTTAATTGGCTTCAGTTGATTGTCATTTGTTACATTCTAATGAGATTAATAACAACAGGAGTAAAAATATCTGGTAGTTTTTTTATTCTTTTTTAATGCCCTGCTTATATGGACAGATCTTGAAAGACACTTGTCTATTGTCTGAGACTGTATGTTGACATCCATGCAGTATTATTATTTTTTTTTTTTGTATAGTTGTAGTTTGTATATTGACATAAATATAACTAGAGGCTCTTACAATTATCTCTATCTGTAATGAACTTGGCCCATTGGTTACAGAGGAAAATATTTGGTAAAATTTACAAAAAATTACCGAATTCACAAAAAATTGGTAAAAAATGACTATATAGGGCAATAAATCCTTGAGGGGTCAACTGACCATTTTGGTCATGTTGACTTATTTGTAGATCTTAGTTTGCCGAACTTTATTGCTGTTTACAGTTTTTTCTCTATTTATAATAATATTCAAGATAATAACCAAAAATGACAAAATTTCCTTAAAATTGCCAATTCAGGGGCAGCAACCTAACAACCGGTTGTCCAATTTGTCTGAAAATTTCAGGGCAGATAGATCTTGACTTGATGATCATTTTTACTCATATTAGATTTGCTCCAAATGGCTCGGTTTCAGAGTTATAAGCCAAAATATACATTTTCCCCCTATGTTCTGTTTTAGCCATGGTGGCCATCTTGGTTGGTTGGTCGGCTCTCCGGACACATTTTTTAAAGTAAATACCCCAATAATGATTGTGGCTGAGTTTGGTAAAATTTGGCCCAATAGTTTCAGAGGAGAAGATTTTTGTAAAAGTTAACGACGGCGGACGCCAAGTGATGAGAAAAGTTCACTTGGCCTTTTAGGCCAGGCGAGCTAAAAATAGAGATGTCTTGTGGTACTGTAAATTCAGAAATTATTGTGATGTTTTTATTATTGCAAAAATGTGGGCAGGTTGTTATTGCAATAATTTAAACTCTCATTTTCAAACTATTTATATAAGTCAAACAGGATTTTTCTCAATATCGCAAAAAATTAGAATCCCATTTTAGTCCAAAATGATAAAATCACAATAATAAATGCACACAATAATTTCGAAATTTACAGTATCAAAAGTACAAGATAAACCTTTTTATTCCCCAATCAGTTTTTATGCCTACCATAATTAGCTTGATTGTCCTTTGTAACATTCATATAAGTTTAATAACTGGAGAAAAAAATTATCTGGTAGGCTTTTTTTTTTATCTTTTCTAATGGTCTGCTTGTATGGATAGACCTTTAAAGACACTTGTCCATCATCTGAAACTATATGTTAAAATCCATGCAGTATTATCTTATTGTTCTTTTTCTATAGCAACTGTTGTAGTTTATATATTGGCATCAATATAAAATAAGGAGATGTCACATGGTATGATTGCCAAGGAGACAACTATCCACTAGAGCCCAAATGATGTGGATACACGTAATTACAGGTCACCGTAAGGTTCTTTTCTTTCTATTTTTATGTCTCATTGACATACATATATATCTAGCATCTTAATTGACAATTCTCCAACATCTTTTTGTGAGCATCTGGCCATTGTTAGTTTTGTATTTTTTTTAATTTAAGTCCATTTATATGTTTTGGAATTTAGTATGACTTCCATTTTCACTGAACTAGTACACATTTTTATCTAGGGGCTGGCAGAGGCCCACTTACAAGTGTGGGATTGTCTCCCTGCATTTAAGCCCCATTGGTGGCCTTCAGCTGTTATCTGCTATCTGGTCAAGTTGTTGTCTCTTTGACATATTCCTCATTTCCATTCTCAATTTTATAATGTATTTGGTTCATAAATGCAGATCTAAGTTGTGACTTCATTCATTCATATAAAGTTTATTTAATATTGAAAGCCGAATGATTATCTATGACCTTAAGTAAATTGTATATAAGAATACTAAAGAAAATGTTTAATTTCAAGGGTTACTGCAAGTGTCTATAAAACTATCAAATATGTAACCCTGATTGGTCTCTGACTATGTTAATTGAACAGCAATTATAACGAAAAACATATAACTTCACTAGTATATCTATTTTCAAAACTATATAAATATTCCACATAATTATATATATAAATATTACCAAAAATCTCATAATAAATAACTTAATTAAACATGTTAAATATTGATTCACAAAACCAAAATCATGACAGCATGCTCTTAGTTTTCTGCAATGCTAGCTGCAATTTGAGAATATTTGCATCAAGAGCAGCAATGCCCCTTCTAAAAGATGTATCGTTAACAGTTGTAGCTGTCGAGGTAGACGTTCTTTCTGACACACTTGATATATTATCGTCAGTAATAGCACTTAATGAGTTATCTAGCGCAGTTCCGTGATACAAATTGTCTTGCGGAGAAAGAGCAGATGGATTATTTCTACTACTACTTCGAACAGGAGAAGTAAATTCTTTTGGCAGTGATGCAATTGGTGCTGATGTCCATTTACTATTTGAATGTTCATAATGATTTGGTTGGCTGTATGAGCGCTGATGTAGACGTTTTCTATAAGTATCACTGCTGTTTGGTTGACTCTGAGGATACTTTCTAAAATAGTCTGTAACACTATAGCGAGAAGCTTCAGATTGATTACAGCTTTGTTGAACATTTGACGCTAAATAATTTTCCTCTTGAAAATCGTCACTATCATGCCTATATGAAGTTTTAGAGAAATCAAAAGCAACCTTAGGATTTCTTGAATTAGCTGGAGACAAAGATCGATTTAAATTTCTTCTGTTTTTTCCTACATCCTCATTTCTTAGTGAAGTTTGCTTTGCAAAAGTCTGCTTTTTTGGTTCAGGTGATTTATGTTTTCCGCTAATATTTCTCTCCCTTAATGGAACTCTTTTACTTGGAGGTGATAAACTATGTCTTCTTCTTCCAGGAGATTGTTTTCTTCTCTGCCCATGATTTACAACATTTAATTCAACTTCAGTGTCTGAATTGCTAGTTTTGAAGTCTTCATTATGATGAGCGTCATAGGTAAACATTTTACCACGGCTGCCACCATGAGGCTGTTTTTGGTCATGTGTTGCCAATGCCTGCTTTGTTAGTCTTGGAGTTGGTTTCGGTGGTTCCTTTGTGACTAAATACAGGCTCTGATGAGTATTTGTGTACTGTTGCCGATTAGGAGGTTGTTTTCCATGTGTAAAGCTGAAGAAAATAAACAAAAACATTTAAGATTATAAATTGAAAGAATATTTATTTTTTCTATATATGTATTTTTGTTTTCTGAACAATAAAACATTCTTTTTTTTTCCAAACAGGACTATATGTGCATAGGACATCATTTACTGCTTGTTTTGTCTTAACCACTGGCAAAAGTAATTCTGGGTAATTATTAAGTGGTATATATCTGCAAGTTCAGTCGTCCTGTTTTGATTTAAAAATATGGAAAATCTCCTTTATTTTATCTCACAAAATATGGCATCAAATGTAAGACAATATTTACATTATCTTCTTTTTTTTTCTGTTTAAAATGTCTGATTTTTTTTTTTATATTAATAATGGTTATTTTCCATTTTTATTGAATTTACAGGGCACAATGTGGCCAACCATGTATTTTATCCTTTTAACACGACAATATATAAGTGTCTTTAATTATGATTCAGAGCTATGTTTCAGCTTTGAAGACACCTTTATGTTCAGATTAGTCTAAATTTTGTAATATACAGTAGACTCCACCTAATCGGATATCGGTTAAACGAATATATCGGCTATTGTAATATTATTTCAAAACACCAAACCATTCCCTATACATTTCAGTCAAAATACATCGGATAATCGAATATCGGTTATTAGAATATATCGGCTAATTGGATAGGAATATTCATGAAAAATGTGTGAAAACCATGTACAATCGAATATTTTGAAATAATTTCATATTTTTCTTCACAGGAAATGAAGCCCGAAGTTGCGCCATTACGAAGTTCAAGAAAGCTTCAGTACAGAAATGTTTCATTTTATTAATAAAAACAATCTTTTATAGACAAATAAAACATATTTTTCTTGTTGTCTTGTTTATTTTATGAATCTGATATTATATTTTGCCTAAGATGTGTTTGTTATGTGTTTATCCAAATGTGATCGTTATCATTTACTTCACAAACAAAGACACGACAGAAATGATAAACTGTGCGCGATGTTCATCAATATTTATCAAATATGAATGAAATGTACCTCTTTCTCAACAATTTATTAAAATATATATAGAAGTCTCGTGTAAAAATAAGGAATCGTGTGTCAATAGCATATCCCAGGTGAAATAGAATTATGTAACTTGTACACATGTACGCCATTTTCCTAATTTACATAATATTCAGCCTTTTATTTTAAACCACGACAGATTAGATAGAAAAGCAAATAAATTTTACTCATCTTGATGTCCAATTTTATAATCATAAAAATAGTTGTATTACTTGAAATTGGAAATGTGTTTCATAAATAAAAAACTGTAGAAAATTAGATCCGAGTTCGATTATCGTTTAGAGTACTCGAAGCTATTAATAGATTTACCTGTGGCCTACTTCCGAGAATTCATAGTTATTTTTATATTTTACCTGTGGCCTACTTCCGAGAATTCATAGTTATTTTTAACTTTTACGTGTTTTAACACACAAATGAAACAAATCACGCAAAAACAATAAGTCTCATTATTTAAGAGGTACATATTTTATTCAGATAATCAACACATAATTAAAAAATCAATAGACTGACAGATAAACAAAATACATTATAATCAACTGATCGATCTTTTAGCGACTCAATCAACCGAATATTATCCGATCTTGTACCTGAAAAAAACATTAAATTAGTTACAATTTTCCATTAATAAAACAGCTTTAGTAGCTATTGGTATCTTAGGATTGTGTCTGTCAATTTTGAAAAAAAAACTTGGAGGAATATACGTTCACCGGCTAATTGAATATATTGGACAATCGAATATTTTAAGCTGACATTTTGGGTATCCCATTGGCCGGAGTCTACTGTACTACCTTAAAACATACCTTGCAACACTATCTTCACCAAGGACTTTTATCAATTTCTGTAAACTAAAGCTGTTGTTTGATACAAAACTCTTATCTCCTACTTTACTCTCTTCTAACTCCTGGATCAGTGAAGCCACACAATCTTTTACTTCACTGTAATAAAAACAAAGGCTACTGGTCATGCAGAAATACAATTTACAAACTTGCAAAAAAAAATTACAGACTTGTAAATAATTCTGGATTTTTTATTATTTCTGTAGGGAATTCTTGAGTGTTAAAAAGTGACTTTGTCATTTTAAATTTGTAAAAATATAAACTTCATATAGGCTTATGTGCAAACCATGAAACCATGAAATATATTACCCACAAAAATGTAATATATTCAGGAAAACAAGTCAATAAATTTATGTACGAACTTTTATGTTGCGTATATATAAATATTTTAGATTTGTTTGGGACAGGGCTGATCATCAGAAAAAAACTTGCTCTCCAGCATTCAAAACAACCACGCTACAAACATATTAACAAAAAGATCCATTAAATGAAACAATCCTGAAGGAAAATAAAATTTCCACATCTTACTATCTTGTCAGCTTCCTGCATTTTATTTATAGTCTTAAAATTGCTCTGATGTAAGACCAGGAACAAAACCATATTTTTGCAGTATTTCAATCAAGCATGCTATCAAGAGACCCATGAAGGGATTCAATGCCCATGAAACATTAGAAAAATAGCCAGATCTTACTTGACAACTTTCCACATCTTACTAGCTTGTCAACTTCCTGCATTTTGTCTTAAAATTGCTCTGATGTAGGCCAGACACAAAGCCATGTTTTTGCAGTATTTCAATCAATATAAAAAAGAAGATGTAGTTTGATTTCCAATGAGACAACTCTCCACAAGAGACCAGAAATTAACAACTATAGGTCACTGTACGACCTTGAGCAAAGTCTATATACCCCATAGTCAGCTATAAAAGGCTCCGAAATGACAATGTAAAACAATCAAACAAGAAAACTTACGGCCTTATTTATGTACAAAAAATGAATGAAAAACAAATATGTAACACATTAACAAAGCATGCTATCAAGAGACCAATGCAGTGATTCAATGCCCTCGAAACATTCCCAATCGAGAAATGGCCACATCTTACTTGACAACTTTTACATCTTATTAGCTTGTTGACTTCCTGTATTTTGTTTAGTCTTAAAATTGCTCTGGTTTAGGGCCAGAAACAAAACCATGTTTTTGAAGTTTTTGAATCAAGCGTGCTATCAAGAGACCCAGGAGGGGATTCAATGCCCATGAAAAATGGCAACATCTTACTTGACAACTTCCTGCATTTTGCAGATTTCTGTATCTCTCTGTTGAACTGTGATTTGTAGAATATGATTTTCCTGTTCCAGACTCTCATGTTTCATCTGAATACCATCTGTCTGACGTTGTAACTCTTCAATCTCATGTCGGAACCGCTGGGTATCTGATAAACATTCCTGTTTGACCTTCAACTCATCTGTTTCCTAAAAACAAACAAGGTTCAAAACACTACATATTACATTTGTTTTTTACATTAAATCAACGATGAATCTCATTTTCTAATAGAATGTCCAGAGTTTAAACACTTGCAAGTATACTTTTAAAATATACATATTAAAAAATTCTAGATACAGAAAGCATGCTACTGTGGATTCACTATTATTTGTTGGATACCCATTTTTTTGGTGTTTCATGAAGAAATCTTATGTCAACGGAAATGCAAGTTTTCAGCAATCCACAAAAATTGATAACCACGAAAACAAATGAATCCACAGTATTTACTTTAATGGGTCATCAATAAGTGACCTTCATTAGGTGTTAAACCTATGTTTACCAAATCTTATTTGTTTTTATACATAAAATGTTTTAAAGAACAGCTGCCTACAATTGAAGATTTGATGGTAGCAAATAGTTAAACAGGCAAGGCTTGTCCATAAATATGAACCATGAATAATGTGCTTGTTTCTAACCCCGCCACATTATTTCTGTATGTGCATGTCCCAAGTCAGGAGCCTGTAATTCAGTGGTTGTCTTTTGTTAATGTGTTACATATTTGTTTTTCGTTCATTTTTTTATATAATTCTCGTTTGAATTGTTTTACATCGTTTTATCGGGGCCTTTTATAGCTGACTATGCGGTATGGGATTTGCTCATTGTTGAAGGTGGTACGTGACCTATAGTTGTTAATGTCTGTGTCATTTTGGTCTCTTGTGGACAGTTGTATCATAGGCAATCATACCACATCTTCTTTTTTATATATATTGTAGCAATTGAAATTTAAAATAAATTTCACCCCCTGCTAAAAGTTATAATGTTGGACAGAAAAACATCTTTACCTTTTCACTGAGAGCAGCCAGAAGTTTATTTCTTTCTATCTTCATTCTCATTATCTGTGAGTGTAAATCCTTTAGTTCCAAGGCTAGCTTTACTTTGGTCTCCTTCTCATCTTTAACCTGTTTCTGTAAAGCTGTATTACTGGCTTGAAGGTGTATCACTGAAAAAGAAAGAACCTCTCATAGTAAGAACTTCATTAGTGAAATCCTCCAAAATTTATTGAAAAGTAGTTAAATGTTTCAAATATGATGGGTCTGTGACGTGTGTAGAGCGAAATAGGCAAATTTTAATAGAGCAACCTCACATAAACCCATTCCTACAAAATAAAGATACTTATAGAATAGAGAATAGAAACAGGGAATGTATCATTGAGACAAAGAGCAGAAAACAGTCCAAGGTGCCCATGGGTCCTCAACCCCACTTTCAATTGAAATGACATTATTCTGAAATTCAAATCCCTTCAAAGATTTAACTAAATTACTTTCTAATTTGAGAAGAAAATCAAAAAGTTTTACAACGAATAATAGAATATCTTTAAGCAAAATATTCCTGTATTACTGTAAATACGGAGAGTAAAATTGCTACTTTCCTCATTTTTCCAATGACTGAACTGATCTTAAATAAATGGAAATGTGTCTATGGGACACAAATGATGCGACAGCTTGCATATCATGTAAAGTTATAAAGGAACATAACTGAAGAACAGTAAAAGTGACGGTACCCAAATTTGAACTTGATCTGAGTTTTGTGTAAAAGTTTCATAAAATTTGGTTGAGGCAAACTTAAGTTGAAGAATGGAAATGAAAAATCCAGCTATTGTTTCATTTGTAAAGGGGCATAACTTTAGAACAATAAATGTGACCCTACCCAAATTCAAACTGTGTTTGTGGTAATAATCATTGTTTATAGGTTTCATGACATTAGGTTGCGGTAAACTTAAGTTGAAGAACGGAAACAAATATAGCATTTTTTTCATTAGTAAAGGAGCATAACTCTAGAAAGGTTAAAGTGACGCCACTAAAATTTAAACTTGATCTGTGTTTAGTTGTAATTATCATTGTGTATAAGTTTTATAACATTTGGTTGAGGCAAACTAAAATAACAGAACAGAAAACAACTTTGGGATGTATCGACGTATGTATGATTGTACAGACGGAAGGGTAAACTTAATGCCCCCTCTGCTACAACAGGGGCATACAAAGATGTATTTTTAAAAATCTAATGTGTATCAAAAGATACAATTGAATATCCATTTCCCCTATAACTTTGTCAATTTTTTTAACTATGATAAGTTCAGATCTATTTTCTAGTTTATCATTTCTCCTAATTTACCATCAAAATCTAAGGCAGCTTTTTCTTTCACAACTTCTTTTTCTTTAACTTTTTGGTTTACAAGTCTAAGTTGTCTGAAAATATATAAAAAAAACACATAATTGTTAGCATATATAATAACCGGAAACATTACAGCAGGAAAAATTTTATATATTAAAAAATGTCACTGTTTTGCAAACATCATTTAGTCAAATAATTGACAATTTACAGTGAATTGAGCAACAAAAGATGCTGTTCAAAATGTTACATAGAATGATCTATTTTAAATTATTAGTTCTTTGTGTGTTGAAACATCTTTCTACCTCAAAAATTGAAAATTTGAATATTCAAGTGTCAGAAAATGTAAGCTTTCACTATTTTATTCTAGAATAGCTAATTAACTACCAAGAAATTATACAAGTGTACTGGAATAGAAGAAATTTTCCTACACATATGAAATATTGTGGCTGCAGCATTCAATTTTAAAACGAAATTAATTTAACAATAAAACTAGAGATTTTAACCATGTAGAAGTTTTGTCATCCAAGTACCCTGCTTAAAAGGAGAGGCTCTTGAGAGCCTGTGTCGCTCACCTTGGTCTATGTGCATATTAAACAATGGACATTGATAAATTCATGACAAAATTGTGTTTTGGTGATGGTGATGTGTTTGTAGATCTTACTTTACTGAACATTCTTGCTGCTACAAGTATCTCTATTTATAATGAACTTTGCCCAGTAATTACAGTGGAAAATATATCCTAAAAGTTTACAAAAATTTATAAAAATTATTAGCAATTGACTATACAGGAAAATAACTCCTTAAGGAGACTCGCGGGTATAAGATTTTCAGAAAAAAATTAAACTTTTGTTTTTCATTTCAAATTTAATAAATTACATTTAGTAGTTGTTACTTTATCTTAGGGTACAAAAATCATTCCAAAAAATCTTTTCGTGTTGGCCACAGGTGACTTTTAAAATGTACATATCATTGGAAAAGCTTTTAATTATCTCCCTTTGGTGCAAAAATGCAATTTTTTGGCATTAAAATTGAAATATCTTTTTTAACTCATCAGTGACCCATATTTTTTATTGTTGTTTTTCCAATAAGCTGTTCATAAACTAAATAATTGTAAAATTTAAGCGATTCCTGTAATTAGGTTCTTTTTTTATTTCGATATTACTGATTTTTCTCCTATTAGTTCAACAGAAAAAAAGAACATTAACAAAAATGTTGGCTTCTTTCGAAGGCAGATTGTGAGCGTAAATGAACGTGACCCCATTTTTTTATTTCATTTTTCTATTAGATAGAAAATAAAGTTCATTTATAGAAAAATAAGGCGAAATCCTATATTAAATAAAAAAATGGATTTAGACCTGCGAGCCCCCTGAAGGGGTCAATTGACCAGGGTTTCCGCTGGCGGTCGCCACTTTCGCAATTTGCGAAAAAATAATAATTGTTGCGATTAAATTCGTCATTGGCGAAAGAATTTGGCGAAAGAAATATATATAACGATTTATTTTCAGCCATCTTGTTTATTTACTTTTTTCGGGTTTCTCTGACTTTTCCGATCAGACAATACTCGGAATCCTTGAACTCGTTAAGATTTTGACAGAAAATCAATAATCAGCTGATTGCATTCTTAGCTATCGACATCAAAGGACTAATTAATAAAGGTGTTGATTGTATGATATGCATAATGATATAGTTAAATGGCTTTTGTCACATGTCAAAACTAGAGGCTCTAAAGAGCCTGTGTCGCTCACCTTGGTCTATGTGAATATTAAACAAAGGACGCAGATGGATTCATGACAACTGAAAGGTCAGGTGAGCTAAAAAAGGAGAAGATCGCCTTCCAACAAGACATGAAACTTACCGCCTTAACTGACAATTCTCATTCCTTAGTGGTTGTAAACACAGATCAATTTCTGCCATTAAATTAAATTTACTACTCAGTGTTGGGATGGTTTCTATGGTTTTCTCAACTTCCTTAACTAGCCTCGATACTTCAACATCCTCTGAAAAAAAATAATCCAAGTCATTGAAAACAACATGAAATACACAATAGTTGATTTAGTCAAAATACATAGATAAAATATATACAGAGAGATATTCTAAAGTGATTTACAAATTACAATCACTAAAACATGTAAGTATTCACCATTATTCACTAAAAAATCACCCCCATTGCCCAATAGTGAAACTTAATTGTTCTGTAGATGAACAGACTTAAGCAATCTAATAAAGTTTTTTACAATTTTGAATAAAAAATAGATGTGCTGTTTTAAGATTATAAAATTTTATTGCTTTCCTATGTAGTCTTTACAATTTATCAGACTTGTAATTCTTCAACCCATTGTTGTATGACATCAGATGAGTAAAATTTTCCTAGGTTGTCAATTATTTCTGCCTTGCTATTCAGTATGGGGTTTGCTCATTGTTGAAGGCCATATCATCACCCATATGGTAACCTATAGTTGTTAACTTTTACATATGGTCTTTGATGAAATAGTTATCTCATTGGCAATCATATCATATCTTCTAATTTTTAGATCATATTCAAAGCTAAACTTATATCAGTCTAAATATATTTCATTAAAACTTACTGCCAATCTTTCCACATTCCTTTAACTCTCCCAATAGGTATCTCAACTTTTTCAGACCAGCATCCATTTTAACTTTACTCCATGGATTGGCAATATTGGCATGAGTTGTTTCCCCTGGTATGTCAACAGCTTCCTGTTGTTTATTTGCATTTACTTCTGGTTGGCAAGTTGTTGTGGAAACTGAAGCATTGTTTACACTATGTAAATTAGAATTTGGCAAGACTGAGACTGGAATGAGCTGAAACGAAGAGTTATTACCCATTACACCTCCTTGAGAAGTCTGAAGAAGAAACATTTGCCCTTGACCCTGAGAACTATGTCCACTTATATTTTGACCTACTAGATTCCTGTTACCCAACTGGTTACTAACATTCTGTCTGAGGTCACTTATATTTCTCACATTGTCAGAATTCAAACTTGTACTCTGTCCTTGGAAAAAATTGCCAACCATATTTGAATCTTGTTTAATGCCTACTGAACTATTTGGAACATCCTTTTTCTCTCCTGAATTCTCTTTTGACTGGTTTCCATCTGAATTTTTATTGCTTGATATATTATGAACACTTTCTGTGTTTACGGAGGACTCTGTTCTTGGTGTCATGGTAGCAGAAGTTGTCCGCTGACTGAGGGGTGTAATTGTTTGATGCGGTGAATTTGTCCCAGTTATGGATGACAGAGTTTCTTGTGTCAATCCAACTGAAGAGGTCTTCCTCACTCCTGGAGGAACCGATGGTCCATTGTCCCTCTCTGGAATTTGGAAAGCATCAGTTGCTAAATAACTGCCTCCTAAATCATTCTGGACAGGGCTTGGTGTTTTCCTTTTTACTTGTCTTGATTGTTCATTTGTATATTGTGTTTGACCTTGACCCTGCACATTGGCAGGTCTGATTTGGAACAGTCCATTTTGTAACTGGAAAACAGGGGTGCCAGGAGGTACAACATTACCACCTGTTCCCCCTTGAGGCCATGGCAACACAACATAATCAGTTCCACTGGAATTGATGCTTTGTTGTCTGGAGATTAAGTGTGAAATTTCTTTGGCACCAGAACTGCCAGATGAGTTTCCTTTCGATTCATTGTTGTCTTTTGGGTTTTTAGCATTTACAGAAAATCCTGTTGATTCCCTTGGTATATATGCCTGATAAGTTTGAATATCACTATCACGTCTAGCCCAATTCTGAATATCAACATTCGTATAAGTATTTAATGTAGGTATAAATCCTGAACTTGAAGTATTTACTACTTCCGCTGTGTTACCTTGGTGACCAACAGCAGTAAATTGACCATAGCTACCAAATGGTATGTTTATGCTTGTTGCACTTGGAGGCAAATTGAATCCCTGTTGACTTTGATAAATTAAGGGAACATTTGGTCTATTTGTAGCTGTTTCCTTGGTTATTGGCCCAGAGCTATCTCTTTCGGGAACAGTCTGGTAAATGTTGCCTTGTTCTGTCAGGAAAGTTGCTTTTTCTGGGTCAGGCGTAGAAGAGGATAATCTTAGATTGAAAGGGGCGTTTGTATCAGACTGGACAGATTCTGAAATTAAACAAAAAAATATATAATGCCCATTGGATAACGGTAATACATGAATAAAATGGCATAAATCTTAAAATGTGTATTTTTTTTTAAATCAATGTATCAGTCATAAATGAGAGTCAACATCTCCTTAGGTTTATATCTGTAAATGTAAGGATGACTGATACCTGAAGTGTATATATACACAGTACATTAGTAAATCATTTATATGAAAAGTTACTGCATGGCTTTTCACTACACCAATCTTAAATTTCTCACTCCTGAAAAATTATAGCAAATCCTATCATAGTTTTCCACAGATTCACCTGCAAGTTACCTGTCCATTTAAACTTTTGTAAGTTCTATTGTCCCATCTAACAAATACAATAGGTATTCTTCTCTGTATAGTTTATTCAATGGTATGGGACCTTTAAATTTCTTGCAAGAAAAATCTATCACTCACTGATTAATTTACCTGAACAAAAAATTGAACTGTCAAGGATGGAAATACATGTACAAATAAGTAGTTATAAAACTGCATGCGATGTTGTATTTATTCAATCAATAACACATTTTCAATTTGTTTGATATAAACACTGATTTAAAAAAAAAAAAAAGTTTGATTTCTGATCAAATTTCAACAATTTACCTATTAAAATTTGCTATTTCTTGGTCTGCTCACAATTGAAAACTTGAAATGATAATGTTTAAATAATTATTAAGGTCTTCATAACTGAAGAACCACGAAAAACATGACGATTCTTTGAAACATAAATGCATGCAGTAGTTAAAAAAATCAGAAATAAACTTTTCATAATTAAATCAGTGCTTATATTGAACAGATTGAAAATATATTATTGATATTGAATAAATACTGTATCACATGCAGGTTATGTGATTTTATACATGTATTTCAATCAACAAAGAAGATATTTTTTTGGTCAGGCAAATAAATCAATGAGTGATAGATTTCTCCTAGAAGAAATTTAAATGTCCAAGTGAATAAACTATACTGAGAACAATACCTGTTGTATTGATTCAATGGGACAGGTAAACTTGCAAAAGTTTAAATACCTTTGTCAAAAGCAGACGACTCTGTGGAAAACTTTCATTTGGTTCGCTATAACACTTAAAGCTTTTCAGATGTTTGCTTCAACCTTTAATGGGATATTGAACATGTATGTGTATACAAGACATTCTACAGAACTATTGTTTCAATATGATTAAACTGCAAGGCATTTTATAGGGCTGTAATTGATTCAATATGATTAATATTTCTCATTCAATTCTCAATATTTTACATATGTTAGTCTCTGGTATTGCTTACCAACTCTTACTAGTAGATATTTGTCTGTCTCATTGGCAATAACACTCCATCTTCTTATTCTCATTTCATAATAAAAATTATATACGTACTGCAAAGAGCACAGCACATACATTTGTAACAATGTTAATGAGAATCAAATTAATTCCCAATTGCATCAATAAAGTAATAAAATGCCCTACTACAAAAATGAAAAATTTCAAAATTAACTCATCAAAATACTTGGAGAAAAGGATATATGCCAGGCAGGATCAATTAATTTTTCTCTGAGCCTCTTAATTTTAGCTAAAATTACCCATAGTGGCTATGTATATCATTGCATGGGCCCCTAAATGTCTCCAGCATACAAAAGTATTAAAGTCACACAAAACAAAGGTAAAAATTCAAAAGTGCAAAACATAAAAACAATCTTATGTGTGTAGTGTATACAGTCATACTTGTGATTTGTGGTAGTAGCAGTACTGCCAGTACATGTGAAAGAAAGATTATTTAAGATAGATAGTGATAACACAATTTAATTTTACACAGATATACAGGATCATAGTTATTGTTAGTTATAATGATCTGGTTTACCAATGGCTGAACAGAGAACGTCCAATTCTTGAGAAATAACTGTAAAGAAGTATAAACAATTACTTTCAACTTGAAGGTTTATGGCAGATAAACTCGAGTGTGTACATAAAACAATCATTGACGGTGACTTACATTTACTTGGTGCACCATAAACATGATAAAATCAATATATCCTTTGAAAAAAAAAACAACGAACTTGTAATATTTAAATAATTCTTTTGACTGCCTTCATCTTGATATAACATAGAGAATTGGGGAACCTTATGAAATTTGATAGCCATATCATAAAGCATTCATATACCATGTATACTGTGTCTGCATTTTGGACCACTTTGAAAATCATTTTTTTATGATTCAGGAAGTGCTGCATACAAATTATCAAAATATAAATTACTTGTTTTTATTTATTTAGGCCAACACAGAAATACTTACGTAATTTTACTTGTATTATGTCATGTTTGTAAATTTTTTTAGCAATAATAAAAACATTGCAGATTTTTCTAAATTTACAGTATACATATTAATATTTTATTTATAACAATAGCAGTCAATAATTAAACTGTCAATTGTTCTTGAACAATTGAGAGGTCTTTCCTTTTGTAATGTAAAATACATGTTCCAACAGACGTAGAATGTAATGAAAAGGTCAAGGTCAACCTTAAAAAGCTCGAAAACACACTTAAAATCCTTTAAATAAGGTTAAAAACAATAAATTCGCTATTTGGGACATGACCTTGACCTTTGACCTTTGTCAAGGTCATTAGTCCCCAATGCCATTACTGAAGACCCCAAGAGTCTATGACCTTTGGTTATATAGTAAAAGCTGATTTTGTCTTTTCAGAAACCTTAAACAGGGGTTATACCCCTTATAGAAAGGTCAAATCTCTTTGGTCAAAATGTAACAAAGTTGCGCTGTAATGACCCAAACATTTTCCACTATTTAAAACTTCTCTAAGTATAATGGTTTTTGAGATTATCCCATAACAAGGTGTTAGGTCAAAGGTCAAGGTCAACATACAAATTTGACCTTGAGGTATTTTTCAAAGATACATGAATTGATGATGATTGGTGAAGATCCTAGGTGTTTACGACTTACGGTTTCTGAGTTTTGGTGGCCAACCGACACCGGTTAATTTTCAAAGGGGCATTACCCTACCAAAGAGTCGTTGAATCTTTTCGATCCAAATGTAACGAAGAACCGGGGTCTGGTCCTGAACAAATTTCATCCTTTGTTTTTTTTCTACCTATTACGGTTACGGTGTTGGAACGATAACAAGGTTTTTGTGTTTCGGAGGGATTACTCCGAACCGACAAAATATTTCGACTCACAGGGTGAGTTCAGGATAGGTATTCATGACACCGATACAAAGTGTGAATATGAAAGCGACACGTCTTACAGTTAACGCGGATAAATTTGTCAAAGTTTGGCGGAAGAATAATAATAAACAGAAGAAATACAGTAAGGTCTTTCCCTTTTGTAAAAGGAAAGACCTTAATAATGATAACTGCAAATATTCAATAGAAGTTGAAAAAAATTTCATAAAATACTTCAATTATTTTTAAAAATCTGTATTAAATCTAAAATCTAGCCACTGTGCAGTTGAAAATATCAACAATTTCAAACAAAATGTAAAATAGCAAAACAAACCATGTGCAAAAAGCAATACAGCACAAAATTAAACTGTCAATTGTTCTTGAACAATTGAGAGGTCTTTCCTTTTGTAATGTAAAATACATGTTCAAATAGACGTAGAATGTATTGAAAAGCTTTAAAACACACTGAAAAACCTTTAAATAAGGTTAAAAACACCAAATTCGCTATATGGGACATGACCTTGACCTTTGACCTTTTGACCTTTGTCAAGGTCATTAGTCCCCAATGTCATTGCCGAAGACCCCATGGGTCTAGGACCTTTGGTTATATAGTAAAAGATGATTTTGTCTTTCCAGAAACCTAAAACAGGTGTTATGCCCCTTAAAAAAAGGTCAAATCTCTTCGGTCAAAATGTAACAAAGTTGTGCCGTAATGACCCAAACATTTTCCACTATTTAAAACTTCTGTAAGTATAATGGTTTCTGAGATTATCCCATAACAAGGTGTTAGGTCAAAGGTCAAGGTCAACATACAAATTTGACCTTGAGGTATTTTTCAAAGATACATAAATTGATGATGATTGGTGAAGATCCTAGGTGTCTACGACTTACGGTTTCTGAGTTTTGGTGGTCAACCGACACCGGTTAATTTTCATAGGGGCATAACCCTACCAATGAGTCGTTGAATCTTTTCGATCCAAATGTAACGAAGAACCGGAGTCTGGTCCTGAACAAATTTCACCCTTAGTTATTTTTCTACCTATTATGGTTACGGTGTTGGAACGATAACAAGGTTTTTTGGTTACGGAGGGATTACTCCGAACCGACAAAATATTTCGACTAACAGGGTGAGTTCCAGATAGGTATTCATGACACCGATACAAAGTGTGAACATGAAAGCGACACGTCTTACGGTTAAGGCTGCTAACTTCGTCAAAGTTTGGCGGAAGAATAATAATAATAATAAACAGAAGAAATACAGTAAGGTCTTTCCCTTTTGTAAAAGGAAAGACCTTAACAAGCAATGTATGCCAGTGAAAAAAGGCTTCTGAATACAACTCAAACAGACCCAAACAAGCAAGACAAAACAAACAGACCCAGATCGTAGGCAGAAGGTAAAACAACAGTAAGTCTATTAGAATGAGAGGAATGATCTGTTTGCTGACTGTCATCAGAAGAGGCTAATTTATCTAAAAAACGTTGGACATGACTTCCTGTCACTGAAAATAATAATAAATAATGATGTAAAAAAGTTTTCTTTAAACTAAATTTCGAGAGAAATACTTAAGATTACTGAAAACCAACTTTTAGGAAATATTTTTACCTACGGTCATATACAACAAATTATTCTGATTTGCAAATGTATTTTTTTTGCAGAGAAATTCCAAGTTGGACAAAGTGGTGTAAATGTTCTTATTAATAAATGGTGTATATCACATACAAACTAGTACCTTTTCTTCTTTCTTTCAGTCTGGCCAATAGTTCACTACACGTATCGAAATCTCCATTTACTGAATTGTCTGATGGTGCAGAGTATAACGAATATCCAGCTGACACAATAGGTGCTGGCTTAACTTTTGTCTTTTCCTTCGCAGCAGATTTTGGCCTTCAAAGAAATTTATGATCATACAGGTAGTTCAAAAGAAACATTGTACGAGGTTTAATATTATATCGTGATAGTTAAATAGGTTCAAAAAAAATTTTTGGATTTCTTAACATCTATTTGTATTTAAATTCATTTGAAAAAAAAAAAATAGTTTCAAGAAGCAGACTGGATACTCTGAGCAATTGATTTCACCAGAATACTATTAAATTTTATACATTTCTCAAATTTGTATGACAATTAGTTTAACTCCTTATTCATGTTGTTCTAGTTACAAACAATAAACATGATAAAAGTACATTTGAGCTTCCATTTATTTTCTTATTTCTTCAGTCAGTTGTGAATCAGGTACTGCTTCCTTATTCTAGCATACCTTACCTCTCAGCTTCCAGCTGCTATAATTTAGAGAACTGATGCTAGTCTTTTTTTATGTTTTTGCCAACACTGTGGTAAATGCTTTGGCTCATCCTAAGATGCCTTCTAATTTCTTACTTTTTGCCATAAAATACATGTGCCATGTTTGTCAGGGGATATAGTTGGTTCATGTCAGTTATATAAAAAAGAAGATGTGGTATGATTGCCGATGAGACAACTGTCCACAAGAGACCAAATTGACACAGACATTAACAACTATTGGCCACCGTAGGGCCTTCAACAATGAGTAAAGCCCATACCACATAGTCAGCTATAAAAGGCCCAATAAGACAATGTAAAACAATTCAAATGAGAAACATACATATTTCTTTTAGTAAATTGTTTTGTTGTAAATTAGGCCGTTAAATTTCTTTATTGAAATGTTTTATATTTTTCATTTCAAGGCTTTTATAGCCAACTATATGGTAGCGGTTTCTCTGATTGTTGAAGACCATAGAGTTGCCTGAAATTGCTTACATCCACTTCATTTGACTTAGATGAATAAATGTCTTATTGGCAATCATATCACATCTTATAATATTTTTAGTAATTGTTTTTTTATACTGATAGCTACACCAAACATTTATGTTTAACAATTTTTTTTAGACCTTTATCCTTGTAACTCTAAATATACCTTTTTACTGGTGCTCCTTTTATTCTGGATTTCACTGCAACTGTCTTCTGCTTGGTTGCCTTAAATTGGAAAATATTATGTCAAATATTATTTTTTTAATTTGACCTGTCAAATCCAAATTAAGTTTGGACTTGTAACTAAAAATAAATATGTTTTTTTTTTTTTAAAGTTGCTTTTCTTTGCTTTATGTATGGACCAGATACATTAAGTTCTTTCCAGTTGATTTCTATAGTTTGATCTAATGTTGTTTCCAAAACTAAGAGTACACAAACATCTTATCAGGGCCTTTTACAGCTGACTATGCGGTATGGGCTTTGCTCATTGTTGAAGGCTGTACGGTGACCTATAGTTGTTAATGTCTGTGTCATTTTGGTCTTAGGGGGATAGTTGTCTCATTGGCAATCATACCATATCTTCTTTTTTATAAACTCATCATTTTTTTGTCCTTGTAGTACACAGTTGTCTTGTCTTGTCAATTAATTTATTAGCTTATAAGTAATAATAACTGTTAAAATTGGTGTTTTTTTATATATTGTTTCTTGTTTTGTAATCCTTTTATAAGTTTACTGTGTTAGAAGGCTGTTTCCTGCAGTGACCTGAAGTTGCTTACATCAACTTCCTCTAATCTTTATTTCAATTCGCCGTTTCAGAATCTAATGCATCCTGGGTAATATTTTCAAAAGCGTACACCAAAGCATTTTGATGGGTTTAAAGCGTTATAAACAATGGAAATTTAACCAATGATGTAACATTATTTTCACTTTCGGGTACAAACAATGAAATTACCCATGATGCTTTAGATTCTGAAACGGCCAATTGTGTAATATTTTTTTTAAATATAAAGTGAATTATTCTTCAGTAAATATTTTTAAGGTGTATACAAGTTTGTTAAGTTTCAAAACATGGCAGAAAAAAAACAACACTGACCATACCATCATATCTTGAAGTTACCATCACCCTGAGTTAGGAATGGTAGATCTTTCATTTCTGGGTGTCTGGTAATTTGAGAAATCTCTAACTTTTGGTTAGAATAATGGTAAATGACAGTTATTTCCCCTTAATTGCTAATTTCAAGTACATTTCAACCAAATATATCTTAAAATACCGGAACAGGAAAAGAAATGAATGTTATATTCATGCAGCTTTATATATTCTGAGTGGGTTTTTATTTGTCATGTTCTCACCGCTGTCTGATTCTAAGGTAGACTGGTAATCACAGTGTAAACCAAATCATACACATAACATTATACTGTCTTGATATCACCTGCATACTGTGGATTCATTAATATTCGTTGGATACCAGTTTTCGTGGATTTCGTGGGAATAGGGGAACCACAAATTTAAATGTTAAACGAAATACAAAATTTCAATAGGAATGTATGCAAACTTTTCTTAAACAACGTATTAAATATCCACAAAAATGCAAGTTTTCCGCAATCCACGAAAATTGGTACCCATGAAAATAAATGAATCCACAGTATATGTATAACCAGTAACAAATACCTTAGATTTAACTGGATTGGATTGTGAATCCTTCTTTTTGTTCATCATGTTCATGACTTCTTGTCTTAATAATACTGTTCAACAAATTTAATCTGCAATGAAAATTAAACGTTGCATAAAAAGGATTAGAAATATTGACTCTGACCTACTTAAAACTACATGTTGTATTTCTATTCCATATTTTAAATATTCTACTGTTCAAAAGCAACAAATTAAAACAAACACAAGAACATTGTTGAATGCCAACTGCATGGAAAAGTTTGAACAGGTCATAGAATGGCCATGACATGCAAGGAGGGTTTTCAGGTTAAAGACTTGGAGTTGTACAGTGAGGGAGGGTAGGAGGGGTCCTGATCCCTAAATCCTGAGCTTAAAAACATGTATTTCCGGGCTTAAAAAACACGAAATCCTGAGGTCCTGAAATTCGAAAAAAAGAATTCCCAGATCACGGAAGGGTCAATCCCGAAATCCTGGGCTTAAAAACAACTAATCCCGGAGTCCCGATAAAGGTCCTATCCCCCTCTACAGTAGTACTTGATAACTCCTTCGCCTGAATAATTTACAGAAACTGATCTTATCAAGTGATCTGTTATAAAAGGTCTTATCTAAAAAATGTACCTACCAGTCAGACTCAGTTATTAAAGGAATGCAAATTGTTATGTCAGACACTTGGGAATTACTGGGAAGCTTGCGCAGAACCCTTATTACATGCTCTGGTCATTATTTTCTGACAAAAAGTTAAAACACATTGAACCTCAGCGCTATATATGATTTATGTCTGAGCAAATGTTTTGGAATGATATCGAGAAGCTGTGATAACACCCTTTAGTTATTACAGGCATATTTTTTCTGTAATAACATAGGTGTACGTACTATGCAAAATTGGCTAACTATGAACTGTTATATCTTTCTATAGTTAAGTATACATCATGTACATAAAGACAATAGCAATATCGATAGAACTTGAATAATTTTAACTGAACTTGTGATGTAAATTGTCCCTTTGAAACATGTAACATATATATATGTTATCACAGTTCTTTTATATTTTAGTCCACAATAACAAATGCAAGTTATTTTTCTGTAATAACCCTATAGAGTTATATCCTTGACTGCCTAGCAATGTAAATGAACATGGAAACTTCTTTCGGTAAACAATTCAGTAAAATATTTGTCAAAGTTAGCTGTAAAATCAGATAATAATTGCTTTATTTCTATTTATTTTAACACAGCAAAAGCGTGAAAAACTGACTTGACATGGTCAGTTAACATGGTAAATGTCATTTTCTCGACAATTCAGAAGTACATATTGGCTTATTTCGGTGTGTCAGGTAAATACGATCAATCAAGATGTTTTAAAAATTTGATTGGACACATCAAATGGAGTTATATATTTCAACACTTTTGGCACTATTTTATATGGTTGACTTCTTAAATCTATGGTCATGATGCTGAAATTTTTTTAGGAAGCTGTTTCCTTCATATTATATTGTTGCTGTTACAATACCAATCTTACCAAGTCTGTAAGCAGATATTGTGATTTTTTTTTATACATCATTGCACTTGATAGATCAGTTATTGGAAGTAAAGATGCAAAATATCATTTTCAAAATAATTATTTTTGATTTGCTTTTAATTAAAAAAAAAATTAATTAATATTCTAATATGTATTTGCATTAAATTAATGTGAAAAGGTGATAAATAAGGGGGAGTAACTCATTTTGTTGATATACAAAAATTATGTATGACCTAAAGCTAAGATAATTGGGTATTAATTAACAATGTCTTTAAACAACATGTATTCTTCAGTATTGAAGCCTTGTTGACCTTAAAGAAGAAGAAGAGAAGAAGAAGACACCAAAGCTGCCAGGAGAAGCCATACACTTAAGGGGTTACCTAATTTGACAGTTTGCACAGGAGCTGAACTTCCCGTTCATGAAAGAATTACGAATTTACCAGTATTTCAAAGGCAGAAATTGCAGATTTTTACGCGATTAAAACAGCAGGGCGCCTTAAGGACGACAGAATAAAGGCACAGGCTTCAATAAAAACTTAGTAGCTAGGGCACTGCAACATCAATGGAATTTAACAACAGTACTCCATACATTTTGAATAATGCAACCAATACACCTTATCGCTATTTAGTCCATTCCTGGAAAAACAGTCATTTATACAACTTCCTGTTTAGGTCACGCAGGCCGAAAATGGAGGTCATCAGCAGTGAGCTGAGGGAGGGAAAACTTTAGAAAGTGATCATCAAGAAACTTTGATATAGTTTGATCCACTTTTTTCGAAATTAAAATTGAAGTAAAAAAATATTTTGTTTGAAGTATTTACGGTAGTTTAAACAGGTCTCATTAAAAAGTATCATGCGTGATGAATTGTTTAAACAGGGTCCAAGATAGCTTCGACTGGATGAAAAAGTTGTGTAATTTTAGAACTTATCCGGAATGGAATAAATAGCGATTAGGTGCATTCTATCATTTGACAAAAAAAAAAAAAAAAATAAGTGTCTCAATCCGAATCTTAAGTGAACCAGCACATACCCTTTTAAAGCACAGAGAGAAAAGTATGTTGAGCAAAATGCACGAAAGAGAAAATCAGCACATTGAGATAATTTGTACCAACAGGCCTGAGGAACAAAAATAAAAATTATCTGGGTTCATCAGGTTTGGTTTTGTCATGTTTGTCAAGTATGTGTTAATAATCTAATGTCATTGACATTGACAGTAATAAAGAAGAAGTACAAAGAAAAATACGATTGACTTATAACACTAGGTATCGACAACTGACATGGTATACTATTATAGTGTTCAGGGTTACATGCAGCCTGTTACATGTGAAAACTACCAGGTTGAAAATATTTTTCGTGCTTGGACCTGTTTATTTACACTTGCAATGGAATCTTCAACAAGTATCACTAATTTTAAACATGATGAACAACTTTTAAGAAATATTTCGTAATTCAGTTTTCATACATTAAAACCCAAAAGGTTTAAAGAAGATGTATTTCGTCTTTTGGATACTTCATGCTTTGAAAATTCTGCGAAGCCTATTTGCTCAAAATAAAGCGTCAACTGCTGTTTCCGGTTATCTAAAAAAAAATAGTTCACATCCAGTTTCTTTTGAAATTTTGATTATTGAAATACATTTTTATTTTAATTTTAGTTTTCAGTGATCATATTACAAACAGTTGTTGACATTTAGACAGAATTTACTTCTAAGACTAAAAATACATCAACTATGTATTACTACGCACATGGTCTCGCTAATTACGACAAAAGGAAATATAGCAACAAGAAGCGTCACCATGGGCAAGAAGCGAAAAATATTGGCGAAAATAAGAAAAATATTTGACAAGAAAGTTTATTTACAAATAAGCAATAGATTTATAAATGAAATAAATCATCGGATTATACTAAATATCCATAAATAATAGAGAAAAATAGCAATTAAAAATTATATATTTTTTTAAATGACCCCCCCTTTTTATCACTGAAACATTCAGGTAAATACCTCAGTTTTGTTTTTATTTAACAATGTCAACATTTGGACCTTTTATCCAGTTTATGACAGACAAAATCTGTAAGGGATCATATGACAGCTTAATTTAGTGGTAGGTAAAACAGATTATCAATTTGATATAACACTTGAAACTACATGATAATTTGATTTGACTTTGACAAATTATCAATTTGATATAACAAATTAACAATATAAAAATTATCAATTTGATACAACAAATTGTAAATTTCTCTACCAATAGTATGGTTTTATCATAATAGTGATACTTTTAAAGATTGCGTTGACGTCCAATCACATATATATTCAAAACTCAATTAACAGTTTTCATTTTTAGATGATCCAACCTCCTTCCCTTTCCCTTTATTCGAGACAGTTTTGGGGACTTTTTCCTTAATTTCGTAAATGGGAGTTTGTGTTTTAGAAAGAACAAATTTAAGGGAGAAAAGAGGGGCTTAATTGGCATTATCACTGAACTAGTATATATTTGTTTAGGGGCCAGCTGAAGGACGCCTCCGGGTGCGGGAATTTCTCGCTACATTGAAGACCTGTTGGTGACCTTCTGCTGTTGTTTTTTATTTGGTCGGGTTGTTGTCTCTTTGACACATTCCCCATTTCCATTCTCAAATTTATTGATCAATTTATATTGCATATTTTTAATTCAAAACGAAATGAAAAGTTCTATTAAGTTATTGGTGTTTTTAGGATCATAGGAACATGCAAGGGAGAAAAATGCTTCGCCTTCTTAAAAAATGTGCAAGGGTTTCGCGGAACCCAGTGTCTCGCCTACTTTTGCTGTTAATCGCGGCAGGCTCAACAAAAACGATGAAAAGAAATAATAAAAATATTCATCTCAATATAATCTTTTGATTGTAAGAAGCTTCTGTCCAAGTTTGGTAAAAATCCAGGATAGTTTATAAATCTAATAAATGTTTTAAAAACTTTAACTGCAGACTGTATGTAATGTTAACAGGAAGAAAGTCCATTTATCAGTAAAATACGAAAAAACAGGTAATTTTTTTTAACGAAATTTCTTTTTAGATACTAGCTTTTGATCATAAACAAGCTTTTGTCTAAGTTTGGTACACATCCAGGATGGTTTAAGAAAGTTATTAGAATTTCAAAAACTTTAACCACAGAGTGAATATATTGTTTCCTGGCAGAAAAAAAATTAAGTCTATTTATAAATAATATATGGAAAAACAGGATTTTTTTTCACAAAATTTACTTCTTGATACTATCTTAATATGATAATAAACCAGCTTCTGTCCAAGTTTGGTACCAAAAAAATCCATTTTTAGACGGTGACGTTCCATTGTCACCATCTTACGGTGTTTATATATCTCAACTTGTACGATTCGCTCGTGTATGTAACAATGTTTTAGATTTTAACGAGAGAAACTTATGTATTACTGAAAAAATATTACACCAGGGTTTTCGATATCACAAACTAGTCAAAACATTTACTACATTTTATCATCGGTATAAGGACATCATTTGTAAATATAGCTCAACATGCAGACTTCTTATACGTTCAGGTATTTCACATCCAATTTTTTATGGAAATATTTTTTATAAAGCACTAAAATGTCAGTATTCACCTTAGAAACTAACAAAACCTTTAAATAGACTTATCAAGAAGGGATATAGTGACGATACTGTTGTCAGGTCATTAAAGATTGCTCGTTTTGGCGTTAATATTGATTCACTTATAGGGTCTTTGCATCGGAACTAAACACATTTATTCAAAAACCAGTTGTTGACATGGCACGGGTTATGTTCTTCTCATATATGTTATGATGGTAGAATACTAAATCCCTAACGGGAAGGATTGTTCCTGATATTCATATGAGGAAATCATAATCTTTCAATCAGTTTAATTGAAGTCTGGAGCTGGCATGTCAGTTAACTGCTAGTAGTCTGTTGTTATTTATGTATTATTGTCATTTTGTTTATTTTCTTTGGTTACATCTTTTGACATCAGACTCGGACTTCTCTTGAATTAAATTTTAAATGTGCGTATTGTTATGCGTTTACTTTAATACATTGGCTAGAGGTATAGGGGGAAGGTTGAGATCTCATAAACATGTTTAACCCCGCCGCATTTTTACGCCTGTCCCAAGTCAGGAGCCTCTGGCGTTTGTTAGTCTTGTATTTTTTTTTTATTTTTTTTTTTCTTGTGTACAATTTGGAAATTAGTATGGCGTTCATTATCACTGAACTAGTATATATTTGTTTAGGGGCCAGCTGAAGGACGCCTCCGGGTGCGGGAATTTCTCGCTACATTGAAGACCTGTTGGTGACCTTAATTCTGCTGGTTTTTTTTTTCTTTTGCTAGATTTTGAATGATTGAGGAATTTTACTTTCTCTTGAACACATGAAACTGTATAAACTGGACAGCTTTTAAAATAACGTTGTATAATACAGTAGGTTAAGGATTTCAGATCATGATCAATGCAAAACACATTAATTTTAGGTCTATATCTCTAAACAGTTTTAGGGTTTCACTTATTCATCCTTTATGTCAAACAGAGAAGGGTGAAAACCCCAACTTATCCATTTATAAGTAATTTGACATAGATTCAGATTCAATAGTTTATTAAAGTCTCACCACTTGTATAACAATATACATGCCAAAATATGTATAAAACATTGCGTATAGCATGACATATTGGATAACATATCAGATTTCCTTTTTTTTTGTTATATCAAAATAATAAATTGTTATATTACTTAATCATAGTCTGCTTTATCAAATTGTTAATCTGTTATATCAAGTCAAATTGTAAAAAGTCAATAAGCATGGCCCTAAAAGGCTTCTGTACAATTTGTTCTTAATATGAAATCAGAGCAAAGAATTTTGATGTAAATATTTTGCTTAGTTATGGATGCTGTGATTAGTTATACAACGTGGGTAGAGCTTTTCTCGTCTAGTCGTTGCGGCGGAGATTGTGCGTAGTTGGAATATGTCCTGATTATGCATTAATGTACGGCAGTAATATTTGCCAATTTACATGCAATAAGCAGCCATTACTATATAGTAATCAATCATTTTAATCTAGATTGACGGTGTAAGGATGTTTTAGTCTCGTTAGAATGTTCAGCAACAAGAGTTGTTGATTGTTGCAGTGTTTTTGCTGGATTACTTATATTGCTATACTTTTATATATCGTTCTTGACTGAAATCTGGGACTACTTTACTAACTCAGCTGAAATTCTTTATTTTTCGCTGAACATTGGAATAATTAGAATAACTATTTATTTCCATATTTCGTTACACTTTTAACCTTGTTTATATATGACCCTCTCTTTTCAACCTACCATCCAGTATAACAATCCAATGTTAGCTTTCTTGGACATCATACAAACTATACACTATGTAACATATACACAAGTAAACAGATACAGCCATTTGTCATATATCTCATAATTTAATATTTTGTTTAAACAATTCATCATGAAGATGACGAATGTCTTTTAATTTAGAACTGTTATTTATATAACTTTACCGTTTTATCATTATTTTTCATAACCCAATTTTTATCGGAAATCGTTAAGAACATGAATCATTGTTTCGATAGTTACTCAGAATCCAAGATAGCAATGAGCAAGGGTAATAGAAATCAGTAAAGGAGGGTGTGGATGGGGTTTTACAGAATACAGAAATATGGGAGAAAAATTTAAAAAAAAATGGAGAAAAATGGAAAGAATAAAGAATAGTGGGATGCTAAACTGTAAGGATTAGAGCATATATATATTTAAAGCGGCAAAAATATTAAAAACAGGGAAAAAGGCTTAAAATTTAATTCAATTAAATAAAGAAGGGCCCCAATCTACATCCTCAAAAGTTAATAGATGATATAAGATATAAGCAGAGTACTAGTCAAACTTGTAATGCAGATGTGTTGAAATTTAAAATAAGAGCAATTAAAGGTCAAGGAAATATGTTTAACTTTCGCCAGACCGAGCTTTCATTATTATATACCATTGGCCAGTAATAGACTTAAAAAAATGTTACAAGTCAGAACCTTGAAATTTTATTTTTTTATTTTTCAAGTTGCTATGTAGTTTTAAAATTTCTAGAGGAATAATTGGCATCATAGTTGAAAATCGCGTTCGGAATAAATAAATAAAAAAAAACTAAACTAAAAACTATCACAGCAAAATGATTTAAAGAAAAGTATATAGATTTATTTTGTCAAATAGCGTCAGCAAAACTGTTTTTTGCATCGAATGACATATCCGTAACTGACAGGAATTCATTTGTATGATGTATCTAAAATACAATGTGTAGCTTAACACCGGGATAGATCTTTTTCTTGCTTAAAAAAAGTTCTTTTTATATTTCTTTTTTATCCTCGAAATTTTCCAAAATTTTAACAACTTGAATCTTTGGGCATTCCAATATTGTTTTTATTTATCAAGAAATACGATACAATGTTGCATTCATACATACGTTGCTATGTTGATAGAAACTAAAAGTACACTTATGAAACCTACGTTTCTGCTATGAATTTCAATAAAGATTGAAATGATTCAAACTGCATTGTATGATATATGGGGAATATTTGCCATTCAACCTTTCAAATTTGACCAGGCATGTTTTTTTTGTCATATTAAGAGCGCGTTTTTGTTTTTGGTTGTAGACAGTAACTATGACCGTATGTCTAACTTTTGTCCTCTAGCACAACTGTGACCTCTAGCTATAAATGAATTGTAACATTTAGCCATATTGGGACTTGAAGTCTTCTAGTTTAATTGTGATCTCTAGGCTTATTTTGACATCCTAGCTCTCCATTATATTAATATAATCGTTCGATGACAATTAATGGTAATTTATGTTGAATTATACCGGACTTGCGAGCAAAATTCCGTTTGATTAATTTTTTGTCCCACGGCCAATGTTTCCAAATCTCCATGTCTCAAACTATAACTATTTTTTTTATAACTCAGAAGATAGAAATCAACAAAGTAAATGGGATGCCACTCAGCACCAGCGACTCTTGAATCAAAGAGTAATTGCAGAGATATTGCTGTAAATTTCATTCGAGTAAAATTTCGAATTTTGTCTTTAGTTTTGTTATTGTTCTACAGACCGCATGTATCACCCCGTGTCCTATACTTTTCAAGTTTTTTACTAATATAACCTCTAACATAACTGTATTTTCTTGGTCTATTTTTACAAATGTGACGCATTTGAAATTTGGTAATTAATATACCAGTACACAAACATATTTACTTTTTTTGTTTCTTTTTTTGTGTTGACTTTTTGTAAATTGCCTTTTATGCTTCGTGTCGAACATACTAAAGTGAATCCACTTCAAACAGTGTTTTTTACACTTTTGTTTCTAATGTCGTACAGCTGTTGCACACTTTCCCATTTTTTGGCGGAGTATTAAGAACGCTCGATCACAAACATGCTTTTCTTGTTGTCATAAATCACGCCGTTGATTCTCTTGTTTTGATTTGCTTCACGTTTGGTTAATTTTTTTTTTAGACATTTATAGATTACTATATGTACAGTACTTTTGGTATGGATTCAAATTTTAACTTGTGTAGCTATAGGAACAAAATTAAAAAAAAAACAATATAAGGTCTCTCCTACCGTAGTGGAAAGACATTTATTAAGGATACATCCACAAAATAAACACAAAATGGAAACTTGAATAATCTTAGGCGAAAACAGTGCCAAAATGGGCGCAACTAGGGAACCCTCATGTTATACTGATTCATGCTGAGTTCACACGTAATTCGAATTCGATTCATATTAACTAATTCGAATTAGTTTAATTCGCATTCGAAACGTTTTACGTCCTAACTTCAATTCTAATTCGAATTGCAATGCGCGTCAAATTCGCTTTACTGCCCAAACGACATTAACTTTTAATACGAATTAACAAAAATGTGTTTCTTATGCGAATTGGATGATTCGAATTAGCAAATTCGAATTTAAAAAGGAGAGTGTGTGAACGCGATTAGCGAATTCGATTCGCATTCGAAAAAAGATATGCAACATATATATTTTTCTAAATGAAAAAGCAAATTTCTTATGGTTTAAATATTTTGTGGAGTAGAAATTGCACATTTTTTTTCTTCATTTTTTTTTATGTTACATAGAAACATTTATTAATTTCGATATTGCGAAATTTAAGTAAAGTTTCTTTTTGAAATATAACGTAAAAAAATAAAACCTTTTATTATTAAAGTTTTTCTAAATAGGTATTCTTCTCAACATCTCCATTCTCTATTAGCGAAACATAGTCAACAAGGCAAAATGTAAATATTAAATAAAGGACTTTCATCTAAATCCATCAAAGTTTCTGAAAAGCTGTTTTTCAACTTTTTTGGAAATTTTTTGAATTAATAAATGTCATTTTCTCTATTGTATAATTTTCAAAATCAGCCCCTAAGGTGATAAATATTTACGATATTACAAGATATTGTGTGAAAACCTTATCTTGTACACCTCTTCAGGTAAGAATATCTTCTAGTCATTTATATCTATCTATCTTGTCAATACAAAGTTAACAACTTCCGTTTAAGTACCTATACTTATCAACGTGGAAACTTAGAAAGACGCCACGTGGGGTTAAGATAAGGAACTTCCTGGGCGGTTTTGAAAATTTGTATTAAAATTGGATGCACGCTGACAAATGCTAAACTTTTGAATCGGGACACTAAGCCGAGACGAACAATACTATAGACTGGTCATAATGAGGTCCGAATTAATAATTTGTTTCGGGTTGGCAGTTATAAGTACAATTTATGCACAATCTGGAGAATCAGGATTAGTTATAGATGTTATCCAGGCGCCACCGCCAGATTGCGCAAGAAAAGTTCAGAAACATGATATGGTTGTTTTGCATTATGAAGGTTTCTTTGAAAATGGAACAAAATTCGACTCAAGGTACGTGCATGTTTTCTATTGGCCCTTTTGAAATATCTTTTTTGCTATATTTTTTCAATTATCATGAACATGTAGATACTAGTAATTTACAAAATATTAAAAACAGTCCTCGACCGTATTGCATTATTGTTCTATTGTTAAACGGTCAGTTTTATTTTCCGCCTGTTTTTTTTTTTATATCGAAATATGACACAATTGCAATTTGTTTAAGTAGTCGGAACCACCCATGTGCTTACCTATGATGCTATGGAAAAATTTGTGGGTAAACATTATTGAGCAAGCAACCAAACAGCACGGAAAAAAAACCAGAGAAGAAATCAGTAAATTGAATAAAGGAATGCAATCTATCTATATTACATTTGTTTAGTGCGATGCTATAACTGCTTTGGGTAATGCATATGACTAAAATAGATTTTTAAGCAATATGGTTCTATGTTTTAAAGTTTCGCTGTTCGCTTGCTCAACACACATATTATATATATACGGAGATAAGGAGGCATACACGGGACTATTTGTATTTTTACAAAAGTTTTTAAATAACATCCATATGCGATTTAAAGAATGCAAATATTATAAGTAAGAAGGCGCGAACATTTTATTTTCGGGGTTGAGGATAGTCTGAGGGGTAGAGGAGGATTTTAAAAATGAATGTCCTATCATTTCAAACTTAGAAATGAATAACTTTTCAGGTATAAGAATGAAATGAATATTCTGTTACAAAATGTGACAGGATATAGTTTTAAGGTAAACTGAAAATACATTTTCCCGCGGTAAAAATAAGCACGCATAGCACCATAGGAAAGTGAAAAGTCAAGTCACAAAACACACAAAACATGATCTTGTCACCCCACCTACCTCCTCAGCCCCTCTCGAATAGCATATAGTTGCATGTCCCTTAATTTGGTATGTCATATTCGTTTGTCTCAAATAAATGTAGTCAGAAATGCTGTCTCATTCATTTGGCTGATGAAATTTTTGATTGAAAAGTACAAATGGAAAACCAAATGAACCATGAAAAACATACATGTAAGCATCAATGTTCAATATACATTATTCGTCAACAAAAAAATATTTGCACTTAAAGTTTGTGGTATTGTAGCTCTGTCACACATAGTATACAATAACTATAATCCTTTGATGTGTGTATCTAACATAAATATATCATTTTTAATACCTGTCATTTTGATATGAGTGATTGTTGCCCGAAGTATGATTTGTGACCTTGAGAAGAGAAACATGGACATTTATATGTGTTCCAGAGAGATGAATATGTACAAAATTTGACTTTGAATATAATTGACATGATTGTTAAACTTTTTGATTTCATGGTCTAACATACCTGCATACATGTTTTTTACACACCAATGTTAGCCTATATATTCGAAATTATATTACTATGATGTATCATAAGAATTCGTAATTTTGATTGGCTAAAAACCGAATCACGCGGCATTCAAAACTAAATTTCTATTTTCCAATAAACGATGCAACATCTCGAATGTACGTGCACTCCACAAACAATACCTTCACATATGTAAACAAACGAAAAGCTTGACTAAACTAGATTTTTCATGAGTACAGAATACAAATGTAACTATAAAATTGAATGTTTCATTTTTGAAATTTTATTGTTATAAAATTTAAAGCGTTGAATGTGAGCGCATTTCCAACTTTAATCCTTCATAAAAGTTGGCTTCAGTCACTGCTTTTACACTCTATATTGAAATAAAAAAATAATTGATATATTGAATAGTTGAATTTTTAATATTTGGAAATATTTCTTCCATTTCAGTCGCGAGAGAGTAGGAGCTGTTCCATTCCAGTTCCAGCTAGGACTTGGTGCCGTCATCAAAGGATGGGAAGAAGGTCTACTCGGCATGTGTGCCAATGAAAAAAGAAAATTAACAATTCCATCAAATCTAGCATATGGAGAAAAAGGATCAGGTATGATGTTTATTTTTAAAGAATATAATTTTGCAATCGGTGTTTCCGAAGAGTGCAGGTCAAAGGGAAAGTAAAATTGAGAAAGGAAATGGGGTATGTGTCATAGCGACAACAACCCGAACTCTTCTTGTAGAAGTTAGAAATGTTTTCATACCACATCTCCTTATGGTACCCATATTCTGATTGACGGTGATTCGAAAAACGTTCAAAATCTGGAAGAAAATATGTGCACATAATTAAAATATTATTTAACGAAATAAGACCATCTTCCATAAGTGCCATTTTGTATTGCTTGACCCTTATGGGTGTAATTGTGCAATAAAGATTATTATTAAAGATCTAAGGACAAAGGTCACCGTATTGCCTTTAACAATGAGCAAATTTTACACACGTTTTGAGTATTTGTGCAAAACCAAGTATTAAGTTATATAGAAGTAAAACTACACATTGTCTTTTAGATCAAGCATATTTATATTGGTTATATATATGTCATTTGTACCATTTTCTTAAAACATTAATATGCAGCCCTGAATAATTATAGTTTGATGTTATAAATTTAATTGACTTGTTGAAAAATAAGTATTTTCTGTTTGCTAATAAAAGTTTGAATCTTTAGTGTGAAGGAGCATTCTAATAATTCTCATTGTGTAGTTTCAAATTTTTCTTTTAATGTGACAAACTAAATGTTAAACGTATCTAAGATTATATCCTTGTTTTGAATTCTCTTTTTTCTCTTGATATTATATGTAAATATTATGCAATCTCGTAACTTAATGAACATTGATGTGTATTTTTTCAGGTGAAGTGATTCCTCCAAACGCCAATTTAATGTTTGAGATAGAATTATTACAAGTCCACGATGGACCCAAGCCACCAAATGTATTCAGGATGATTGATATTGACAACGATAAATTCTTAACAAGAGATGAGGTAAATTATTTTATTTTTAACACATAGGCATATTTATATAATTAAATATAATATATATATATGCATACAATCTTTTTACACTATACTTAGCAACTTACAACAAAAACGCACAACATCTATAATTTTCTCTGCTTGCTTTTGCATGTTTATTTTTAAAGATGAGTGAAATAAGTCAATGATACAATTCTGTAAAAATGAGAACTTTCTTAATTTTTAATTTGACATTTCAAAAAAGATATTTTTAAATAAAAACTGTTGATGCGAATAATGCAAGTATATTGCAAAATGCGCGAATTTAACCCCGAAGGGATAGTTTACAATGTATCATACACTGGAATTGAGAAAATAACAACCCGCGAAAACATCAACATGATCAGCGTCTACAGTATTCAAATTTTTGTTTGTTTGATTTCCGCCATTTTCGTGGAAGACATTTTACAGCGAAATTCATCCGAGGCGAATATTTCAATTCTCATTAAATTTACTGTAAAAGGCTTTTAACTTCGATGAAGCACATTATAAACACAAAATATATTTAATTTCTCAATCTTAGGCCCAAAACGCGAACAAAACCCAGCTTAAGAATAACCATACTTATACGGTATTTGTATAAAACATCAATACATGCTGCATCTAAAGCAAATGAAGACTTGATCTGATGTAAAATTTTAAGCTATCTTAATTCATATAATTGATATTTTCCATTACAGAAGCTAATCATAGTGCATTAAACTTCACAAAGTTTACAATAGTTGAAACTTTTTCTTGAAAAATGTTCTAAAGTCACCAGACATTCATTTTTTTAATAACCAATCATCTTCTCTTACAGTTAATCATGTACCTGTCCCATCAAGCAGTGCAGCAAGGGATACCAGTCGATTTAGCTTCTCAGCAGCAACAGAAGGTCCTTCACGATTTATTTGAAACAGAAGACAAAGATAAAGACGGGAAAATTTCCCACGAAGAATTCAGTGGACCAAAACATGACGAATTATAACGTGCACTTTAAATTATTGTATATTATGTTTATTAAATTATTTTGTATTAAAATGTTAAAATAACTTTTTTTTATGAATTAATTGAACAATAATTTGATGACATGGAACAGATGTGTATATCACGCCGAAAAGTTTGTTGCACAACCCTAATAGTAGTGTTTGCAAACAGATACATTTTGTATTTAATGATCAACTGAGGACCGTCTCCGGGTGCAGGGCTTTCTCGCTGCGTTGCAGACTCATTGGTGGACTTCGACTGTTATCTGGTCTTTGATCGGGTTGTTGTCTCTTTGTCATACTCCCTATTTACTCTCAATTTTAATAATTAGATGACATAGAACAGCCGTGTATATCACGCCGTATTGTTTGTTGCACAATCCTAGTATTAGTTTTTACAGTCAGGTAAATTGGAAGTGAAAAGCAAGTTGAAAGGTAGCTGAGTACCATTTCCCCTTGTATTTGTTCATTTGCAGAATTAAAATCATAAAGACGACAGAGCATTGAAAGAACGTATGTGCATGAAGGTTGGCGCTTGTTAAAACGTTTGAACCTGCTGCATGTTTATGCACTTGCCCTTAATCCTAAGTCAGGATCACTTTGTTCAATTGTCTTTTGTCATGAGAGTTTCTCTTTTCTCGTTTTTTGATAGAGATTATACCTGTTTTAATTGTTTTACACTAGTTATTTTGGGGCCCTTTATAGCTTGTTGTTCGGAGCGAGCCAATGATCCGTGTTGAAGGCCATACTTTGACATTGTTTACTCTTTACAAATTGTGACTTGGATAGATAGTTGTCCTGTTGGCACTCATACCACATCTTCTTATTTATATTAACACACCTCATTTGTATTCTTTAGTATCCTATCCCGACGCATTCACGTGAATGTCTTTGCTTACCGTCTTTCTTATTTGATTTAGTTTGTCATAAAACAGACAATAGTTTTTTTCTCCGTTTGAAACGTTTCACATCTTGATATTTCGTTGCCTAATATATAAGGTACGGGTTTTGTTTTATTGTTGAAAGCCGTACGGTGACATTCAGTTGCTGAAATTCTCTTCATTTGTACTCTTCCGGATAGTTGTCTAATAACATATTAAGCAGAGTTCAATGATCAGTAATTTTATGATCATTGATACAACATGGACCTATTGTGTATATACGTAATTCACTGTTGGATTTAATCATTTCGGTGAACGAATTTCAATTTAAATGCATCTCCCTCAAAATGTGATAAACTTACTGCAAAGAATAAAGGCAATAGTAGCTGTTCAATAGCCATAAATCGATTTAACTGAAACAAATCCGTGTCACAAACCAAAACTCACATCAACTATATATATCGGACTATGTGATATCAGCTGCCATATTTCTGACTTGGTAAAGACATTGACTTAATAAATCTCAGAGTCACAGACTATATAGTCACTAGTATTAAATAAATTGCAAGTTGTTGCTGCAGTCCATAGAAGACAAAAATACAACGAGGTATAAAGTTAAGCTCTGAAAACTTTGCCAACTGGCTACATCTTTATGGATATATACATAACGTATACCTTTAGAATAGTCCTCCAGAAAATATGATTTATCAACTTGGAAAGAGCGAAATACTGTCCCTACATAAGGATTAAGGTAATGACTACAAGGTTGGAGAAATCCAGCATATTCATAATTTACAATCTCTGCTGTTTACATTTACATTTAGAACCCCTACCCCTTTTTCACAGAAACCCATTAACAGCAGTTTTTGAAAGCTTTTTAACTGCTTCAGGTAGCAAAGGTTAATTTCATTAATGCGTTACTGCAAATAAGCATTTGCATGTCTTGAACAGCTTCAATTTGATTCCTAGAAAATACAACTGTTTCCTTGCGAAATGCGATAACCACAATCTCCAGATACAACTTTTACGACTAATGTGTTCTATGATCAGTTGGGACACAATGATTCTGCTGTACAAGTATGGCATTATCCCCCAAAACAGGTTCTGATAATATCCGTTTAATGTTCTTGGTAAGAAATCCGTCAAGGATTTTTTTGTACGAAGCGCATGTTTCCTGTCAAGTACGATCGGTGTTTCAATGTCAATTTCATCTTCTAATTTTCTATTTCAAATAGATCATAGATTATTTAAGAAGGATGATTGTTAGTTTTCATCCTGATGAAAATACAGAAATTTTCTGTATTTTCATCAGGATGAAAACTAACAATCATCCTTCTTAAATAATCTATGATTGTTCAGTTCATTAAGCTCAATAAGAATAAGTTAATAAGACAATTGATTTGCATCTGTTTCTTCATTTTGTTTTATTGCTATTTTTTTTTCTAATATGTTGCAACCTTTGATTCGATGGAAATAAATGCGTTCAACAAAGTCACCTACAATGCTATCTGTTTTCGTTATTCCCTGCTAGAGTGTTTACAAACATCTGAGACATATATTTTTGGATACTTATTGAGACAATTGACCACAAAATAATGAATAATTGAAATGTGTCCAAGAAGCGTTGAATACCAAAAATGTTTTCACAAAAACATCTTAAATGTATTACTGTTAAAATATATTAAATCTATCATCTTAAATTATCATATACATTGTATCAAATTATAAGTGAAATTGAGTAAAAAATTGTAAAATTTGTTATTTGTATAAACCTTTTCACACACATACAAACAACAGACTGTATTTGAAGGAGTTAGAGTTAGAAGGACTTCTAGTTTTTCAGTATCAGAAAATATTTGGAAACATAGGATTATCTATTACGATGTCAATAAAAAAAGGTTTATATACAGTTTCACTAACTACAATTTGTACATAGTCAAAATACAAATTATTATTTGATTTTTTTTTGTACAATCATCATTGGTACAAAATGATATCTTGTACACAAGAAATATACATATGACATGTATTATTACTCAATTTATTTCACTTGACTGGGCGGAGTTTCACCGGTTCGCTCACAATAAACCAGTCCATCTATATAGATAGGTGTATTAGGATAAACTCATCAATGAAGTGTCCAGTAATTCTTTTGTAAATTCCAGTAATTCTTTTGTAAATTCCTTTGATGACACTTATAGGTGATTAGAAATCAGTAATAATTATAACGGCAATCATCCTTATCACACACATCTTCAAATAGACTGTCCTTATGCAAATTAAAACCTAGCGGCGGAGCTTATGTTTTAATTTGCATAAGGACAGTCTATTTGAAGATGTGTGTGATAAGGATGATTGCCGTTATACATGTTATAATTATTATTGAATTCTAATCACCTATCAGTGTCACCAAACACATATACAAAAGAACTGAGTGTAATGGTATGGGACAAATAACTGGACACTTCAGTTTATCACAAAACTCCTGTCCCTAGATGGACTGGTCTTAAACAGGTCGGGACCACTACCTTATATGGAAATGCATAAATTAGCATACTTATGTTCTCGCACATGTAATTGTTTATTTACATGTGACGCAATTTATTTTTACCTAGGGTTTTGACCAATCCACTAAATGAGTAACAATGCATGATGGAATACTACGTGTTTACAATCAACCGAGAACACATGTTATTTACTGAAATACAACACATTTTTTCGTGCAATGCGAGATTCACAATTTCGCTTAGTTTTCATTTAGTGTATCCTCATTTATAATTCGTGATACAAAGTATTCCTTCCATGCTCATGCAGATTAACGAAGAGTTGTTTCTATGCGAAGAAAAAAGAGTTTGAATTACCCGATATATATTACTCAATTTATTTCACTTGACTGGGCGGAGTTTCACCGGTTCGCTCACAATAAACCAGTCCATCTATAGATAGGTGTATTAGGATAAACTCATCAATGAAGTGTCCAGTAATTCTTTTGTAAATTCCAGTAATTCTTTTGTAAATTCCTTTGATGACACTTATAGGTGATTAGAAATCAGTAATAATTATAACGGCAATCATCCTTATCACACACATCTTCAAATAGACTGTCCTTATGCAAATTAAAACCTAGCTCCGCCCGATCAGTTGAAATAACATTGGTAATAGCCATTAATATGTTTGATGATAGCACGGAGATTTCATGTATTCGTCCACCAGACAGCAACGAAACAACAGCGAAAAACACAATTACCCATGAGACAAACTTTCTAGTGTAAAGTAAGCCGTCAATAACAGCCGGTGCTATTATTCACGAGTACAGCAATTTCCGTACAGATTAGTAAAGGCAAATGTGTGATCCTTGAATTTTGTGTTCGTAAAAAAGGCGAAGAAATATTACATACATTATATATGGCAGTGTTAACAAAATCTATAAGTATTTATTTTTGTCACATTTCAGTATATGAGACTTCCAAACTGTTCCCTTTGTTTTGAAGGTAGTGAAGTCAGCAACTGTAGTTTCAATTTGTTTTCGTTTTTTAACGGGCTCGGACATTTGCCAAACTGAATAAAATCATACCAGCTTTTTTCCTAATGCTTGCAAAGTAAAACTTTGGTTGGCTTGCTTACTTTGAGTGTATAGTTGTTTATACAAGCTGTGAAAATAAGATTGACATTTTAAACAATATATATAGGCATAGTTTAACTTGTATATTTTATATTTGAATTTAATTGGTTGTTATCCTAATATGATTGTACATTATACAAACAAGGCAAGCAAGCTAACTAATGTTTTGCTCTACATGCATTAGGAAATAAGCTGTAATGATGTTTTCCATATGTATGTGCGACGAGGTGGAACATTTGATATGTTTTTTGAAACTTGTAGCGTTGAATCTAATATAAAACAGAAGATGTGGTATGATTGCCAATGGGACAACTGTCCACAAGAGACCAAAATGACAGAGAAATTAACATTTATAGGTCACCGTACGGCCTTCAACAATGAGCAAAGCCCATACCGCATAGTCAGCTATAAAAGGCCCCGATATGACAATGTAAAACAATTCAAACAAGAAAACTAACGGCCTTAATTATATAATTAAAAAAATGAACGAAAAACAAATATGTAACACATAAACAAACGACAACCACTTAAATACAGGCTCCTATACAGTGTATATACAAACCTATATACGTTTTTATTTATATTAGATAGATTTCTTCTCCTTTTATATATTATATTGGGCCGTTTTTTGTTTGTTTGGATTGTTTTACACAAGTAACTTTTGGGTCATTTATAGCGTACTTTTTGGCATTGAACTATGACTGCTTACATTACTAGATTATGTCTTTTTTGGAAAGATGTCTCATTTGGCACTCATACCTCATCTTCTTATTTCTATATACAAACCACGCTTTAGAATAAAAATAATAGATAAGATGGTACCCACTGTGATCCAGAGGCTTTAAATATTGGAAATATTTCACATACGTCAACATGACAGCAGCCGAACGATAAAAACCTCTGAGGTATATTTTGTGATAAAATTAGCAACTAACGGACTTTATCGATGGATTAAGCTATACAAAATGTATTAAGCTATATAACTTACCCGCTCAGTGGCGGATCCAAGGGGGGTGGGGGGGGTGGGGGGTCCGGTGGTTGGACCCCCCTTTTTTTGAACGATAAATGCATTTGAATGGGGACATGTAGTTGGAACCCCCACCCCCTTTTGTCATGAGTTATAAAATGTTTTAAAATGGCTGGATCCGCCCTGCCGCTTTCATAACACTTATTTTTAGCATACTGAATATTATGGAGTTCATGTCTTGATAAAAAAAAATTACACATCCAGTACATAAAGAAGTGTTTCAATGAAAGTTTTCGTGTTTTTCTAGGCAGAAATGATTTTGGAATGACATTATATATACAGGTTTAAAAGAGCTCAAAAAATTTCATAGTGGACAGTGGTCATTTCATCTGAAATTTCACTTTTTCAGGTCGTAAAATTATTGCACAGGTACAATGCATAACAATGGAAAAAAACCTGTTAACAACTTTAACAAGGCGAAAAAGAAAGTCGAATAGTGAAGTCCGTAAACAATACTTTTTTAATCTGAGCATGCAAATTGAAGATTATGTTATATATTTTACAATAATCACATTCGCAGAACAAAAACATATATTTTGAGAATCCCAGACACTATATTAGTTGACAGTTCTTCCACTAATTCCACGTGTTTTCCGGTTGTAGTAAACTCGTAGTAGCCCACAATGCATTGTAGCTCATTGAGTCGATTGGTCAGTTTTTCAAGGCCGTATTGGCCTTGTGTTTGAGAAGTTACTATGCAAATATATTATGACGTAAAGAAATCTAGAATTCTCGACCTGTTAAATGGACGAACTTCTTAAACTCCGCCCAGTCAAGTGAAATAAATATAGTAATATTCAGATCAGTTTATTTGATGTTGTTATTATTTGTTTTTGTCACAAATATCTTGTTTACTTAAATATATCATAACAATAAAGAATAAAGAATAAAGAATTACAATTTTAATAAGGTAACAATCTATTTCTAATCAGAGCTAGTAAATTCAGTCTACGAAAGGAAACCTATTGCAAGACATAGGAATATATCACAAAGGGATCGATACTATCATGATTGGTACATTTTCATGGTCTTGCTAATTTGTATGACAATAGATTTATAACAAAGAATTTCAATTTATCTAAGGTCACAAATTAATTCCTTTCTATTCAGGGCTAGTAATTGCAATCTACCAAGGAGTAAGTCTACAGCATTAAACAGCTAGGGACATATTCCAAAAGGAAAACGGTACTGTTATCATAGTTTGTATTCATCCAGTTTGAAATATCGCGCGCTTAGATAAGCTATATTTATATTTATATTCTTTTCATGCATATCGAGGTCACTGAACTTGTGTCTTTAAACGGTTACAAAACATAAAGATGTGTCGTAGAAAATATAGCTGACAGCACTTAGCAGGTAAATTAAACTTTCTTGTGCATTCTCAATGTTCTCATTGTTTCTGGTCTGTTTCCTTAGAATTCTTATGCGAATACAAACATAAAATTGCTTGAAATACTGTCATTTTTTTTAGAAAAGAAAATAATTTGTGAAACTTTTTGTGCTGTTTTAAACTTCCTTGTGTTCAAATTTCATTTTCCTCATTGTCGCATTTTGATGAAATCAAGATCCGATCGACTGGTTTTTCGAGACTGGTTTACTGAAATATAAATGGAGAAAAGGGGGGGGGGGGTTATACATTTCTATACTCATTCGGTATTCAAAAGCTTTCAGCTTATACTCAGTCTTTGTAAAACGTCACAAGTGTCAAGAGCAGAAAGTTGACGAACTAGGGTTATGCTCCGGATCAAAGAACGACTCGTCCTTTTTCTAAAGACGTTCTTCGGAAGATAACAAGACCTTGTTGATAAATACATTCCGTAATTTCAAAAATAATGCAAGATGGTCGAGAAGTTAACATTCTAGGTACTAATGTCTTATCTAAATTACTATTAAATATTCTTTTAATTTTCTGTGTTAATTATTACTTTTAATGGTTAGTCTTTTTTTTTGTAATGTCCATTTGACGTTGCTCAGTACTTATACATCCCGTCATTGTGTTATGGTGCTTTCGTAAATCGTTTTGCTTTTGATTGTTTGCTTTGTCTAAATGCCTTTTTATGTTTCTTTGATTATACATGTTATATATTTGTTTGTTTTTATAGTGATTATGATTATAAAGCACAGTTAACTGCTGTATCCAAATTATTGACTTTCCCCCTGAATATAGATATAAAAAGAACAAACAAGTCTAAATTGAAAACTGCATTCAAACCTATGATTGCGTTGGATAAAAACCGCAATTTTTATACGTGTGCATGTAAAACAAATTTCGTTGTAGAAGGGTCAAAATACAGCACAAACAACATTTTCCAAAAGACCAAAAAAGTGAAAAAGTATATTTAAACAAATCACATTTGACTAACAGGTCGAACAACTGATGTTCTTAAACCCTGCTGACTGCCATTGGCGATTGCCAAATAAAATTGATCACAAGATGTAACAAAATGGATCTTAATATAAATTTAATACTAAACAGAAAAATCGAATAATATAAAAAGAATATATCATGACAGTTTGTTGTGTTCACACATTGTCCATACAATGGAATTGTATGCGACTGTCATACAAGTGAGAGGTTTAGCTAGCTATAAAATCAGGTTTAATTAGCCATTTTTCTACATAAGAAAATGCCTGTAGCACGTCAGGAATATGATAGTTGTTATCCGTTCATTTTATGTGTTTGAGCTTTTGATTTTGCCATTTGATTGTGGATTTTACGTATTGAATTTTCCTCGGAGTTTGATATTTTTTTTATTTTACTTTTTACTTCAACTTTGAGCTAGGCTTGCCTACATGTGTTTTTTTTTAACTTCCAACTGTATCTGTCGTGATCATTTTGTCAGCTTCTTTTAAAAAAAGCTTGTAATTGGTATTTGATTTCCTATTTGAATTTACTTTAAAATAATTCAAAAATATGTTATTCCTAATTCATATTTGTGTTTTCATTTCCAGATACATTAATTATGTATTGTTCTTTAATTTTTAATTTTTAGAACTACGTAGGGACGACATCAAAAGTTCAATGTAGGATACAAACTTAATTCACTGACCCTCCCCCTTCTTAACTTAATTTGAAAAAAAAATAATATTGACCGATATGGATATATGTAAAATCGATTTTGGACTATCAAAACTACCCCCACTCCCCCCACTCACAATTTTTTTAATTTTTTTATCCTTAATTGATGTTTTGATGTCGTCCCTTAGTCATTAAATTATTAATTAATATGAATTATTTAATTTTAAGAAATGAATTGAAAAAAGTAAAATCACAAAAATACTGAACTCAGAAGAAATTCAAATCAGAAAGTCCATAATCATAGCAAAATCAAATGACAAAACACATTAAAAATTAATGGACAACAACTGTCATATTCCTGACTTGGTACAGACATTTTCAAATGTAGAAAATGGTGGATTAAACCTGGTTTTATAGCGCTAAATCTCTCACTTTGAACGAACTAGAAGCAGACAAATCTCCATTTTTGACTTATTCATCCGTTTTTGTTATCACAAACATATCTCTTTACTATTTCATTGCATCTGTTTATATGACTACTGTCGTGATCATTTTGTCAGCTTCATTTAATAATGCTTGTAATTGGAAATTGATTTCTTCTTGGAATTTACTTTAAAATGATTAATAAAATATATTATTACTAATTCATATTTGTGTTGACATTTTCAGATAGATTAATTATGAAGTGTTGTATCGTTTTTAGAACATACCCAGCCATTAAATATTGAATTATTAAATATTAAATTGTACCTGAAGCAGAAGAAATCTCCATTTTTGAATAATTTATCCGTTTTTTCTCTCACTAAAATATCTCATTACTATTTCATTCCATCTGTTTAAAGGACTATTAAGTATGATTTATACCTCTTTTAATAACAATGTAAAGACTTAAAGTGAGCTCATAATGAGATTTTATTATAACAATGGGAGAGGTTAATTTTGTAAGGTCACTCGGTGTGAATATGTTCTAAATTGGTCATACAATACATGGTCAAGTTTTTAAGTACATCAAAACTCTAACCTACGCCTAGATCTTTAAGTACTCATAAAACATGACCAAACATTATCTAACCTATATGTATTTTTTATTGACAGTCTTGGACGATTGACTATTTTCGTCTTGATTATTACTCATTTCCGTTTTCTATTAATGATGGTCATTGTTTCACGCTTGATTGAACATATTTCATTGGTTATATATCTTTTGGTGGTTTCTTTCTATCGTAGTCTATAGTTATTTCCGGATTTATGTCCAAACTGGAGACACGTGTCATATATTTTCTACTGTCTTGATTTTCTGTATTTGCTGTTTCTTAGTTTACGTATTTTTTTTAAGGAATTCCTCAATTATTTCAGGTCAGTTTACACACATATCACTAGATATTCTATTTATATCTTATTTCAAGATGAGTGGCGGATCCAGAGGGGGGGTTCCGGGGGTGCGCACCCCCTTTATTTTTGCCGATCAATGCATTTGTATCGGGACAGATGTTTTGCACCCCCCCTTTGCCCTGGGTTAGCACCCCCCCTTTCGAAAATTCCTGCATCCGCCCCTGATCTTATCATTACAAGATTTATCAGTATTTCACTCACAAGTACCTTTCCATTTTAGCATGACTTCCAGGAACGGATCTAGTCATTTAAAAAAGAGGGGGTGGTGTTTCAACCCAGTATAAAAGGGGGCTCCGTCCATTTGTTCCCATTCAGAAGCATTGATCGTAAAACAAATAGCGGTTTCCAACCCCGGATCCCCTTTTGGATTCGCAACAGAACTTGTAGTAAGAACGTTTATTATGTTAGTGTTGAATTACTGATGAATGTATTTTTTTTAACGTAATGGTTCATTATATAAAAAAAAATACAAGGCATGGCTGCACCTAGATGAATACATTTTAAAATCATTTTAGTTTAAAGTAGTAAAAGTTGAACTGGATTTTGCTATTAATTATTTATCGTTCATGCAGAAGGTACAACTATACACTGAATTGGGAGAGATATTTTAGAAGTATGAACTGTCCTTCAAACCAATGGGTCAATCAATTAAGCTTACATTATTAAGATAATACAGTGAAACCTCTTCAGGACTCAATATTTTGTTTGGTTTTTCCTATGATCGGTTTTATCAGGTTCACAACGCATACAATTTGATATGACAGTGCTTAAGAACATGCTTGGTTTATACAGGTTTTCGGTTTATGCAGGATTTGGTTTGGCCAGGTTTGACTGTACTGACACGTGGTATTATGACCAGACAATACAAGACACAAGGAAGGACAATTAAAATGTTGTGTGACAAAGACAAAGATATATTTTTATAATTATAAAATTCAAATAAAATATTGTCTACATAAATACAAGTACATTTGTATGTACTGTCTTTTAAACATGTTTGAACTGTCACTTACATATCATTTTGTTTTACAACTATTACCCACTTTGATTTTTATCATAAAAGTGTTCACTTACAACTTTTATTTTAACATCTGTATATAGTATGCATGTTATTCATTTCAATTTGTGTATCATTTCTTGTAACATGTTTGCTTATTATAGCTGTTTCTGATTAAAATTAATGTTCATGGAAAAGGATTAAAATTATTGTTACATGTATCATTTCCCAAACAAAGTATGCACTTCATCTTCGTACTTTATTTGGCCTTTTTAACTTTTTTTTATCTGAGTGTCTCTGATGCTCTAGTTTTTTATAGACGAAACGCACGTCTTGCGCAAATACGAAAAATGTCAATCCTGGTATTTTTGATTAGTTTATTACGAAGGAATATTAAGATTCATCCTCTGAAACCCTTTTTGAGAGAGCAAAGGTCCAAACCCCTTTAAGTAAGAAATGTTGAATAATTTGACTCTTTAATGTTAACAAAATGCTTCACATTAAACACTAAATATTCTTTTAGATACATTAACATTTATAAAATAACACAGGTAAGAACTACTTCATTTAGTATGAAATCTTTTCGCTTTGCTGCTGCTTCTTTATGGACAAGTTTCCCGGACCACATCAGGACTGAAACGAGTTTCACAAATTTAAGGAGTCTTGTTTAGTCTTTAACTCGATCGTACTTGTTTTGCTCTGTCTACATGTAGTTTTTGATACATGTTTTATACTACATAAACAGTTTGCATTGCAATTGGACATTTTTACATATTTTTCTTTTAGAATTATAGTTTTAGATGTTAGAGGTTGAGTCATATTGCCTAATGGTAACAAATTGATGACGTATTACTATAAAAAAAAATCAGCTAGTAGAGTACAAATATACTGACATTCAAGTCTCGGCCTTGGCATATTTTATTACAGTGATATAATCTTATCGTATTGCTGTGATATACAGTGAAACCTGTTTAAACCGAACCTCTTCGGGACATAAGATTTTGTTTGGTTTAGGCCGATATATTTGGTTTTATCAGGTTCACAACGCATATGACGGGGCTGAAGATCTTGTTTGATTTATACAGGTTTTCGGTGTATGCAGGATTCGGTTAGCCAGGTTTCACTGTTCATGGACACCGCGAAAAATCAACAGAATCTAGTGCATAAATTTCTAGCTGAAGTACTGGGCACATTGGAATATTTACATTTGTTTTTTAGTTTACTTGTTATAAAATGCGATCTAAAGCAAACATTTTGAGAACGATTTTATTTTAACATATGTCTTTCTATTTCAGGAAGTCCAAATGGCCTCAGACAAACATATACCATGTGGACCGTGTACGTTTGATGATTTTACGATTGACGCAGGAAGTTGGTGCACTAATTGTGAAGAAGGGTTATGTGAAGATTGTGAAAACGTTCACAGAAAAATAAAATTATTACGAAACCATAAGGTCATTTCAATAGATGATTATCGTAAGATTGAAAATGGTTCCATTTCCTTGATTTGTGAAAATCATGGTGAAAACTTAGAGTGGTTCTGTCAAAATCACGATAAAGCACTTTGTATGGTTTGTGTCAAGTCAAATCACAAGTCATGCTCTGGTGTTATATCAATAAGTGCTGCCTCAAAAAATGCAAGACTATTAACGACTTTATCTGACCTTGAAGCGGAAATTCAAGGAACACTTCTTAATGTGCAAGAATTCACCAAAAATCGTGAATCCGCTAAGAATGAAATTGAAAAACAAGAATTGATGGTTAAAAACATTGTTTTTGAAACGAGAACACAAATAAATAGCTGCCTGGACAAGCTACAGGAAAAACTATTGCTCAAATTAGGATCTATATCTGAAAATTGTAAATCGAAAAACAAGGAATTCCTTCAAAAGCTAGAAACAAAGACACAAATGCTAACCAAACTAAAGGAACAGACCCTTCACTTGAAACAATTGTCTTCTGATATACAAGTGTTTCTCGGAACGCGCCAGGTCAATAAACGGATTGTTAGCGAGATCAAATCTCTGAAGACTGAAATAGGTGCTACTAAGGATTATGAATTAAAAGTTGATATTCATAGTTTAATTGAAAATTTCTCAAAAAAAGTTGAGGACTTTGGGCAAATAAAGGTATTGGAAAGTTGTACCGAGTTAGAATTCAGACACTACAAAATTGATCAAACTAAAATTGAGACCAAAGTTCCAACATCAGGAATCCTTTCCGACATGAAACTTCAGTTAATTAAAACATTTCAAATGAAGAGGGAAAACGATTATATAATAGATGTTAGAGGTTGTGTCATATTACCGAATGGTAATTTGTTGATGACGAATTACTCGAAACAAAATCAGCTCGTAGAGTATAAATATACCGGTGAACACATGCGTGATATTCAAGTCTCGGCGTTGCCATTTTTCATTGCAGTTATAGACCCTAATCGTATTGCTGTAACGTACGGGGACACCGCGAAATTCATGGAAATAAGAAATACTCATTCTTTTCGCGCCGAAAAAGAAATTCGATTACCAAGTAATGGTTATGGAGTATCACATGAGGATGGTAGACTTTATGTAAAAAGTGGAACCTCTACAATACAAGTCATGGATCTATCCGGAAAACAACTGGAAACATTGAAACTATCATCTGATAGTGTACTTAACATTACAACTAGCAGAGACAAGATATTCTACACAGATTACAAGAAGAACATAGTACATTGTTGTCGTTTGAATGGAGAAGAGTTATGGCAGGTTAAAAGGGAATCCGTTTCACATCCGTATGGTGTAACAGTAGACAATGACCGTAACGTTTATGTTGTAGGTCTTGTATCCAATAACTTAACAATTATACAACAAGATGGGAAAGACAGTAAGACACTACTGACAGAATCAGATGGACTATTTTATCCACAGGCTGTGGACTTTGATATGGATAAAAGAACACTTCTCATATGTAATAAAGGAGGGAAAGTTTCAATGTACAAAGTCGTGTAACACTTTTACATCATATTACATGAGAACATTCCGTACGACTTCGTATGTTTACCGATAAGAAAACAAAAGAAATGAACTGTGTCCTAAAAACAATGATCAGTTTCGTTTTTTACATAGGATCACATGGTAATGCAGGTTTCATTAATATAGTTCTTGTTCAAATTTGGATGATTGTAAATATTTTGTAACTCGTCTTTTTTAATAGAATATCATTGTAAAAGATTAGAATATACAATTTTTTTTTAATTTTGTTACCGGAGCAGAATGTAGATTGGATGTCATTCTTCATCTTGGATTTAGAAATAGCAGATAACAATCAGTCTCGATCTTAAATGAAATATGCTAATCTTGAGAATAGTATGTAGTTCATGTGTGAGTGTTTTCCTGTAAATTTTTAACTTTTATGTATTTTTTATCATATGTACGGCTGTATTCTACAAAAAGATAAAAGAATACTTTGTTTGATTCTTTTTTATTCAACTTTGACACATAAGGATAACTCAGTTGTAAGTGAAGATAACACACTCAGATAAAGTAACTTTTAAAATATAATGTGTAGTAAATTTACTTGTTTTAATATATAGCAATAACACAAGTCCGTTGACCCCATTGTTTGTTTTATTTATCTGAAATTATAACATTTGAGCTATTTTTCTCATATTATATCTTAAAATTCTATGATTAAGATTTCTTTTTTATCATACAAAATCAAGTTTTCCATGCATAGTCTATGCAAAATCTGAAAAAAATTGCACAACCTGTTGCCCATATTTTTTCTCTATATATTTGACAAAGCATGTAAACTTGTTTTTTTACAAATTATTTATCAATTTCTATGGGTTTTAATACCTCAATTGTATCTGTTTTCAATATATTTGGCAACTAAATTAGCTTATTGCGTGACGTTGTATTATGTGTTGCATAAAGGCAGTGTGGTATCATTCCTTTCAGAAATATCTTTTGCAGAATAATATAAAAATAGGGAGATTTTATATGATTACAAGTATTCAGAGCTTGGCATGATTGAGATATATTACTTTTTTTAAAATGATTTCAAATAATATCACCAGCCTGATAGTCAGCACTTTGATGCTGACATGAATATCAATTATATTGTCATTTTTATAAATTTCCTGTTACAAAACTTTGATTTAAAAATTTTAATTACTTTAGTCGTATTTGGCATAATTTTTTTGAATTTTGGGTCCTGAATGCTCTTCATATTTGTACTTGTTTTGGCATTATAACTTTATTAATCTGAGCGTCAATGATCTGTCCCATGTAGACAAAAGGCGCGTCTGGCGTATTAAATTATAATTCTGGTACCTTTGATAACTATTTACCCCACTAAGTCGATGCCGCTGCTTGTGGACGTTTCATCCCCGGGGGTATCACCAGCCTAGTAGTCAGAACTTTGGTTTTGATATGAATATCAATTATATTGTCAATTTTTAAAAACTAAGGATTTTCTTATCCCAGGAATAGATTACCTTTGACGTATTTGGCACACATTTTTGAAATTTTGGGTACTCAATGCTTTTTAACTTTGTACTTATATATCTGTTTTAATCTGAGCTCCACGGATGAGTCTTATGTAGACGAAACGCGGATCTGGCGTATTAAATTATAATCCTGGTACCTTTAATAACTATTATAACAGCAGATATCAACCAAACATCCCATATTTTCATGCCTAATCCGACCAAGTGGTAGTAAAACATTAACTGTAACAACCACACTGTACAAGACGAAGTTATATTTGAAAAATACAGAACTCTGAGGAAAATTCAAAAATGAAAGCCTTTAGTCAAATGTCAAAATCAAACAAATGGATAACAACTGACTTGGTTAAGGCATTTTCTTATGTATAAAATGGTGGATAAAACCTAGTTTTATAGCTAGTGAAACCTCTCACTTGTATGACATATGCATACAATTCAATTATATTGAACACGATGTGTGAACAAAACAAACATACATATTAGGTATAAATGTCACTAAATCACTATAAAAACAAAAAAAATATATAAACATTAATCATGGCAAAATAACACAATGACGGCAGATGCGACAAAACATTTCAACATACAGATAATGGCACTTGTCAATTCTTCTATTCAATAAATGTCAGATTTGAGATTTTCTGGGCTGGGTTAGAAAATGCACTGAACCACAAAATGTTGGCCATATGGGGGAACAGGATCGCATCATTTCCCTAGATAGGGAGAGAGAAGAGACAGAGAGCGAGAGAGAGAGATAGAGATAGAGATAGAAAGAGAGTGAGAGCCAGAGAGAGAGAGAGAGAGAGAGATAGAGAGAGAGAGAGAGAGAGAGAGGGAGGAAGGGAGGGTATGAGTGTCAATGAGACAACTCTCTATTTATGTCGCAATGAGGTTAAAGTGCGACTCTTAAAACGGAGCTTTGGCTCACTGTGACCAGCAAGCTATAAAAAGCCTCATAAGATTATTGTAAACCATAATAATCAGGAAAACATCTATATAAAAAACTAAAAACACTAATGAACCATATCAATATATCAATATATCAATATTTGACAACCTAAAACATCAGGTTTCTTACTAAGAACAGCTCCATACAAATGTATCAGTTTTAAACATTAAACATAAAAATATCAATTGAAGTGGCTTACCTTGATCAGAGAGACACATAGACAAAAACAAGTGAACGTACATCTATCAATTAAATTTGATCTATGACACAATATGAATATCATTTTAATGAAGAAAAAAAAAATGTAAAACAATGCAAGAAAGACAACTCTAACCTTTGAGAAATTGCGTTAAATAACATAACGTACACGTTATTAGTAATTGAAATATAGTAATTTTGTTGTTAGGAGTCCGGAAATACTAGTATTTTGTAAAAAAAATATTCATTTGTTTTTTCAGAGTACGAGTACATACTAAAAACTATTTATATAAGTGATCGATGAGGATTATAGTAAGTTAGCAATGGACAGTTAACAAGCAATAAATAATTAATAATATGCTAGATGTCTAATTAAAAATAAAAATAGCAATACAAAAAAAAAAACCTCCATCAAAACTAGATTTCAAAAAAGAGAGAGTAAAGAAAATGTCATGTCCCCCAAAAGCTTTGAATGCAATAGATATTCGTGCTGATTAGCTACAATTGAACAGATACATCACTAATGCAATGCAGTGATGTGTCTTGAATCTGTCTCTATGTTCTTGGATTGCAAAGAGACACTTCATGACTACAATAAGTATTTCACCCATAAAATACTAATAACCCTTTTCATAATTGACCACTCTAGTGTTCATTCAACCTTGTATAATGTTGAGAAAATTGGCCATCAACACACTTTCAGCTATTTATTTCAATTGTATAAGAAACTTTTACTCCACAGGTATGTTTTATTGTTTATTATACCATTCCTAGTTCTAAGGCACACACCGAACTCAGAAACTTTAAAATACAAAACATACATAAGAGTATTGCAACCCTTCCTACATTTAAAAAAAAACACTTTTCATTTCTAAGACGTCAAACAGTCGTTGAGTTTTTGGCTCTTAACAAGTAAATGAACATAAATCATGGATATTTTTTGTAACTATAATGATCTCGACGATAAGATCGGTACAGTTTTAAACGATTTTATACAAGTCCAACTTTCCTTTTTCAGTGCATATAAGTAATCTGTCTTTCTCCTTGTCGTAGTACACAGCAGTTGGCTCTATCAGATCATCAGACTCTGACAGCAAGGTCTTGCATTTCTTCCCCTCATGTTGTATCACTGTGAGGGTGTTCGAAACATAACCCACAATGTAAACGTAACTGTTAATGTCTACTGTTATAGATCACGGATAAGAAATGGATTCATACTGCCATAGTTCCTCACCATCAAAACGACAACAATGTACTATGTTCTTATTGACATCTGTGTAGAATAACTTGTATCTGCCTGTTGTAATAATGAGGACACTATCAGAGGCTACTTTCAATTTGTCCAGTTGTCTACCTGATAGATCCAGAACTTTTATTGTTTTGTATCCACTAACTACGTACAGTTTCCCATCTTCTTGAGATACTCCCATGCAGCTATCATGAACACTGATTTTTCTTTCAACGTTGAAAGTATCGTTTTGCATTATTTCTATAAAATTGTCTTTCCCGTATGTCACAACAATACGATCAAGATCTATCAACGCAATATCGAACGGCTTACCGGAGACTTGAATGTGACGGATATGTTCACCTGTATCGGTGTGCTCTATTAATTTACTTTCTTTTGTGTAATTCGTCATCAATAGATGACCATTAGGCAGTATGACGCAACCGCCTATATTTGTTTCAGATTTCCGCTTCATTTCAAACCTTTTAATGAGCTGCAGTTTAATGTTTGATATGTTTTTTAACATTGGGGCGTTGATCTTTATCTGAGCATGGTCGATTTTTAGGTCTCTAATATCCAACACGGCGGGTTATTCCGTAACTTTTATTTCTACGAACTCTTCAACTTCTTTCAATAATTTCTCGATATTACTATGATTTTCTACTTTAAGTTCATAATCTTTAAAGGACCACTCTCATCTTTCATGGATTTAATTTCACTTTCGATCAACTTATTGAATTGACGCGTTCCCAAATACTTGAATGTCAGATGAAAATTGTTTCATAAGGAGTGTTTGTTCCCTAAGTTTGAATAGTATTTCTGGTGTTGATTTTAGCTTTTGAAGGATATTCTTATATTTTGATTTACAAGTGTCAAATGTGGATGTTAGTTCGTTTAATAATTTGACCTGTAGCTTGTCTAAGTGACCGTTTGTTATCATTCTTGTTTCAAGAACCATAGTTTTGACATCCAGTTCTTGTTTTTCTATTTTCTTTATGGTGGATTCACGATTTTTAATGCATTGTTTCAAAGAGTTCCATATCATCTCTTCAAGGTTAAATAATGCAGCAGATTATCTTGAATTTGCCCACCTTTCGCCTATTGGTATAACATCAGAACATGCCTTGTGTTTTGACGGGACACAAACAACACAGAGGACTTCGTCGTGACTTTTACAAAACCATTCCAGATTTTCTCCATGATGCTCACAGACCAAAGATATGGAAACATTTTCAATCTTGCGGTAATCATCTATTGAAATAACACGATGGTTTCTTGATATCTTACCTTTTCTGTAAACGTTTTCACAATCTACACATAACCCCTCTTCACAACCAGTACACAATCTCCCTGCGTCTTTTGTGATGTCATCAAAGTTACATGGACCACAGAGGTTTTTTTTCCTGAAGACTTTTGGATTTTCTTTAAATTAAAAAAAAAGTATATTTAATAACAATACTTTGGAAAACATTTATATCTTTGCTGATTGCTCGGTTAAAAGCACCTCCGCCATTATCAATATTCAAATGTTAGATATTTGTTTTTATAGCTTACCTCGATTTTAAATCACATCAATGTTCAAGAAATATTGTATTTTGATTTCAACATTCGTCTAATAGTCCAGCGGATATCAGAATAATTTATCACTTTATGGTAAAAGCATGAAACTTGGCATAGTGAAAGATTAAGGGTAAAGACAAAATTCAGACATGGAGCCACGAAAAAAAATCCAATATGGCCGCCAAATTTAAGATGGCCGACATTAGTATAACATAATTCACTTGATGAAGTCTTACAATTTTAATGAGTTCAGAAGATGTCACAAACTTAAGGAAATACACTTAAGATATGTCAATTATTATTTTTTTAAACCTTATAATACAGAAATTATCAAAATGGCGTCCAAATTCAAGATGGCGCGTTAAAATGTCTTAAGTTTGACAGTATTCGTATGTGTTCACCATCATTGTGTGATAGAAAGTTACCAACTCCATGAAACTGATCATTTGATATCGACAAAAGCCTACAGTGTATCATTAATGCCTGGGTGCATAGATAATATTTTAAAAATGGCGGCAATATTCAAAATGGCGCCGTTTAACATGTCAAAATTTGACGGTTTTTTTAAATATGGTATAAAAATTATTAAAAAATAATGGATCATTTATTTCAATACAAGCACTTATATACAAACAATAAAAGTCATATTATTATTTAATGTAACAGGTAACATTAACTATGAAATAGAAATGGCCGATACAATTCAAAATGGCTTCTTTGACGAGTTATGATTTTTCACAGTTACAGGTAATATCCTTAGAAAAATTTCATAATTTTCCTGAAATGAAAAAAAACAACATATGCAGTATTGAATCAGTGCAAAGAGTATTTCTTTTTTAGAAATGAGATAAGAAATAAAAAAAACTCACAAGTAACTATTTAACATAACAACAGATTAAAATTATAATTAAAATATGATACAAATGCAGGGAAATAAAAAGAAAGCACAGTCACGATCAGTTTTTCTTTCAAAGACTGGTTAGCAGTTGCATAATGCTGTGCATTTTAATTCTGCTTTCAAGAATTAACATGCTCCTATACATCCTTTCTTTCATCCACAGTGTATGAGCTCTTCGCATGACATTGAAGCTTCAGCAAGCACAGACCAGAAAGGTGCCCAAATATCATCAAGTTTCTGCCAACCAAATAAATCTGGTGATGGCATACTTGAATTTGCAACTAAACAGTTGCGCGAAATTACACTACCTTGGTAAGCTGCACGTTTCTTATGTTCAATGAAGAAGTGCATTTCGTGATGGAGGAATATTGTCAATTGTTTTTGTGTTCTGCGCGAATAACTGTTTTTTTTAACTCATTCATCATATTAGCTGTACTAGACCGATCATACAAAAGCACAACATATCGTTCTATTACTTTTAACACTTTTAAAATGTCCACTTCATTTGGATTTCATTAACCTGCAGAAATGCTTCCGACAACTCCTCATATACAAACCATGTATCCCAAGCTGATTTCGTACCTTTCTAAGAAAAAGCTGAGACTGTGTCACAACCGGTAAATGAATGGAACAGTGGAAAGACTTTCAATTTCAATGGTCCTAGAGCAAGGCACAATCCATGAATTGAAATATATAGGAAGTTCTTTCCAGTGCCAAAACCTATCCACAGCTGTTCAGCCATTTGAATTCCCCTTTTAATGCAGCTGGGAATGAGGACATATCAATTGAAAGTTTTCCTTCAACTAATGGGATATCTGATTTGATGAATCTTAGTACAGCTGGTGTAAGATTTGAATAACTCTCTGGTAAAAGAGACACTCTCTTTGAATGGCATTTCAACATAGGTTCAGATTGGACAAATGTTTGAACAACGTTTTGAACATCCTCTGAAATATGTTGGATCTTTCATGGATCATGATTCCGAAATAAGCACAAACTGGAGATTCATGATCTTTTATGTGACGGTTGGATAGTTTCTTTGTACAACTATACATCAGAAGATTTGCTATTGTTAATGTCGACTGAGAATATGAACGATCCTGAATGTTGGGTCCAAATTGAATCATACTGACCAAATTAAGCAATGACTGGGGTACAGAATCTTCCTTATATCCCATTGGGAAGGTTCCTTTTAATTCTGAATTTGATGCAAAAATATATCTTTACGAACAAACGCAGCTGCTTTTGGTATGTTGACAAACTCATTATTAAATTCTCCTGAGCAGACTCTCTTCAATGCAGGACCAATGTCATCTTTGAAAGCAAGAATGTTTTCAAGACCTTGTTTGTAAGCATCTAAGTTAGGGAAATTACAATTCTGTGTTTTAGTCCTGTACTATTAATTCGAGATGAAACATCTGTACCTAGACATGATATTCTTTCCGTATAAAGTTTACATAGATCTGACAACATGTATACACTTATGGTCTCATCGCATGACCTTGTTTCATTTATATAAGAGTATAGTTCTGAAAATGCAATACCATGGATTTGACTTTCCTTCTTAGATTCGACATTATCATTTTTCATTTCAATTCGAGATGCACGATTATATAAGGAAACAAAACATTACGAGTGGTACTTTGCTGCCTTTGCAATTACTTCATCAGCACTTAACTTTGCAAGTAACAACGTGTCATTTAATTTTACTGCATATTTTGTCACACGTGTACCCTGTCCAACCGTTGAGGACTCATGAAGGGCTTTTTGACCCTTTTCGTTACAGAAAAAACACACAGATGGGTTACTAGTGGACTGAATGGAGAAGCTATGGCTAGTTTTCTTTTTAGATGTGGTTGCTTTATCATCTATTCTGATTGGTTTTTCTGCTCTATCCAACTTTGTCCTGTTCATTTTTAAGTTGCAAGATTTGTGCCAACATGACTTTTGGTCAATGAAAGACTGTGCTATTCCAGATCCCTCTCCTAAATGTAAGTTTTCACTGCACACATTAATGCCTTCAGGCATCAATCGTAATTCATGAAACTTCTTTATATTGTCAGCTAAAGTTTGATAACCAGCACCAACATTGAGACGTTTAGAATCAAATGGGCATATACGTTTTTCATCTTTTATTTCTTGGCATAGGATGCAATTTGCCCAATCAATATTATTTAATTTAGTCGGTTTGTCATATTCTACACTTGATACCCTAAACGTCTTTTCAGTAGCCATGTTGTAAGAAATATGATCGTAAATTATTTTATATATTCCTTGTGTATTACTTCTGTATGCAAGACGCGTGTTTCGTCTACAAATGACGTATCAGTGACGCTTCAATCGAAAAAAGTTAAAAAGACAAACAAAAAGTATGTTATTTAATATTTGATGTCCTGAAATGCTGAAAGTTTTGCAAAGCACAAATATGTGTTGATTAATAATAACTTTCTAGATATACACGATATAGTTTGTGATAATAAGACTTTTGACGGCCATTTTGAATTATTGTTCCATATTCATAAAATATTAACAATCATCATAACTAGCAATATGCAAAGTGTTGTGCTTTTATTTTCAAATATCAAATTATACTATATTTTTGGACTCTGCTTCATGATTGTTGGCGGCCATTTTGAAATTGGCGGCCATTGTGGAATTTTTTTGATGGCTCCATATCCAAAAATGTTTTTAAGCATCATAACTAACACTGTGCAAAGTTTCATGCTTTTACCATAAAGTGATCAATTGTCCCAAAATATTGGACTTAGCTGCTGGACTATAAAATCTTTTTGTTTATTCGTTATTAAAGATTAACAAAAACAATAAAAGATCAATGAATCAAGCAGAACATGTAGCTGTATTGAAAGGTGGTAGTTTTCATACTTAATGCATCTATTGTTAACATTCTTAAACCAGTAAAGAATTATGACCTGTGAAATTGTCAAAATTAATAAGTGTTGCTCATAATAAGTTTCGCTGTTTGCGGATGATTGGAACAAAAAGTATTTAATTTCTATTGACAAAGCGTTTTTACTGTTGTTCAAAATAATAAAAAAAAAATGAAATTGTGATTGATTTCCCTCTAGAACAGATAAGACCTTCTCTTGATCTAAAATTATTTTTATGTTACGATTGGCACCACTTTTAACAGGAAATTAATAAGCGCCTAACCCATCAGCTCATGTCATGTTTATAAAAAGTAAACATAAAAAACACGTTTCGGTGTCAACCGATTTCTTTTGTAGTTTCTAGAAAAATAGTTCTACATGTTAAATAATTAAAGCCGCATATCTAGCACGAATTATTTCTTTACTCTATATCTGATTGATTGATATATCTGATATTTGATAACATGTACGAGACACATAATTAACCCTTTTGTCTACGATGAGATTATTTACACCCACTGGGTTGATACCACTGCTGGTGGAGTTTTAATTCCCCGAGGGTATCACAAGCTATTAATATGGTCATAATTAATAATGAACTATTTACTGAACTTTTGATTGATTTTTTGTAATACTAAGGCTTTTCTACCTCAGAAATGAGATTACCTTAGCTCTATTTGGCAAAACTTTTAGGAATTTCGGTCGTCAATGCTCTTCAATTTCGTACTTTAATTGTTCTGTTTTACTTATTTGGATTCAAGCGTCACAGATTTGTCTTTTGAAGAAGAAACGCACGTCTGGCGTTAACACACAATTGCATCCTGGTATCTATGATGAGTTTGTGTACAACCACTGGGTCGATGCCACTGCTGGTGGAGTTTTAATTTTCACAAAGCTATTCCTAGCCAGTAGTCAGCATTTTTGTCCTGACATGAATTATTACGATATGGTCATATTTATAAACTAACTGTTTACAAAACTTTTGAATTTTTGAAATTCTAAAGCTTTTCTACCTCAGAAATAGATTACCTTAGCTGTATTTGGCAAAACTTGGAGGCATTACGGTCCTCAATGCTCTTCGACTTCGTGCTTTAATTGGCATTTTAAACTCATTTAGATTCACACATCACTGATAAGTTTTTTTCTAAACGAACCGCACGTCTGGCGTTAAAACAAAATTTCATCCTGGTATTCAACTCCGAAGTTATACCAATTTGTATATGTTATGGTAATTGAATTAGCGGAATACTATGGTTGTCGCTATTCACAAAAATCAAGATAATATCAAGATAATGCACATGCGTTCCTTTCTTTAGTAGAATACATAAAAGCTAAGTTTGATTTAAGATAGCATTTGCTTTATGTCTTTTCGATAGTAATGAAAGGTAACATTAATTATAGCATATTTCCTCATATGAATTGTACTTTGAGTAGCACTTAGATTAAGCACACCAGTGCAACACTGAATATTTATCCACCGTTATTCGTTCAAATATAATTACGTTAACATTATACAGTCGCATATTCATACATGCTGATGCTGACGATGCTTTTAAAAATGTTATGCAGGTCTCATCACAGTTTACTTATCAGTAACATGTACATTATAAAAGCAATTAATAACATGAATAAGATCTACAGAGAACTCGTTATTGTAAGCTGAAAGCAGATATTGAAAACATCAGCAAACATTTTTGGATTTTCAGCAAAAACCATAAAACACCAGTAAGTTTTGAAAATTATGTGTCTGATTTGAACTTTAAAACAATTCAAGAAAAAGGGAAAAAACGCGGCTGAGGATTTTTTTTACATCCAACTCGTTAATACATGTCAACTTGATTAAAATTCATTGTGAATAGTACATGACTGAAACATGTTAAAGGGATATTTCACCAATAAATAATACGCCGGATAAAACTTCTGAAAGCTTCGTTTGATATGTTTGAGCTTTTGATTTTCCTTTTTTAATCTTGGATTCTCCGTTGATTTTTTTTCTGGTATTTCGGTAATTTTGTGATTTTACTTTTTGAAAAGACCGTGTATTCAAAACAAGTGCATGACTTTAAAGCCATATGAAACGAGGGACTGGAAAAATCTTTTCCCAATCTTGAACCAATGCATGTATATATCATAACCTCAGTCTTTTGTACACGATTTTAACCTTTTTTTACGCAAATATTTCGTATAATCGTCAAATGTTTTTTTTCTCCAAATGTTATTGTGTGAATATGCAGATGGCAGCTATTTAATTGTCATGTTTTAAAGTCGTATATTACCGATTGTCAACTTATTGTAAACAATCAACAAAGAAGCATTGACATTGAGCACGTTCATAACATTGACAATCAGATAATAATTTATTTAAATGACAGGTCCTTGACTATTGCGTATTGAGGACCGTTCCTTGACCTATAATGATTAACTTTTATAAATTGTGACTTGGATGGAGAGTAGTCACTATATATGTTTGCATATCATTGCATTTTAAAACGTGGTAATTGTCATACCTGATGTTTCCATTGTAAAACATTAAATTAAATTAAAAAATAATCCTTGGAAAATTCGAAACATAAAGTCAATAAACAAATGCGAAATTATAAGCTCCAACACATCAAAGGAATGGATAACTGCTCTCATATTCCATACGTGATATAAACATTTATCGATGTAGAAAATGTAGGACTAAAGTTGGTGTTATAACTAGTAACACCTCTCACTTGCATGAAATTCCATTATATTGACAAAAATGCGTGACCTAAACAAACAGACATGATTGGAAAAATGTCAGTAATAGGGGTCAACAGCTTCATAAGCTTTAAGCAACAAAGACACTGTGACATTTATTGCTTAAACGTCTATCACATTTCCTTAGTTACATATTGTTATAACAATGAGAGTCGTATTAATTTGTTTTTACAAAGTGATAAAAATAGTGCCCAAAATAGCAATAAAAACAAACGATACGTTGTGTTTTCAATAACTCATTAAGATTAAAACAGTTCTGGTCTTTGTTTGCTATAATATTTTCATATCTGAAGATTAACCTCCGTTTATTTGCGACTTTTGTATATAGGGCCAATAAATCAACAAAAACATCCCCTATCCGCTAATTATCATGCATTTTTGTAAGACGTCATCCAACGGAAGTAAAAGATTCTCATGATTATCAACACATTCTGATGAGAACTAAATGTTATTCTGATATAAACAAAGGGTAGAACACTAAATTGGAAATAAATTTCATAAGAAATGGACTTAGACTTGAGATTAAGTCATAAGATATTTTCTTTTTAAACTATGTCAAACAAATATGCTTTTCTTTGTAATAGAAAAATATTGAACAATTTTCGTCGTTTTATTCGTGAACAGTACATCAATAAAAATCAACTTTTTAAACATTGACAAAATCTCTGTACCATCGTATATCTTATACATATCTCAGTAAATAAGATACGCTCATGGAAAATGACCCTATTTTGTCTTAATTATCAAACTTATACCCCTTAAACAATAAGTTCACGATTCTTGTTGCATTGTTTCACGTTGCTCAGAGTGCCCTCAATCGTCTCTTCAATGTTAGATAATGCTGTTGATTGTGCTGAGTTGTTGAGTTAACAATATTTGGTATTACATCAGAACATATAAAAAAGTAGATGTGGCATGATTTCCAATGAGACAACGTTAACTCTGCACAAGAGACCAAAATGACACAGAAATTAACAATTGTAGGTACCTTTTCACATCTTCTTTTTTGTATTCATACTTTGTCGGGCAGATGCACTTTTACAACATAAAACATATTGGTATAAATGTTGATTATGTTATCAGTAATAATGCATTGGTTCAAGATCGGGAAAAGATTTTTCCAGTCCCTCGTTTCATATGGCTTTAAAGTCATGCACTTGTTTTGAATACACGGTCTTTTCAAAAAGTAAAATCACAAAATTACCGAAATACCAGAAAAAAAATCAACGGAGAATCCAAGATTAAAAAAGGAAAATCAAAAGCTCAAACATATCAAACGAAGCTTTCAGAAGTTTTATCCGGCGTATTATTTATTGGTGAAATATTCCTTTAACATGTTTCAGTCATGTACTATTCACAATGAATTTTAATCAAGTTGACATGTATTAACGAGTTGGATGTAAAAAAATGCTCAGCCGCGTTTTTCCCTTTTTCTTGATTTGTTTTAAAGTTCAAATCAGACACATAATTTTCAAAACTTACTGGTGTTTTATGGTTTTTGCTGAAAATCCAAAAATGTTTGCTGATGTTTTCAATATCTGCTTTCAGCTTACAATAACGAGTTCTCTGTAGATCTTATTCATGTTATTAATTGCTTTTATAATGTACATGTTACTGATAAGTAAACTGTGATGAGACCTGCATAACATTTTTAAAAGCATCGTCAGCATCAGCATGTATGAATATGCGACTGTATAATGTTAACGTAATTATATTTGAACGAATAACGGTGGATAAATATTCAGTGTTGCACTGGTGTGCTTAAGGATGTTTTCTCCTCTATTTTTTGAGTTTTTGCCAGATTTTCGGAATCCTCTGGTTTTATCCATGTATTGCCATTACAAAAAATTGCCCACTAACCCCTACTTTTCTTTTCATAATTTTATTACATGAAGTTTAAAAAGCCATAATTCAAAATCTTATAAAATTCTTGTTATTTTTTTCATAATTTTTGACAAAAAAAGATGCCACTGTTAAATGTATGAGAAATCTAGAGAGAATTATTTCCCGCCAAATTTTATATGGCTTATATCTCGACAACAAGCACACGGACCCTCCATTTTTTTCTGCTTTTATTGTTTCTTTAATTATACACTATCAATTCATAACAGTCTTTTAAAAAGCTTGTTATTTTAAAACCGAGTAGCAAACATCCTTAATCTAAGTGCTACTCAAACTACAAATCATATGAGGAAATATGCTATAATTAATGTTACCTTTCATTACTATCGAAAAGACATAAAGCAAATGCTATCTTAAATCAAACTTAGCTTTTATGTATTCTACTAAAGAAAGGAACGCATGTGCATTATCTTGATATTATCTTGATTTTTGTGAATAGCGACAACCATAGTATTCCGCTAATTCAATTACCATAACATATACAAATTGGTATAACTTCGGAGTTGAATACCAGGATGAAATTTTGTTTTAACGCCAGACGTGCGGTTCGTTTAGAAAAAAACTTATCATTGATGTGTGAGTCTAAATCAGTTTAAAATGCCAATTAAAGCTCGAAGTCGAAGAGCATTGAGGACCGTAATTCCTCCAAGTTTTGCCAAATACAGCTTAGGTAATCTATTTCTGAGGTAGAAAAGCCTTAGTGTTTCAAAAAATCAAAAGTTTTGTAAACAGTTCATTATCAATGACGATCATATCAATGGCTTGTGGTACCCTCGGGGAATTAAAACTCCACCAGCAGTGGTATCAACCCAGTGGGTGTAAATAAACTCATTATAGACAACAGGGTTAAAACATTATTGAAATTATGTGTCTCGTAAAATGTTATCAAATATCAGATATATCAATCAATCAGACATAACGTAAAGAAATGATTAGTGCTAAATATGCTGCTTTGATCTTTAAACATGTAGAACTATTTTTCTAGAAACTGCAAAAGAAATTGTTTGACACCGAAATGTGTTTTTTATGTTTACTTTTTACAAAAATTACATGAGCTGATGGCTTAGGCGCATATTAATTTACTGAAAAATAGTGGTGCCAATCGTCACATAAAAATAATTTTAGATCAAGAGAAGGTCTTATCTGTTTTAGAGGGAAATCGATCACAATGTCATTTTTTTTTGAACAACAGTAAAAACACTTTGTCAATAGGAATAATTTTTGTTTTGTTCCAATTATCCGCAAACAGTGAAACTTATTATGAGCAACATTTGATTTTGACAATTTCACAGGTCATATGTCTTTACTGGTTAAAGATAGTTAAAAAGGGATGCATTAAGTATGAAGATTACCACCTTTGAATATAGCTACATGGTCTGCTTGATTCATCGATCTTTTATTATTTTTGTTAATCTTTAATAACGAATAAACAAAAAGATTTAAGACGAATTTTGAAATCAAAATACAAAATTTTGTTAACATTGATGTGATTTAAAATCGAGGTAAGTTATATTTTCTATAAAACGCCATGTTTCTTAATGGTAAACCATAGAAATGGAAATAATCTACAGTTTGAAGAGTAAAAGTGAAAATACATGCTTTGAATTAAGAATAAGTAAAACTTCAATGCACTATAGCAACTATTATCAAGATTATGACGTTAACACGTCATTGAAAATTGTAGTGGGATTTAACTTAATTTTGCAATGAATTATCACTGCTTTTTTAATATCGATTAATAGGTTAACATACTTAAATAAAAAAAAACGTACTTAACCAAGTAAAGGCAAATAGTATAAAACGACTGTATGAATATATTAAGGTAATATGCATAAACAGCTCACAACAAAACTTAATCAATTTGAATGTAAGTCTGAAGCAATAATCAATCTGAATATGATACCAAAAAAAAATAATCTAACATTTGAATATTGATAATGGCGGAGGAATCAGCAGATATAAATATTGTCCAAAAGTATTGTTATTAAATAAACTTTTTTCTTACTTTTAAGAAAATTCAAATGTCTTCAGAAAAAAATATACTCTGTGGTCCATGTAGCTTTGATGACATCACGAAAGACGCAGGAAGATAGTGTACTAATTGTGAAGAGGGGTTATGTGTAGATTATGAAAACGTTCACAGAAAAAGCAAGATATCACGAAACCATCGTGTTATTTCAATAGAAGATTACCGCAAGATTGAAAAATGTTTCCATCTCCTTGGTATGGACGCATCATGGAGAAAATGTGGAATGGTTCTGTAAAAGTCACGAGGAAGTCCTCTGTGTAGTTTGTGTCCCGTCAAAACATAAGGCATGTTCTGATGTTATACCAATAGGTGAAGGTTCAGTAAATTCAAGACAATCTGCTGCATTATTTAACCTTGAGGGGATGATAGAGGGAACTATGTGCAACGTGAAACTATGCATTGAAAATCGAGAATTCATCATAAAGAAAATGAAAAATCAAGGAACTGGCTGTCAAAACTATGGTTCTTGAAACAAGAATGATAATAAACGGTCACTTAGACAAGCTTCAGGTCAAATTGTTAAACAAACTAACATCCACATTTGACACTTGTAAATCAAAATATAATAATATCCTTCAAAAGCTAAAATCTACAGCAAAAATACTTTCCAAACTTAGGTAACAAACACTCCTTATGAAACAATGTTCATCTGACATTCAAGTGTTTCTGGGAACGCGTCAGTTCAATAAGTTGATCAAAAGTGAAATCAAATCCATGAAAGATGAAATTGGTCCTATTAAAGATTATGAACTTAAAGTAGAAAATCATAGTACTATCGAGAAATTATTGAAAGCCACTAACAACAACAAAAAAATCATGCATTTTAGACTAAATTATCAATCTGTACACATCCAGCATCCAATGGATTTAGTGTAAAGACGTCTTAAACAGTCAGAGAAAAGGCATGATCTTAGCTTGTGCAATGCCAAGATACAGGTATCAACAGATTGTAGATCAATGAATGTGTATATGTATATAACATACCTGTAATATTTAATTTGCTTTTAATTTACTGATAACAGAGTTTTGATAGAGAACGGATGAAATCGACATAAAAATAGTTTTACGTTTACCATCACGAATTGCTTGACCGATACCATGTCAGGGTGTCTAATCTCATCGTGTAATGAATGCATAGCAGGATAAACGTCATGATGTTAAGTTAAGAATGTAATAATCATGTCGCCTTAATTCTACTCTATCATTAATCACATGAATCACGCATAAATTTGTTCATGTAATTAGGAATTTTAAATAGATTCATGACACTAAATATTACAATACCTCTCTATAGTATTCTATCAATCTTTTTTTTAGCATGAATGATTCTGTTTAAAAGATACGGAAGATATCAATTTGAGAATGAATATGTCGGATGATAGAGGCAACAGTAGTATACCACTGTTTGAGAGTCATAAATCGATTGAGACAAAAACAAATCCGGAATATAAACTATGAGCAGGAACTAACAAAATCACGTCAAAAACCTAAGCACTCCGAAAAGACAAACAAAAATAAAAAAAATATTCATAAAAAATAAAAGTTCTGCGCTACACGAGAAGTAGGTTTTATCGTGCATATATTTTTGCATGTACATTGTAACATATGAATATAAGGATTCAGTGCTGTCATCGATATTTATCAAAGGATAATATGTGCCTGATGGAAAATTATCTCCTCATTGCAAATGTTTGACAGTCCCGATTTGGAGTTGTTTAGACAATGAAAACCTTAATCCAAAATCTAAAGGAAAAAAAACCAAGATGATTCACATTTTGATCATTAATGTAACGTCAGTATTGCTCGAGGATGAAAAATTGAAAATACAAAACTTAATTTAGAAATATGGTGAAGAATAACATATTTTATTTTTTATTTTGCAGTGAAGTTGAAGCATTTTTTACAAATGTTATGAAATAAACCGGTAACAACACTTTAACTCACATGGAAACATTAGACATACCTATTCGTCCCACAGATTCAAATATAAAACAAAATCTATAATAATCAAGTATCGTGTTGCACAACAGCGTCGGTTTGCAATTTGTTTAGAACGACGGCATCAACGTGATCTGAACTTATGAACGACTTCATACAAAGCAACATATCCTTCTTCCATGCATACCAGTAATGTATTTTTGTCTGCATCGAAGTCCACAGCTTTTGGACCAATCAATCCATCTGATTTTTTCTCAGAAATATTTAACTGTTTTTCCGTCATGTTGAATTATTGTTAAGTTGTTTGAAATATATCCTACAACGTAAACATTATGGTATTTGTCAACTGATACACCGTAAGGAAAGTCAATGTTGTCAATTTTGAGTTGCCATGATTCTTCCCAATTCAAACAACAACAGTATATCTGGTATATGTTGTAACCTGTGTAAACTATCTTGTCTCTGGTCGTCTTGGTGTATATTATACCTTTAGATACTGCTTTCAATGGTGTTATTTGTTTCCCTGATAGATCAATTACTTGTACGCCGTTTCCATTTGCTACATAAAGTTTACCATCCATGTGAGATACTCTGTAGTATTTTTTTGTAAACTCATTTTTTCTTCTACATTGAAAATATTGATATTCATTTTTTCCAGGAAACATGCACCACCGTACGTCACAACAATGCGATGTAGGTCTATCACGGCAATATATTCGCCATCAACAGATTATTATTAGGTAATATAACGCAACCTGTAACATTCATTTTTTTTTTTCATTTGAAATGTTTTAATTAGTTTAAGATTTATGTTGGATATGTTTCCTGTCGTTGGAAAGATAATCCCAATTTGAGCTTGGTCGATATTTTGGTCTGTGAAATCAAGGTTGATTGCGGAGTTCAAAATCCTTATTTTAACAAAATCTTCAACTTCATTGAATAATTTTGTGATTAAGCTATGCTTAGGTACTTTTAATTCATAGTCCTTGGTAACATCGAACGACTCGCTTATTGACCTGACGCTTTCCAAGAAACACTTGGATGTCAGACGAAAATTGTAATGTTTCCTCTCTACGTTTAGTAAGCATTTCGTCTATCGATTTTAGCTTCTGAAGGATTTTGATATATTTTGATTAACAGCTTGTAGTTTGTCTAGATGGTCGTTTATTTTCGTTCTTGTTTCAAGAACCATGGTTTTGACCTCATGATTTTGTTTGTCTATGTCTTTTAGCAAATTCACGTTTCTTGTTGCATTGTTTCACGTTGCTCAGAGTGCCCTCAATCGTCTCTTCAATGTTAGATAATGCTGTTGATTGTGCTGAGTTGTTGAGTTAACAATAATTGGTATTACATCAGAACATATAAAAAAGTAGATGTGGCATGATTTCCAATGAGACAACGTTAACTCTGCACAAGAGACCAAAATGACACAGAAATTAACAATTATAGGTACCTTTTCACATCTTCTTTTTTGTTTTCATACTTTGTCGGGCAGATGCACTTTTACAACATAAAACATATTGGTATAAATGTTGATTATGTTATCAGTAAATTAAAAGCAAATTAAATATTACAGGTATGTTATATACATATACACATTCATTGATCTACAATCTGTTGATACCTGTATCTTGGCATTGCACAAGCTAAGATCATGCCTTTTCTCTGACTGTTTAAGACGTCTTTACACTAAATCCATTGGATGCTGGATGTGTACAGATTGATAATTTAGTCTAAAATGCATGATTTTTTTGTTGTTGTTAGTGGCTTTGAACTAGCTGTCAGTTAAGTGCGAGTACTCTCATATCTGTTCCTAGTGTGTTTTTGTTGTTGGGTTGTACAATTACCCGACCACGTCAACTTGTATTTTCCCCTGTTTTACCGTATTTTACTTATAAATGGACTTATCCAGTTACCATTACATACAGTCTGCAGTTAAAGTTATAAAACATTTATAAGATTCATAAATTATCGTACATTTTTACCAAACTTAGACTAATGCTTATTTGTTATTTTGTGTACAGTAGCTCTCCACATACTTTGGTTGTGCTTACTACGCCAATTTTTTTTTTATTTGTATTCAATGTCAATAATTCCTATAAGGAGTCAATTGACGATTTCGGCCAGATGACTTCTTTTTAAATATTGTGTTTGTGAAAGTTTTCCTACAATTATTTTTGTTTTATATCGGTTCATATAAAAAATTACAAAAATGGCATCTCGCCATTTATGGACAATGAGACCGTAAGGATTATCAAACAATTTTAGTTAGTATGGGCATTAGTTAGTTTCTGACATTTTTAATATGTGTCCATGCAAGAAATTCTCCATTTACGTTCTTTTTCTAGCCTTGATGGCCATGTTTCTTGGTAGAAAGAACCATCTTTCTTATTTTGCAATACTATATGATGCTATTATTGTGAGAGTGAAATTGATGCTTCGAAGAATTATGAAGAACAAGTAGCTATTCATAGTTTAATTGAGAATATCTTCCAAAAGGTTAAAGATTTCGGGCAAATAGAGGGCTCAAAACGTAAATTTCAGGGACCTAAAAATTTATCAAGGTCAAATTGGTATCTTGGGAAAACGAAGAAAAACATACTATATGTTACAGTTCTATTTGAATGTTTGATACTTGTATTTGTTTGATACTCATTTATAATACTCTTATTTTATCTGTATCGTTGTACTAGACTAACACAAACTTAATAAAATTGAGAATGGAAATGGGGAATGTGTCAAAAAGACAACAACCCGACCATAAAAAAAACCAGCAGAAGGTCACCAACAGGTCTTCAATGTAGCGAGAAATTTTCGCACCCGGAGGCGTCCTTCAGTTGGCCCCTAAACAAATATATACTAGTTCAGTGATAATGAACGCCATACTAATTTCCAAATTGTACACAAGAAACTGAAATTAAAATAATACAAGACTAACAAAGGCCAGAGGCGCAAAAATGCGGGGGGGGGGGGGGGGGTAAACATGTTTATGAGATCTCAACCCTCCTCCTATACCTCTAGCCAATATAGAAAAGTAAATAATTTTATAAGGTATACCAATTGTCTGTTTCTTACTTGAGGTTTGTGTACAAGCGTTTAGCACTAAACTTAGCTCCTAGATTGGCAGGCTTCATGAGGTGGTCCTAAAAGGCAGTAAGGTAACATTTTGGTTCGCAAACAATTTTTTAACGTCTTGATACTGAAATGAAATAATAAAGTTTGAATGATAAGATTCATATCATTTGTATGTTGTTCAATAATTTGTATGCATAAATATTAAGAAAACCTTTTAAATTAATGCAACCTGTGTAAATGACGATAAAAAATCATCAACTACACCAGGATTGCAACCAGATAATAAAAGAACATGTTATTAAGATGGAAGTGAGATTGACTAAATTTATCTGTGTTGTTTAAAGATTATTAATGAAAATGGGGACGTCATCTTTTTATTTCTACTTTCTTAAAAAAACCAACTAATGTCTCTATCTTATTACAAATTTCTGGCATTCTGTTTCTTTCTTTCTTTAAATTTTCTTTTATTTTGAAATTCAATCTTTCTTTTTCTGTATCTTCCTTCAAAATTCTATCGCTTGTAAAATATTTCCTCTACTAGTCATATCATAGGGAGAACTGTAGAATTGTGTTCTTCATATGCGATATTACTACAATTTAAAGCTGTTCATAGTAAAAACAAAGGCTAGATTATGTGTGTTATCTGGCCTTGGATGCATAAAACTTTGCTCAGTGCTCGGAGCACAAAAATCATGCTCGAAACATGAAATCCAGCAATTTGATTGGTTGATTCTCGAGTCTGAGTACACAAATCATGCTCGAAAGTTTTATGACCGTGAGGCCAGGTCTTTAACATTCTATGTAGGTAATTAAGGTCAATAATGGCAAAACCATCCTCCTTGTCAGTCTATTCATATATATTGGAGTTGAAAACTGTGGTTTTATCCATGTAGTGCTATTAAATATTTGCTCGCTTACTCCCACTTCCCTTTTCATAATATTATTAGATATAGTTTTTAAAAAAGCCATATTGAAAATATTATAAAATCCTTGTTAATTTTCATTGTTTTTGAGAGAAAAAGATGCCAAAGTTAAACGTATGAAAAATCAAAAGAGAATTTTCCAGAGCTCATATCTCGAAATCAGCACATGCATCTTTCATTTTTTTCTGCTTTTTATGTTTTTTCATTAATTGTTTTGAAATTGCACTGCTTTCATGATTTTGACATTTGGTCATGACCGATCAGATTTTTTTTTATAAAAATTCTTATGTCTATTAAAAAGATAGTAAAGCCATTATTTCACACAGCAATCGTAAAAAAATAAAGTTCCCGAAGACAGATAATTACATTATATCCTACTTGTGTGTCAAACCGACATATTTTTAACGATTCAAATTATCGCGCTTTAAAATTTTTCCATATCGAGGCATTGCACCTATGACGAACTATATATGTGTCGATAAACAAGATTAAAAATTGTGTCCTGATAAATGAATGAGAAATAGGTGTGAACAGAGTAGAAGGTAAGACTTTAACTTTGTATTTTAAATTCCATGTTACTGTTATAATTATCCTTTAACTAGCTACACATTTTATCTTTAGTTGAATATTGTGTTTAATTAAAATTAGAAAGTTTTGTTGGTAAATTTTGTATTGTAATCAACTTCCTTGTTCAAAAGATTTCTGTTGCGTATCAATACGTTGCATATCTGTTAAATGACGATTTGTTTGACTGATTTACTCAATATTTTGACGTAGTTTGCATTTGTGGCTTTGTTAATTTGCTTTAAGGCGCATAAAACCTCAACACATCTATACTGTCCCTATCTTTTAGCAAATGTTATTCTGCTGACTTCAAGTTAGAATATTCCTTATGTTATGTTATGTTATGTTATTAAACCCTGCTTTCGAAAGTGGTGATAAATACTGAATAGAGAGTCTATCTGATCGTTCATCCTTTCTTACATTCGGTCATTCGTTAGTCCGTCCGTTCGATGGTCATTCTGTCCAACCGTTTAATCATTTGTCCGTTCGTCCGTTTGAATTTCTTTCCCATATTTGTACCCACAACTCCATTTAGGGTCATGTTTAAGAAACATTCGGTTACAAGAATATGTTAGCCAATAACCTGTTCCTGTAAAATAGACTTACATATAATGCTACATTTTCTATCTGTAATAATCATGAATATAAATTTTGCTCTCCAACTTCTCAAATATACCTTAAAACGCATTAGCTTTAATACTGAACTGAAGTCTCTGTTGCACCATTTTCTACATAAGAAAATGCCTGTACCAAGTCCGGAATATGACAGATATTGTCCGTTTAATATTAGTTACATAGTGTGCTAGTGGCCTAATGCGGTATATATGGGGTAATTAAATTCCATATGTTGAAACCTTTAAGATTTTTTCTCAGTACTGTTTTGTTTTTCTAAAGGGACGTAACACCACTACTAACCGTGTATGAAACAAGTCCCGCCTCCTTATTACATTATATGGAATATAAAGGGAAGTAACTCCACTACTAACCGTGTATGAAATAATACACGGTTTCCACGAGGACGCTTTTAACAAATCATATTCCTAGAAATGTATAGGAGGTAAGATAATATGTCTTATCATTTGATTTAGCAATTTGATTAGGGACTTTCCGTTTTGAACATTTCTCGGACTTCAGTTTTTTTTGTGATTTCACTTTTTGCAAAAACCTTCCTGACTAAATGAGCAAACATATATATGGCAACTTTTATCTATACAAAAAATAGAAATGTTCCCTCTCCGACACTATAGTGATGTCTTGCTTAAACATTTACATCATTTTCAAATTCTTCCGTGTATGCATTGTATAGACTTTTGTGATAAAATTTAAGTTTGTATATATAGTTATTTCGACAAGCTGTTATTGTCTTCACAGTTCCGTCTTCGGTTTTAAACATAACATTTATCCCACATACAATTCAATACTAAACCTAAATATAGTCTATATTCAATTTCATGCATTATCGGGTAGATTGTGGTAATCCAAAAGGAAGTGAAAATGATTGCCATCCCTTATTATTTTGAACCACAAAATGACCTCCAAATCAAAAACGTAAATTCGAAAAATATATTTTGAAATTATTATTACACCTTCTGACTTATTTCAAAAGTAAATTTCATTTTTTTTACATGTTTAAAACACTTCATGTTGCTATCAAACTATTGCTATGAAGTGTAGGAAGTTAACAAATTAATAAATCACTAGACCCTAAAAAAAAATAATTATAAAAAATACCAAGCTTCAAGGTTAATTCAAATAATTCCAACTCGTATACACCTTCTACAAAAAAATCCAAATAAAGAAAAACATAAATAGAAGTGTCAACAAAATTGAAATTACAACGGTAAAAAGTGTTAGTTTGCTACCTTATGACCTCAATCCTACGAAAAAGGCTACCTTATGACCTCGATCCTACTAAAAAGGCTACCATATGACCTCAACCCTACTTAAAAGGCTACTTTATGACCTCAACCCTACTGAAAAGGCTACCTTTGGACCTCAAACCAACCAAAAAGGCTACCTTATGACCTAAACCTGACTAAAAATGCTACCTTATGACCTAAACCCTACTACAAAGGAAGGCACAAAACATAAAAACTGAGGTAGATGAACAAATAAAGAGTCACGCAAAGAGTCATAAAAATAATTTGAGAAAAGGACGAGAAGCTCTTGGTCAAAACCTTGTAGACGTGTTAAAAAGTATATTCCATACGCAAATAAAATCGGAAAAAAAAGTTTAATCACAAAAATACTGAGCTCCGAGGAAAATTCCAAACGGAAATTCCCTTATAAAATGATATTGCTGCTAAATTTCAATGTTTCATTAACCATAGATTCTAGCACCTAGCTGATTGCTATAGTGAACCTTGTAGTATATGACGAAGAAGACAGTTGTTTCTGTGATTTCTTATTGATCAGGTTATGGGAGATATATTACTGGAGACCCAATTGAGAAAAGTTGGCATTGTTCACAAAAACAACATAAACAATTAACATTTATTTAAAATCAAATGATAACACTTCTTTGATCTAACTGATTAATCTCCAACTGATATAAAAATAAGAAAAGATCGAAAACGAATCAAAAACCTAATACACGTTAGAACACACTCTTTACGAACCCCCTTTGTTCTCCGTTTTAAGGTGTAATACCACCAATGATTTTCCTCTATTCGTCTTTGTTAGATTTGCACTTTTGACAAAATTGTGCAAAAGTTATCTTTGTTTCAAATAGAGAACACTTGACATTAGTAAAGTTTTATCCTGTCCAGTACTATAGAAAAAAAATGTATAACCATGTAAGCTCAAGTTTCCAAAATATTCTAAAGAAACCCAAGATAAAATCTAATAAATGTTTTACTGCAATAAAATGTAGGTTTAATTACCTACAATTGTCAAATTCATGGGAATATTGTTTTCGACCTATTGTTGTATACTACCGGAGGTGACGTACCATGATTTGGTGGTATTACACCAACACATTGGCATTATGTCATTGCTTTATAGTACGTTTATGTCAACAGTTGAACTGTTTTTGCAATGGTATGATTAAAATATATATATATAGATTGTAAGGTAAATTTCAACGAGACTGAAACCTAACGACAGAACACAAAATATATCTGTTGTCAGTATCTGCATAATATGCGAAGCATGACAAAGTACAGATTCATCACGTTATGTGATGTGAATATATAGACCAAAAACATTGCATAATCTACAATTAAAAGCATATTCTCTTCATGGGAAAAAACTGCAAACAGCACTTTATAATTGTCATGCGTCTAAAGGGCATTTTGAATTTTACTAAGTAATGATAGTAAAATTACTAAGTACGAGATTACGTGAATATCTTTTTTTTTGATAGATTTCAATATCAATATCTCTCTCACATGACCAGAACATTAATAAAACGCACATACAGGAATATACAATGAAGCCAGTGAAGACAAACAACTTATTGTAGTTCAATTGTTTAAAGGGGAAAACAACAATAAAATATATGATAGGTTGATGACAAAAACAAAAATTATCCCTGTAAAATTATTTCTCTCTCTTTTTTGGTTATTTTGTAAACCATTTACTTAAGCTTTAAAATAATCATTGTTTTTAAATGAAAACACAATCGTTCTTAACTAAAACGATCATCAATTACATGTTTTGTCGAGTATTTGGTTTTCAGAAACTTTCAGTACTTTCCGTGTTTACCGTTAGTTCCTCATAATTTCCGTACTTAAAAGTGATTTTTTTTCCAATTTGAAGAATTCAATATAGGCGTTGATAGGTGTTTTCACTGTCTTTATAACTCTCCTCATTTTTTTTCAAAATTACAGATCACGGATTTGTTACGTAAAATATGTTATCTCGGCCATGCATAAATATATTCACATTTATCAGATTTGATTCATATTTATGTTGTAATATCAGCTGCTAAACAAAATACGAGGCTCACTCGATCAAATTTCGAATTGTAACTCGCAGCTTATATTTTACAATATCAATATGCAGACAACTTGATAATCGGAACATTTCAATCAGGTATTGTCAGAATCGGATATAGACATTTCTAATAAATCTTCTTTTATTTAGAAGTAGAGGAGGGCCCTCAACCGAATAAAAAAAAAACAATATATACATAAACAATTTAAAAAATTAAATCTTCTTTCATGTTTTTTTTTCTAGGGAGTCCGAATGGCTACAGGCAAACAAATACCCTGTGGTCCATGTAGCGTTGATGACGTCATTAAGAATGCTTGGAGATGGTGCACTAGTTGTGAAGAAGGCATATGTGAAGATTGTGAACACGTTCACAGAAGAAGCAAATCCTCAAGAAATCATCGGGTTATTTCAATAGAAGATTACAGTAAGATTGAACATTTTTCTATCTCCCAAATCTGTGAGCAGCATGGTGAAAACCTGGAGTGGTTCTGTAAATGTCACGACGAAGTCCTCTGTGTTGTTTGTGTCCCGTCAAAACACAAGGCATGTTCTGATGTTTTACCAATAAGTGCTAACTCAGCCAATGCAAGACAATCCTCTGCATTATCGGACTTGGAAGAGAAAATTGAGGGAAATCTGTGCAACGTGAAACAATGTATCAAGAATCGCGAATCAGCTACAAAAGAAATAAAAAGACAAGAACTTGAAGTTAAAACCATGATTATTGAAACAAGACAGAAATTAAACGGACAACTGGACAAGCTACAAGAAAAAATGTTACACGAACTTAGATCAACAGCTGACACATGTAAATCAAAATATATTAAAATCCTTGAAAACCTAAAATCAACAGAAGAAATGCTAACCAAACTAAGGCAAGAAACAGAACATATGAAACAATTTTCTTCCGATATACAAGTGTTTCTGGGAACGCGTCAGGTCAATAAGCGGATCATACATAAGGTAGAGTCCACGAAGAGGGAAATCGGTGCTGCCAAGGACTATGAATTAAAAGTATCTATTGATAGGCTTATCGAAAAACTATCAATAGACGTTGAAGAATTTGGTAAATTAACGGTTTTAGAATCCGCCGTCAACCTTAATTTTTGGGACACAAAAATCGATCAAGCTCAAATTGAGATCAATGTCCCAATAACAGAAAGCATATCCGACATAAAACCACAGCTAATTAATTCATTCCAAATGTCAAGTGAACGTAACTTGAACGTTACAAGTTGTCTCATATTGCCTAATGGTAATTTGCTTATTGCGAATTCCACAAAGAACAGTAATTTAAAAGAGTACAGTTATACAGGTGAACATATCCGTGACATCCCAATATCTGGCTGGCTAAACGATATAGTCTTGATAGATCTTGATCGTATTGTTGTGACATACACAAACACGTCATTCTTAGAAATAAGGAATAACAATACTTTTAACGTTGAGAAGAAAATCAGTTTACAAAAGTATTGTTGGGGAGTCTCTCACGCGGATGGAAAACTTTACGTAGTACATGGAGACAGTATACAAGTCCTGGATTTATCTGGAAGACAATTGAAAACAATAAAAACGGCATCTACAAGTGTATCTCGCATCTTTGCGAGCAGAGACAGGATAGTTTACTCAGATTGGGAAAGCAACACAGTGCATTGTAGAAATTTGAATGGAGATGAAATATGGCAGTTTGTAAATGACAGCATCAAATTTCCTGTAGGTGTTAAAGCAGATAATTCCAATAACATTTACGTCGTAGGCTACACATCCAATAATCTTACAGTAATACAACATGACGGGAAAGACAGTAGGACGTTACTGACAGAATCCGATGGACTGAATCGTCTAAATGCTGTGTTCTTTGATAAAGATAAAAGAACATTATTAATAAGCACTATAGGAGGAAAGGTTTTATTGTACAAACTTGTTTAAACGTTTCATATCATACTATGTACTTCATCTGCGATCTAGAAAATTCATTCCGATATACTAACATCAAAAGGGATAAGATGGCATGGATTATTACAAGGACCTCATAGTTTTATCTAAGATTTTCATGTTTGTAATTGTTTGTAATTGTTTTGTAAATCACATAGTTTTATAAGCAGATTATTGTTATTTTTATTTAAAAAAAATATAGGTAGGCATTTATAATGGAAGGTTTTATATTTATTTATTTTTTTGTCAAATGGCATATTGTTTCAACGTCTTTGATATAAATGATTGAAAAATACATATCTGAAAATTTTGGAAAACAATACAGTTTGGGAAAATTATTTCTTTGTACCTTCACACCAATTTCCTAACATCATGACTGATGACACTGACCGAATGACAGTCCTCTGTGTTGTTTGTATCCCTTCAAAACTAAAGGCATGTTTTGAAGTGATACCAATTAAGTGTTAAATTAGCAAATTTAAGACGATCATTTGCATTTTTTGACATGGAAGAGACGATTAGGGGAATCTGTGCAACGTAAAGCAATTCATTAGGGATCGTGAACCTGCTACAAATGAAATAGAAAACAAGAACTGGCGGTCAAAACCATGGTTCTTGAAAGAAGAACGAAAATAAACGGCCACCTAGACAAGCTACAGGAAAAATTATTACACGAACTAAGGTCAACAACTCACACTTGTAAATTAAAATATATGGAAATCCTTCAGAAGCAAAATCAACCGAAGAAATGCTTACCAAACTAAGGGAGCAAACAAAACACATGAAACAATATTCCTCTGACATACAGGTGTCTTTTGGAACACTTCAGGTTGATATGCGGATTGTTCACGAGGCAGAATCTATCAAGAGCGAAATTGATACTACCAAGGACTATGAATTAAAAGTTTCTATATAGCCAACGATTTTAAAAACTTTGGAAAAATAGTGTTTTCAGAATCCGCCACCCACCTGAATTTCAGGCACCCAAAACTTGATTAAGCTCGAATTGAGATCAACACTCCAACGTCAAGAAGCATATCCAATATAAAGCTTCAGCTAATTAAATCTTTTCAAATGACAGAAACTAAAAAACTGCATGCTACAGGTTTAATGGTAATTTATTGATGGCGAATAAAACCAAAAAAAAAAGTAAATTGATAAAGTATAGCGATACAGGTAGACATATCCGTGACATCACAGTATCTTGCAAGCCATACGGTATTGTCCTGATAGATCTACACCGCATTGTTGTGACGTACGGGACCGAATCATTCCTCGAAACAATAAATACCAATACGTTCAACGTCGAGAAGGAATTTAAATTATACTAAAGTGATCAGTGGTAGTTTGATTTTTACTTTATATATAGACATGCATGCATACACATGGTAAGATTGCAGTGACTGTGTGGTAGTAGTGAATGAAAGCTTGAGTGTGAGCAGCTTTATTTTTTTTTTTTTTTCTTTTTTTTTTTCTTTCATAACTATATTCTTGTATAATGAGTATAATTTTTTTTTAAAACAAAATGGATAGTCTTGTATATAACTTTCAATGTTTACCCCAAAACCATAGTCAGGTGGTGATTGTAGTGATATTTTAAAATCCTGACTATTGAAAAACAATTAAAAGATAAAAAAAAAGTATCTAACGGTATATTTTACATCACGTCGAGCAGGTACAAGATATTTTACACAGATTACAACATGCACAAGGTGCATTGTTTTGTTTAAATATAACAAAACTTTGATTTCTTTTAAAAAAACAAAGGATTTTCTTATCCCAGGAATAGATTACCTTAGTAGTATTTGGCATATTGTTTTGGAATTTTGGGTCCTAAATGCTCTTCAACTTTGTACTTGTTTGGCTTCTAACTGTTTTAATCCGAGCGTCACGGATGAGTCTTATGTAGACGAAACGCGCATCTGGCGTATTAAATTATAATCCTGGTACCTTTGATAACTATTACAACAGCAAATATCAACCAAACAATCCCCGTATTTTCATGCCAAATCCGACCCAGTGGTAGTAAGGTATTAACTGTACCAATCACACCGTACAAGAAAAAGTAATATCACAAAAATACTGAACTCCGAGGAAAATTAAAAGAGGAATGTCCATAGTCAAATGGCAAAATCAAACGAATGAATAACAACTGTCATATTCCTGACTTGGTAAAGGTATTTTCGTATGTAAAAAATGGTGGACAAAACCTAGTTTTATAGCTAGTGAAACATCTCACTTGTATGACAAATGCATACAATTCAATTATATTGAACACGATGTGTGAACAAAACAAACATACCTATGTAATAAATGTCAAAAGTAAGGGTGCAACAGTCGACATTGTGTTATTATCTTAATCACTATAAAAACAAAAAAATATATAAACACACATTAATCATGGCAAAATAACACAATGACGACAGATTGGACAAAACATTTCAACATACAGATAGTGGCACTTGTCAATTCTTCTAATTAATAAATGTCGGATTTGAGGGTTTCAGGGACTAAGTGAGCCATAGCCATATCAAAAATTAATTGACTTGCAGTTCGAAAATGCACTGAACCACAAAATGTGTGCAATGTTGGTGATATCTCGATCGATCGATCGATCGATCGAGAGAGAGTGTCAATGCGATAACTCTCTATTCACGTATGAGTGTCAATAAGATAACTCTCTATTCAGGTATGTGTGTCAATGAGATAACTCTCTATTCAGGTATGAGTGTCAATGAAATAACTCTCTATTCATGTCGCACATAGGTAAAGGGCGACTCTTAAAACGGAGCTTTTACTCACAGTGACCAGCAAGATTTAAAGATTGTAAACCATAATAATCAGGAAAACATCTATATAAAAAACTAGAAACACTAATGAACCATATCAATATATCAATATATGACAGCCAAAAACATCAGGTTTCTTACTAAAAATACAAATGAAGCAGTTTTAAACATTTAACATACAAATATCAATTGAAGTGGTTTACCTTGATCATAGAGACACATAGACAAAAACAAGTGAACGTACATCCATTAATTAAATTTGATCTATCACACAATATGAATATCATTTTATTGAAAAAAGATGTAAAACAATGCAAGAAAGACAACTCTAACCTTTGAGAAATGGCGTTAAATAGAATAACGTACACGTGTTACTAGTAATTGAAATATAGTAATTTTGTTGTAAGAATTATTCATGAAATACTTGTATTTTGTACAAAATATATTCATTTGTTTTTCACAGAACGAGTACATACTAAAAACTATTCATATAAGTGATCGATGATGATAGTAAGCTAGCAATGGATAGTAAACAAACAATTAATAATAAATAATATTTATTTTTGTATTATAGAAGTCTAATTAAGAAAAAAAATAGCAATACATAGTTGTTATAAAAAAAAACTCCAACAAAACTAGATTTGAAAAAGCGAGTGCAACGAAAATGTCCTGTCCCCTAAAACCTTTGAATGCAATAGATATGTGTGCACAATTGAATAGTGATAGTACTAATTGTATAATCACAATTTTGCTGTTTAGCTACAATTGAACAGACACATCACTAATGAAATACAGTGTCTTCTCTTGAATCTGTCTCTACGTTCTTGGATTGCAAAGAGCCACTTCATGACTACCATAAGTATTTCACCCATAAAAGGACTAATAACAATTTTCATAATTGACACACTAGTGTTCATTCAACCTTTTGTATAATGTTGAGAAAATTGGCAGCTGTTTATTTCAATTGTATAAAAAGCTTTTACTTAACAGGTATGTTTTATTGTTTATTATATCATTCCTAGTTTTGATGCACAAACCTAACTCAGAAACCTTAAAATACAAAACATACAGCAGAGTAATGTAACCCTTCCTACATTTAAAAAAAAAAAAACTTTTCATTTCTTAGACCGTCAAACAGTCGATGAGTTTTTGGTTCTTAACAAGTAAATGAACATAAATCATGGATCTTTTTCATAACTATAAGGATCTCGACGATAAGATTGGTACAGTTTTAAACGATTTTGTACAAATCCAACTTTCCTTTTTCAGTGCATAGAAGTCATATGTCTTTCTCCCAGTCGTAGTACACAGCAGTTGGCTCTATCAGATCATCAGATTCTGACAGCAAGGTCTTGCATTTCTTCCCGTCATGTTGTATTACTGTAAGGGTGTTTGAAACATAACACAAAACGTAAAACTGTTATTGTCTACTGTTATAGCACACGGATAAGTAATGGATTTGTCTTCATACTTCCATAGTTCCTCACCATCAAAACGACAACAATGCACTATGTTCTTGTTGACATCTGTGTAGAATAACTTGTATATGCTTGTTGTAATGTTGAGGACACTGTCAGAAGCTACTTTCAATTTGTCCAGTTGTCTACCTGATAGATCCAGAACTTGTATTTTTTGTATTCACTAACTACGTAAAGTTTCCCATCTTCTTGAGATACTCCCATGCAGCTATCATGCAAACTGATTTTTTTTTCAACGTTGAGAGTATCGTTTTGCATTATTTCTATAAAATTTTCCTTCCCGTATGTCAAAACAATACGATCAAGATATATCGACGCAATATCAAACGGCTTACCGGAGACTTGAATGTCACGGATATGTTCACCTGCATCGGTGTACTCTATTAATTTACTATCTTTAGTGTAATTCGTCATCAATAAACGACCATTAGGCAGTATGACGCAACCGCTTATATTTGTTTCAGATTTCCGCTTTATTTCAAACGTTTTAATGAGCATGGTCGACTTTTGGAACTCTAATATCGAACATGGCGGGGCATTCCGTTACTTTTATTTCTCCGAACTCTTCAACTTCTTTCAATAATTTCTCGATAGTACTATGATTTTCTACTTTAAGTTCATAATGTTTAATAGGACCAATTTCATCTTTCATGGATTTAACTTCACTTTCGATCAACTTATTGAACTGACGCGTTCCCAGAAACACTTGAATGTCAGATGAAAATTGTTTCATAAGGAGTGATTGTTCTCTTAGTTTGGATAGTATTTCTGCTGTTGATTTTAGATTTTGAAGGATAGTCTTATATTTTGATTTACAAGTGTCAAATGTGGATGTAAGTTCGATTAACAATTTGACCTGTAGCTTGTCTAAGTGACCGTGTATTATCATTCTTGTTTCAATAACCATAGTTTTGATAGCTAGTTCTTATTTTTCCATTTCCTTTATGGTGGATTCTCGATTTTTAATGCATTGTTTCACGTTGCACAGAGTTCCCTCTATCATCTCTTCAAGGTTAAATAATACAGCATATTGTGTTGAATTTGTCGACCCTTCGCCTATTGGTATAACATCAGAACATGCATTGTGTTTTGACGGGACAAAAACAACACAGAGGAATTCGTCGTGACTTTTACAGAACCATTCCAGATTTTCTCCATGATGCTCACAGACCAAAGATATGGAAACATTTTCAATCTTGCGGTATTCAGCTATTGAAATAACACGATGGTTTATTGATATCTTGCTTTTTCTGTGAACATTTTCACAATCTACACATAACCCCTCTTCACAATTAGTACACTATCTTCCTGCGTCTTTCGTTATGTCATCAAAGCTATATGGACCACAGAGTATATTTTTTTCTGAAGACATTTGGATTTTCTTAAAATTAAGAAAAAAATTTGTTTAATAACAATACTTTGTAAAATAATTATATATTTGCTGGTTGCTTGGTTAAAAGCACCTCCGCCATTATCAATATTCAAATGTTAGTGATTTGTTTTTGGTATCATATTTAGATTAATTTTTGCTTCAGACTTACATCAAAATTGATTAAGTTTTCTTGTGATTTGTTTATGCATATTAACTTAATATATTCATACAGTCGTTTTATACTATTTGCCTTTGCTTGGTTAAGTACCTTTTTCTTAAAGTATGTTAACCTATTAATCGATATTAAAAAGAGCAAGTGATTATTCATTGCAAAATTAAGTTAAATCCCCCTACAATTTTCGTTGACGTGATAACGTCAGAATCTTGTTAATAGTTGCCGCATGCGAGTTTTTGTCTAGTTAAGGAAAATTAAATGTGCGAGTTCTATAGTGCATTCGAAGTTTTACATATTCTTAATGCAAAGTAAGTATTTTTACTTTTACTCTTCAAACTGTAGATTATTTCCATGGCGTTTTATAGAAAATATAACTTACCTCGATTTTAAATCACATCAATGTTAACGAAATTTTGTATTTTGATTTCAAAATTCGTCTTAAATCTTTTTGTTTATTCGTTATTAAAGATTAACAAAAATAATAAAAGATCAATGAATCAAGCAGACCATGTAGCTATATTCAAAGGTGGTAGTCTTCATACTTAATGCATGCCTTTTTAACTATCTTTAAAGGGGCACTAGCTGTCAAATTCATGGTCACCAATTTGACTAAAATTCACATATTTGATTAATAACAATGTAAAACATTTATCCAATCTATCAAACGTTTAAAATAAACAGTTTACAGAGCATGGGGTAGATGATATGTAGGTTCGTTTCGTGTGTATTTAAATCCAGATGCCATCTAATTAACTATCGATTTGACCTCAGATGACCATATAAGCGATGTAAACACAAATAAAGATATGAATAGGTTAAACCAGCACGTGCAATTGGATTTTTATAGGTCTGTTTGATTTGAATTTAAAGATTAAAAATATAAGTTTCTCGTTGTTTTTTAACCGTATAAGAATGATTTATGTGGATCGAATTAGTAATCAAATGATTTACCGTAGTTTCACTTTCATTGTTGACATTTTTCTTCTTTAAATAACCAGTTCACGTACAATGCATGCGTTGTCAGTCTCTAGCTAGGGGGTTAAATTGAAGTTAGAATGATGATGACGTATTCACTTGCAAGTGAATCAGTCAAAAATTATGTATAATCGCTTATTTCAACAAAATTAAAGCAAATTGATTGCTAAAAGCAAATTATTATTTCATTATTCTAATTTAATTAATGATTAATCTAAAAAAAAATCATACTTTATTTTTTTATATATATCGTAGCTAGTGCTCCTTTAACCAGTAAAGACATATGACCTGTGAAATTGTCAAAATCAAGTGTTGCTCATAATAAGTTTCACTGTTTGCGGATAATTGGAACAAAACAAAAATTATTCCTATTGACAAAGCGTTTTTACTGTTGTTCAAAATAATAAAAAAAAAAAAATTGTGATTGATTTCCCTCAAGAACAGATAAGATCTTCTCTTGATATAAAATTATTTTATTAGACGATTGGCACCACTATTTTTCAGTAAATTAATATGCGCCTAAGCCATCAGCTCATGTCATTTTTGTAAAAAGTAAACATAAAAAACACGTTTCGGTGTCAAACAATTTCTTTTGCAGTTTCAAGAAAAATTGTTCGACATGTTTAATGATTAAAGCCGCATATTAAGCACGAATTATTTCTTTACTTTATATCTGATTGATCGATATATCTGATATTTTAAAACATGTACGAGACATATTTTTAATAATGTTTTAACCCTGTTGTCTATGATGAGTTTATTTACAACTACCTGCACTGGGTTGATGTCACTGCTGGTTGAGTTTTAATTCCCCGAGGGTATCACCAGCCATTGAAATGGTCATAATTATAAATGAACTGTTTACAAAACTTTTGAATTTTTGAAATACTAAGGCTTTTCTACCTCAGAAATAGATTACCTTAGCTGTATTTGGCAACACTTTAAGGAATTTCGGTCCTAAATACTCTTCAACTCCGTGCTTTAATTGGCCTTTTTAACTTATTTGGATTCAAGCGTCACTGATGAGTCTTTTGTAGAAGAAACACACGTCTTGCGTAAACACAAAATTGCATCCTGGTAGCTATGATGAGTTTGTGAACAACCACTGGGTCGATGCCACTGCTGGTGGAGTTTTAATTTTCCCAAAGCTATTACTAGCCAGTAGTCAGCATTTCTGTGCTGACATGAATTATCATTGATATGGTCATATTTATGAACTAACTGTTTACACAACTTTTGAATTTTTGAAATACCAATTTATTCTACCTCAGATATAGATTATCTTAGCTGTATGTTGCAAAACTTTTAGGAATTTCGGTCCTCAATTTTCTTCAACTTCGTGCTAAAATTGGCCTTTTAAACTTATATCGATTCGAGTATCACTGATAAGTTTTTTTCTAAACAAACCGTGCGTCTGACGTAAATACAAAAATTCATCCTGGTATTCAACTCCGCAATTATACCAATATGTATATGTTATGGTTATTGAATCAACGATATACTACGGTTGCCTTTATTCACAAAAATCAAGGTAATATCAAGATAATTCACATGCGTTCCTATCTTAAGTAGAATACCACATAAAAGCTAAGTTTTATTTAAGATAGCATTTGCTTTATATGTTGTTTTGATAGTGATGACAGGTTACATTTATAGCATATTTGCTCATATGAATTGTAGTTTGAGTAGCACTTAGATGAAGCACACCATTGCAACACTGAAACATTTATCCATTTGTTTTTCCGAGGTTTTTGTTTGTAACCCGGATTATTTTTTTTTTCTTAACCGATTTATAACTTTTGAACACCGGTATACTACTGTTGATATTATTCCTACCGCTCAACACTCCAAGTCATCTATAACATTGTTCAGTTCTGTAACAACACAACTTGATCAGAAAAGACTGTAAAAACCAGTTGTACATATAAACATGAAAAATATTCTGTATTAAAAATAGATAAAGGATATTTTTGTTTTGTGCAATTTTTATTTTATTTTCAGTTTTCGCCATATGCAGAATTTTTATATTTTGTAAAATTAGTTCATCGCTAGATGTATGTCCGTACACATATGTAATATACTTATACGCATCAGCAACCAAATGACATAGTAATTGGGTTGAACGATTAACTGATTGATGTTTGCATTACGTTTCTTTGTTCGGAAATTAACAATATTTTTTTTTTCAAGAATGTTTAATGTTCAAAAGCGCCGCAAAGTCCATTTACGAAACATTGGTTATAACATGTATAAGGTCCCTATTCCGCGAAAAGACGTGACTACATATTTACACATTACTCTTCGATAAGCGGACCGGTATTGTGGGTTAATCGTATTCCTCAGAATGAGAAACTGAAACTAATTTAAAACTCCGACTGCAGTGAAAAACTTGGATCCTTACAAGGAGAGAGAGCTATAAAGGACATAAAAAAAAGCGTAAACCATTACAACCAGGAACATACAAAACATGCTTAAAATATCAATATCATTGAAAAGATGTAAAACAATGTCAGAAAGACAATTCTAACCTTTGACAAAATGGCGTAAAATAAAGAACTTATATTTCAGATGGACTGCATTGTCCTATATGCGTGAACCTTGATAAGGATACCAGAACAGGACCCGTATGCAATAGAAGAGGAATGGTTACTTTGTACAAAGTCGTTTAAAAAATTTGCACGTCTTATCAGAAGTTTCCATTTATATTTGTTTTTTATTATCGTGTGATAAGGAAAGTATTTTACAGTTCTGTTTTAAAGTTTGATAATTGTATTTGTTTGGTTACTCATTCTCTAAATTATTCGTATCGTTTTACGAAATTAACAAAAAATCTAGCTTACTTTTATAAGGTTTACCCATTACCCTTTTGCTTACTTGAACTTTGTGTACAGGCGTTTATCACTAAACTTAGCTTCTGTTGTGGCAGGCTTCTGTGTGGTCTTCAAAGGCTATATGGTTACTTTTTGGTTCGCAAACAATTTTTTAGACACTTATGTTTTGATACTGAGATGAAATAATAAAGTAGGAATATAAATTTGAAAGAAAAGATTTATAGCATTTGTATCTAATTCAATAAGTTTATGCATAAATATTAAGAAAATTTCTAAATTAATGCAAACTGTTATTTTTTGTAAATGAAGATAAAAACTCATTAAATCTACCAGGCTTGCAACCAGCTAATAAAGAAACATGTAATGTTAGTTTTAGATTGACTCAATTTATCTGTTTGTTAAAAAGATTATCAATAAAAATGGTGCGTCATCTTTTTATTTCTAAAATAAAAATAAACCAAATGTCTCTATTTTATTACACATTTCTAGCATTCCGTTTTCTGTCTTTCTTTTTTATCTTTATCATTCTTCAAATTCTATCTCTTCGTTGACTTATGAGAGATCCTCTACTAGTCATATTGTAGGGAAAAGTGTAGAATTGTGTTTTTCAATGACAATATTACTAAAATTTGTTGAATTTAAAACTGTTCATAGTAAATACCAAGGCAAGAGTATGTATACTATCAGGTCTTTAACATTCTCTGTAGGTTCTTAAGGTCAAATGATGGACACAACCATTTTCCTTGTCAATCTATACATTGAAGTTACAAACGGTGACTTTATCCATGTAGTGCTATTAAAAATTTGCCTCCTAACTCCCACTTTTTTTCATAATTATATTAGATATAAAAAAGGCCATATTCAAAAATGTTTTAAAATCTTTGTTATTTTCATTGTTATTGAACGGAAAAGGTGCCAAATTTAAATGTATACAAAAAAGAGAGAGAGTAAATTTCCGCTAAATTTTAAAGGGTTTATATCTCGAAAACAAGCACATTCATTTTTTCCTCCCTCCTTAGTTCTTTTATATATGAACTGTTAACTTAAAACAGTGTTTTGAAAAGCTTTTTAGCTCGAAACACAGGAACGAACATCCTTAAGTCACATACAAGTTCTAACATTATTCACCAGTCTTCACGTTTATCAACCATGTCAACAAGCCCTGCAGCTCCGATTTGTAATTTTGCTTTCGGGCCTGTTAAAATCATCTCTACAGGCCAACATAATCTAACTAAATTTGAACAAAAATGAGCTCAAGGCCTGTAGATTCAAAAGCCATCGTGAAGACTGATTTACTCATTGTTCACAAGTTAAGTTTTTACTGGCCAAATGTTTTTAAGAAAATGATTCAGAATGTTCGACATACGACAAATTCTAAGAGGGACCGCAACATATGATAATACAGCAGCGAAGCAAGACCGGTTTTGTTTTCGGTTGATACCTATTTGACTAAAAGTTTCATTTGACAGCTTATTTGTGTTATTTTTCAGGTTGATTTTTGAAATATTTGATCAAAATTTAAATACCCGTTGAATCCTTATAGAAAATATTTCATGATATTTAGATCTTGAATAAGATTTATAGTTTTTCCTTAATTTTGCCTTGATAACTATAAATAGTAACAAGTATCATATACCAACTGTACCTGCTTATTGGATATACATTTCAAAAACAAATTCGGTATTCATGAGATTGCCGCTGCTACTTATACTTTATAAAACGTCAGTAGTGTCATACCTAGTCTCCTCATCTTTTATTTTGTATATAATTCTAGACTATTTACCTGGTTTGTAATAACATGAGCACCACGACGGGTGGAACATGTGGAGCAGGATCTGCCTACCGTTACCGAGCGCATGAGATCAACCCAATTTTAAGTTTTCTATGTTGTTCCTTGTGTGCTTTTATTTGTCTGTTTGTCTTTTTTTCATTTTTAGCCATGGCGTATTTCAGTGGTCTATCATACTTATAATTCATACTGGTTTCTTCTTAATTGATTTATATTTTACTATTCAGATTTGATTTATAATTTCGAGATTATCGTTCATACATATACCAAATTATCGCTTTGTTATAGTGCGTGATAAAAAAAAAAAGGTGCAAAATATAGGTCGTTTTCTCCTCTGATAAGTAATTAGCCCAGTTACGAAAAATGAAAGATGAGTAGGTCTGAATTCATGAAATCGAAAGAATATACCTATTTAAAATTAATAGAGCTGGAAGATTTTTCTGTTAATTTGATGCAAAGTTTTCCCAATGGAGTACGTTATACTTGCTTAGAATTGCTTTTTAAATTTTCGATTGATTTTAATTAACATGCTTAGTTTTAATAAATTTGACATCTGGTCATGTCTGAAGATATTTTATTGGACGGAAATCCTATGTCCATTAAAACGATGTTAAATCCATTATTTTAAACAGCATTTATAAGAAAAGAAATTCCCAATGAAAAAAATTAGATGATTACATTATACATGTTATAACATACTTTGTGTTAAACCGACACTTTTTTAACAGTTCAAAATATCGCGCTTTTAAAATTTTCCATGTCGAGGCAATGTACATGTGACGAACTTTGTGTCAATAACCAAGATTAAAAACTGCGTCCTGACAAATGAGCTTGACATAGGTGTTAACAGAATATAAGGTAAATTTTACTGCGGAATTTAAATTCCTTGTTACTGATACTATTGTTCTTAAAATAGCTACACACTTTGCCTTTAATTGAATATTGAGATTAATTGAAAATAAAGAGTAATATTGGGAAATTTTGTATTGTAATCAACTTCCTTGTTAACAAGATTTCTATTGCGTGTCAATGCATCGCATGTCGTTTAAATTCAAAATTAGTCGACTGATTCAATCAAACTATGGACGCAGTTTGCATTCATGGCGTTGGTTGTTGAGCTGCAAGGCGCATAAGATCCAACCACATATATACTGTCCTTATTGTTTTGCAAATTGTATTTTGCTGACTTTAAGTTTAAGTAAACAGTGTCTTGGTTATTAAACCCTGCTTTTGAAAGTGGGGATGTATATTGATCACAGAGTCCATTCGATCGTTCGTCCGTACGTTTGATGTATCATTCGTCCGTACGTTTGTTGTATCATTCGTCCGTATGTTTGTTGTATCATTCGTCCGTACGTTTGTGATATCATTCGTCCGTACGTTTTTGATATCATTCATCCGTACGTTTGTGGTATCATTCTTCCGTACATTTGTGATACCATTCGTCCGTACGTTTGTGGTATCATTCGTTCGTACGTTTGTGATATCGTTCGTCCGTACGTTTGTGGTATCATTCGTCCGTACGTTTGTGATATCATTCGTCCGTACGTTTGTGATATCATTCGTTCGTCCGTTTGTGGTATCATTCGTCCGTACGTTTGTGATATCATTCATCCGTACGTTTGTGGTATCAATCGTACGTACTTTTGAGATATCATTCGTCCGTACATGTGTGGTATTATTCGTCCTTCCGTTCGTTCGATAGTCGGTCTACCCGTCCCGTCTGTTCGATCATTTGTCCGTTCGTCTATTAATATTTCTGTTCCATGTTTTCGTTCGTCTGTTAATATTTCTGTTCCATATTTGTATTCATAAATAGCGAAGAGTTTTTTTTTGTTTTTTTTGTAATCCATTTAGGGAGTTGCTTATAGCGATATTCGGTAAAAGAGAATATGTTGGCCCGCCACCTTGTTTTTGTAAAATAGACATATATCACTAACATTTTTTTCTCTGTTATAATCGTGCATTTATTTTTTACTCTACTGTGACTTTCCGTTTTGAATTTTCCTCGGAGTTTAGATTTTTGTTTTTTGTTTTGAAGATAACATTTCTCCCAAATTTAATTAACTATATGAAACCTAAATATTGACTCAATTCAATTTCATGCATTATCGGGTAGATTGTGGTTACCCTAGAGAACGTGCAACTGATTATCATACCTTATTATTTTGAACTGAAAAATTACCTCCAAATCAAAAACGTCAACTCCAGAAAATATATTTTGAAATTATTATTACACTGGTACCTTCTGAACTATTTCAAATGTATTTTTTAAAAAGCAAAACATGAAATAAGTGACAACAAAAATGAAACTACAACGTAAAAACGTCTTGTGTTAGTTTGCTACCTTATGACCTCAACGCTACTAGAAAGGAAGGCATAAAACCTAAAACCTGAGGTGGATAAACAAATACGGTGTCGCGCCAAGAATCATAAAAACAATTTGAGGAAAGGACGAAAAGTTCTTGGTCAAAACCCCGGCTCCTTTATATTTTGTTCAGACATCGAAGAGGTATTACAAAGTTTAAGAAGCATTGGCGCGCTCTTGAATATCATATAGTAGGAGAAAAGTATATTCCATACGCGGATGAAATTGAAAAAAAGTAAAATCACAAAAAAACTGAACTCCGAGAAAAATTCAAAACAGAAAGTCACTAATAAAATTAAATTGCTGCTAAGTTCTAATGTTATAATCGTTTCGTTAACCATAGATTCGTGTACCTAGATGATTACTGTAGTAAACCTTGTAGACTATATGACTTGAATGAGAAGAAAGCAGTTGTTTCTGTGATTTCTTCTAAATCAGGTTATGGGAGATATATAACTGGGGTCCAAATTGAGAAAAAATGGCATCGTTCACGAAAAGAACATACACATTTAATATTTATTTAAAATTAAAGGATAAAACTTCTTTGATCTAACTGATTAATCTCCACTTTATATAAAAATAAGAAAAGACAGAAAACCTACTACTGGTTAGAACATACTCTTTACAAACCCCCTTGGCTCTCAGCCTTAAACATTGGCATTATGCCATTGCTGTATAGTACAACAGTTGAGCTTTTTTTACAATGGTATAACTAAACTAGGTTGTAAGGTAAATTTCAACGAGACTGAAACCTAACGACAGTAAACTATATACGTCTGTTGTCAGTAAACGACAGGTATCTACATAATGTGCGAAGCATTACAAAGTACAGATTCATCATTTTATGTGATGTGAAAATATTGACAGCAACAATGAATAATCTACAATTAAAACATTTTGTCTTCAAGCGAAAAAAACAAACTAATAAATTTCATGCATTTAAAGGCATTTTGGATTTACTAAGTAATGATAGTAAAACTATTTAGTACGAGATTGCTGGAATATGATAGTGTGGTGGTTTAAACTAATTTTTTTTATATAGATTTTAATCTTCATATCTCTCTCACGTGACCAGAAGATTAATAAAACGTTCATAAAGGAACGCACAATAAAACCAGTTAAGGCAAACAACTAATTGAAATGCAATTGTTTAAAGAGGGAAACAATAATAAAATATACGATAGAATGATGACCAAAAGAAAATTTCTCCCTGTAAAATTATTGTTCTCTCTTTTTTGGTAAATTTGTAAACCATATACTTCAGCTGCAAAATAAACATTGTTTTTAAAATGCAAAAAATCGTTTTTTAACTGAAACAACCCTCAATTACATGTTTTCTCGAGTTTTTGTTTTTCTGAAGCTTTCAGGACTTTCATAGACTTACAGTTTAATAGCCCCTCATAATTTCCGTACTTAAAAGTGAACATTTGTTCCAATATGAAGAATTCAATATAGGCGTTTATCGGAGTTTTCGGGATTTGTTACGTAAAATATGTTAACTCGGCCTAAATATATTTGATCTGGATATTATCATCGACGTCACAAATGATTGAACAGACGTCGATAATTATGGCCCAAACTTATCATGTCATCATCCATTTTTAAATATCGTCAAACAAAGAAAACACTTGTTTCTGTCATACAAAATATATTCACATTTATCAGATATTAATCATATTTATGTTGTAATATTAGCTGCTAAACAAAATATGAGGCTCACTTGATCAAATTTTCGAATTTTAACTCACAGCCTATATTTTACAATATCAATATACAGACAATTTGATAACCAGTACATTTCAATAACGTATTTTCAGAATCGGATTTAGACATTTTTAACAAATCTTCTTTTATTTTAAAGTTGGGGAGGGCCTTCAAATAAATCAAAAACCAAGAGATATATAAAAAAATGAAATCTTCTTTCATGTTGTTTTCAGATCCGAATGGCTACAGACAAACAAATACTATGTGGTCCATGTAGCGTTGATGACGTCACTAAGAATGCTTGGAGATGGTGCACTAGTTGTGAAGAAGGATTATGTGAAGATTGTGATCATCTTCACAGAAGGAGCAAATCCTCAAGAAATCATAAGGTTATTTCTATAGAAGATTATCGCAAGATTGAAAATATTTCTATCTCCCAAATTTGTGAGCAGCATGGTCAAACTCTGGAGTGGTTTTGTAAAAATCATGACGAAGTCCTTTGTGTCGTTTGTGTCCCGTCAAAACACAAGGCATGTTCTGATGTTATATCAATTAGTGTTAACTCGCTAAATTCAAGACAATCAACTGCAATATCTGACCTAGAAGAGACGATTGAAGGAACTCTGCAGAACGTGAAACAATGCATCAAGAATCGTGAATCTGCTTCAAAGGAAATAGACAAACAAGAACTTGAGGTCAAAACCATGGTTCTTGAAACGAGAACAAAACTTAATAGCCACTTAGACAAGCTACAGGAAAAATTTTTGCACGAAGTAAAGTCAACATCTGTCACTTGTAAATCAAAATACATGAAAATTCTTCAGAATCTAAAATCAACAGAAGAAATGCTAACCAAACTACAGGAAGAAACAAAACATATGAAACAATTTTCTTCTGATATACAAGTATTTCTTGGAACACGTCAGGCCAATAAGCGGATCGTACACGAGGTAGAATCCATCAAGAGCGAAGTTGGTGCTGCTAAGGACTATCAATTGAAAGTATCTATTCATAGCATAGTCGAGAAATTTGTACACGAGGTTGAAGAATTTGGTCGAATAAAGGTCACGGAATGCACCGCCATCAACTTTGATTTAAGAGATTCAAAAATCGAGCAAGCTCAAATTGAGACCAACGTCCCAACAGCACGAAAAATATCAAGCATAAAGCTACAGCTGATTAAATCATGTCAGTTGTCGAGTACATCTGCATTCAATATAAGTGGTTGTGTCATATTGCCTAATGGTCATTTATTGATGGCAAATGACACAAAAGACAATAATTTAATAGAAACCAGTGATACAGGTGAACATATCCGTGACATTCTAGTTTCTAGTGCTCCGTTTGATATTGCTGTTATAGATTTTAATCTTGTTGTAGTGACGTATGGGGAGGCATCATTTATAGAAATAATGAATACCAATATCTTCAACGTTCAGAAGAAAATCAGTTTTCAAGAGAATTGCTTGGGAGTGTCTCACGTGGATGGGAAACTTTTCTTAGTACACGGAAACAGTGTACAAGTCCTTGATTTATCTGGACAAAACTTAAAAACAATAAAAACAGTATCTAAATATATAAGTCGCATATGTGCGAGCAGAGACAGGATAATTTACTCAGATTGGAAAAGCAACAAAGTGCACTGTTTACTTTTGCATGGGGAAGAATTCTGGCAGATCAAAAGCGAAAGCATTCAATTTCCTCAAGATGTAACAGTAGACAATTATCGTAACGTTTACGTTCTGTGTTATGAATCCAACAATCTCACGATAATTCAAAATGACGGAAGCGAAAGTAAAAAACTGCTTACAACTTCTGATGGACTACTGAGGCCACAAGCCATGTACTATGACAATGATAAAAATACCATGCTGATATGCAATAGAGGAGGAAAGATAGCGTTGTACAAAGTTGTGTGAAGCTTTTAAAAAAATAACGGATTAGGTACTCATGTTCTTGAAAAATTATTACGATAATTCATACATCATGTACATATACTAAACGGAAATATGGTCACATTTTTGTCTCAATAAATAACAGAATGTATTATGACTCTGTATTAATAGTTGTATTTGGTAGTATTTAACAGTAAATTCTGAAATTATCGTGAAGATATAAGTTCAAATCTGATCGACGTACACACTCTAGGGCAATTAAAAATGTTTCCTTAATCTACGTTTTCCTTGTTTGAATCATTGACAGTTATTTAGTTATGGTTGAATTACAAACAAGTGCTTTCATTTTTATGAATATTCTCAGTTTGGGAAAGAATATGTTTAAAGATTTTTTCATAATTAATAATGAACTGTTTACTGAACTTTTGATTTTTTGTAATACTAAGGCTTTTCTACCTCGGAAATAGATTACCTTAGCTGTATTTGGCTAATCTTTTATGAATTTCGGTCGTCAATGCTCTTCAACTCCGTGCTTTAATTGTCTTTTTTAACTTATTTGAATTCAAGCGTCACTTATGAGTCTTTTGTAGAAGAAACACACGTCTGGCGTAAACACAAAATTGCATCCTGGTAGCTATGATGAGTTTGTGTACAACCACTGGGTCGATGCAACCGCTGGTGGAGTTTTAATTTTCCCAAAGCTATTACTAGCCAGTAGTCAGCATTTCTGTGCTGACATGAATCATCATTGATATGGATATATTTATAAATAACTGTTTACACAACTTTTGAATTTTTAAAATACGAAGGCTTTTCTACCTCAGATATAGATTATCATAACAGTATTTTGCAAAACTTTTTTGAATTTCGGTCCTCAATTCTCTTCAACTTCCTGTTTTAATTGGCCTTTTAAACTTATTTCGATTCGAGCATCACTGATAAATTTTTTCTAAACGAACCGCGAGTCTGGCGTAAATACAAAATTCCATCCTGGTATTCAACTCCGAAATTATACCAATTTGTATATGCTATGGTTATTGAATCAGCAGTATACTATGATTGCCTTTCAAATTATTCAAAAAATCAAGATAGTATCAAGATAATGTACATGCGTTCCTATCTTAAGAAGAATACCACATAAAAGCTAAGTTTGATTTAAGATAGCATTTGCTTTATATGACGTTTCGATAGTGATGACAGGTTACATTTAAAGCATATTTGCTCATATGAATTGAAGTTTGAGTAACGCTTAGATGAAGCACACCATTGCAACACTGAAACATTTATCCATTTGTTATCCGCGGTTTTTGTTTTTACCCCCAGCTTTGTGTTTTTTTCTTAACCGATTTATGACTTTTGAACACCGGTATACTACTTTTGATACTATTATTACCGCTCAACACTCCAAGTCATCTATAGCATTGGTCAGTTCTGTAAAACATAACTTGATCAGAAGACACTGTTAAAACCAGTTGTACATATAAACATGAAAAATATTCTGTATTAAAAATAGATAAAGGATTTTTTTGTATTTGCAATTTTTATTTTCGTCTCAGTTTCCGCCTAATGCAGAATTTTTATATTTGGTAAAATCAGTTCATCGCTAGATGTATGTCCGTACAGATATGTTATATACTTATACATATCAGCAACCAAATGACATAGTAATTGGGTTGATTGATTAACTGATTGATGTTTGCATTACGTTTGTTAGGAAATTAACAATATTTGTTTTTTTCAAGAATGTTTAATGTTCAAAAGCGCCGCAAAGTCCATACACGAAGCATTGGTTAAAAGGTCCTTATTCCTCGACCAGACGTGACTGCATATTTACACATTACTCTTCGATAAGCGGACCGGTATTGTGGGTTAATCGTATTCCTCAGAATGAGACACTGAAACTAATTAAAAACTTCGAAGACATCACTAGGAACGGGGAATGGAATGATGATATCAACATGATCAATTATAATTTACAAGACAGATGCAGTGTAAAACTTGCCCGATCATTCAACCTCCCAAACCAGGATCCTTACACCTGGACATATTTGCATTAAAGAGAGAGAGAGAGAGAGAGAGAGAGAGAGAGAGAGAGAGAGAGAGAGAGAGAGAGAGAGAGAGAGAGAGAGAGAGAGCGAGCTATAAAGAACATTAAAAGATTAGCGTAAACCATTACAATCAGGAATATACCAAACATACTAAAACTATCAATATTATTGAAAAAGATGTTAACATTGACAGAAAGACAAATCTAACCTTGGACAAAATGGCGTAAGATGAAGAACGTACATTTCAGATGGACTGCATTGTCCTATATGCGCAAACGCATACGGATAAGGATACCGGAACAGTTCCCGTATGCAATAGAAGAGGAATGGTTACTTTGTACAAAGTCGTTAAAAATGGGTTTTGCTCATTGTTTAAGGCCGTACGGTGACCTATAGATGTTAATGTCTGTGTCATGTTGGTCTTTTTGTGGATAGTTGTCTCATTGGCAATCATACCACATCTTCTTTTTTATATTTAAAGGCTGTATGTTAACTTTTTGGTTCGCAACAATTTTTCAGACACTTATGTTTTGATACTGAGATGAAATAATAAAGTAGGAATATAAATTTGAATGAAAAGATTTATAGCATTGGTATCTAATTCAATAATTTTATGCATACATATTAAGAAAACTTTCTAAATTAATGCTGTTATTTTTTGTAAATGACTATGAAACCTCATCAAATATACCAGGCTTGCAACCAGATCATAAAGGAACATGTTATTTTAGTTTAAGATTCAATTTATCTGTTAACAAGTTTTGTTTTCGGTTGATACCTATATGACTAAACGTGTCATTTGACAGCTTATTTGTGTTATTTTTCAGGTTGATTTTGGAAATATTTGATCAAAATTTAAATATCTGTTGAATCCTTATAGAAAATATTTCATGATATTTAGCTTTTGAATAAGATTTATAGTTTTTCCTTAATTTTGCCTTGATAACTATAAATAGTAACAAAGTAACAATATCTTTCTCCGTATCATTTTATACTTATACTTCGCGGAATTTGACACAAGGGGTTATCTCAGTATCAGAATCTAATGGCAAACGAGACGATTTTGATTTTGAAATTAAAAAATTTCCCACTCTAGCAGCAATTATTATTTACCAACTGCACCTGCTTATTGGATACACATTTCAAAAACACATTCGGTATTCATGAGATTGCAGCTGCTACTTATACTTCATAAAACGTCACTAGTATCATACCCAGTCTCCTCATCTTTTATTTTGTATATAATTCTAGACTATTTACCTGGTTTGTAATAACATGAGCACCACGACGGGTGGCACATGTGGAGCAGGATCTACTTACCCTTACCGAGCGCCTGAGATCAATCCCATTTTTGTAGCGTTCGTGTTGCTCAGTTTTAAATTTCATATGTTGTTCCAAGTGTTCTATTATTTGTCTGTTTGTCTTGTTTTCATTTTTAGCCATGGCGTATTTCATGTGTGTATTTCAGTGATCTATTATACTTATAATTTATACTGTTTTTTTCTTAATTGATTCAAATTTTACTATTCAGATTTGATTTTAATTATAATTTTGAGATTATCGTTTCATACAGATACTAAATTATCCTTTTGTAATAGTGGGTGACAAAAAAAAAGGTGCAAAGTATAGGTCGTTTTCTTCTCTGATAATAAATTATCCCAGTTACGAAGGATGAAGGACGAGCAGGTCTGAATTCATGAAATCGAAAGAATATACCTATTTAAAAAATAAATAGAGCTTTTGGTCTATTTGGTGCAAAGTTTTCCTGAACGAGTACGTTATACTTGCTTAGAATTGATTTTTAAATTTTCCAATGATTTTAATTAAAATGCTAAGTTTTAATAAATTTGTCATCTGGTCATGTCGGAAGATATTTTATCGGACGAAAATTCTATGTCCATTAAAAAGATGTTAAATCCATTATTTATAAGAAAAGAAATTCCCAATGAAAAAAATAAATAATTGCATTATACATTTTATAACATACTTTGTGTTAAACCGACACTATTTTAACAGTTCAAAATATCGCGCTTTTAAATTTTTCCATGTCGAAGCAATGTACATATGACGAACTTTGTGTAAATAAACAAGATTAAAAACTGCGTCCTGACAAATGAGCGTGAAATAGGTGTTAACAGAATATAAGGTAAACTTTTACTGCGGAATTTAAATTCCTTGTTACTGATACTATTGTTCTTTAAATGGCTACACACTTTGTCTTTTATTGAATATTGAGTTTAATTGAAAATAAAAAGTAATATTGGGAAATTTTGTATTGTATTCAACTTCCTTGTTTACAAGATTTCTGTTTCGTGTCAGTGCATCGCATATCGTTTAAAATTGAGAATTGGTCGACTGATGTAATCAAACTATGGACGCAGATGGCATACATGGCGTTGGTTGTTGAGATGCAAGGGGCATAAGATCCAACCACATCTATACTGTCCTTATTGTTTTCCAAATTGTATTCTGCTTACTTTAAGTAAACAGTGTCTTGGTTATTAAACCTTGCTTTCGAAAGTAGGGATGTATATTGATCACAGAGTCCATTCGATCGTTCGTCCGTACGTTTGTAATATCATTCGTCAGTACGTTTGTGATATCATTCGTCCGTACGTTTGTGGTATCATTCGTCCGTACGTTTGTGATATCATTCGTCCTTACGTTTGTGGTATCATTCGTCCGTACGTTTGTGATATCATTCGTCCTTACGTTTGTGGTATCAATCGTCCGTATATTTGTAATATCATTCTTCCGTACGTTTGTGATATCATTCGTCCGTACGTTTGTATTATCATTCGTCCATACGTTTGTGGTATCATTCGTCCGTACGTTTGTGATATCATTCGTCCGTACGTTTATCATATCATTCTTCCGTACGTTTGTGATATCATTCGTCCTTACGTTTGTGGTATCATTCGTCCATACGTTTGTGGTATCATTCGTCCGTACGTTTGTGATATCATTCGACCTTACGTTTGTGGTATCATTCGTCCGCATATTTGTGATATCATTCTTCCGTACGTTTGTGATATCATTCGTCCGTACGTTTGTGATATCATTCGTCCGTACGTTTGTGGTATCATTCGTCCATACGTTTGTGGTATCATTCGTCCGTACGTTTGTGATATCATTCGTCCGTACGTTTGTGGTATCATTCGTCCGTATGTTTGTGATTTAATTCGTCCGTACGTTTGTGATATCATTCGTCCGTACGTTTGTGTTATCATTCGTCCGTAGGTTTGTGATATCATTCGTCCATACGTTTGTGGTATCATTCGTTCGTATGTTTGTGATATCATTCGTCCGTACATTTGTGGTATCATTCGTCCTTCCGTTCGTTCGATAGTCGGTCTATCTGTCCCGTCTGTTCGATCATTTGTCCGTTCGTCTGTTTATATTTCTGTTCCATGTTTTCGTTCGTCTGTTTGTATTCATAAATAGCGAAGAGTTTTTTTTGTAATCCATTTAGGAAGTTGCTTATAGCGATATTCAGTTAAAGAGATTATGTTTGCCCGCCACCTTGTTTCTGTAAAATAGAAATATACCACTAACATTTTTTTGTCTGTTATAATCGTGCATATATTTTTTGCTCTGCAGGGACTTTCCGTTTTGAATTTTCCTCGGAGTTCAGTATTTTTTGTTTTAAAGATAACATTTCTCCTACATACAATTAACTATATGAAACCTAAATATTGACTCAATTCAATTTCATGCATTATCGGGAAGATTGGGCAAATGATTATCATACCTTAATATTTTGAACTGAAAAAAATTACCTCCAATTCAAAAACGTCAACTCCAGAAAATATATTTTGAAATAATTATTACACTGGTACCTTCTGAACTATTTCAAAGGTATTTTTCAAAAAGCAAAACATAAATAGAAGTGCCAACACAATTGAAACTACAACGTAAAAACGTCTTGTGTTAGTTTGCCAACTTTTGACCTCAACGCTACTAGAAAGGAAGGCATAAAACCTAAAACCTCAGGTGGAAAAACAAATACGGTGTCACGCCAAGAGTCATAAAAACAATTTGAGGAAAGGACGAGAAGTTCAGGGTCAAAATACTGGCTCATTGATATTTTGTTCAGACATCGAAGACGTATTACAAAGTTTAAGAAGCAGTGGCCAGCTCTCCTATGAGTTGAGAAAAGTATATTCCATACGCGGATGAAATTGGAAAAAAGTTAAATCACAAAAATACTGAACTCAGAGGAAAATTCAAAATGGAAAGTCCCTAATAAAATTATATTGCTGCTAAGTTCTAATGTTAAAATCGTTTCTTTAACCATAGATTAGGGTACCTAGATGATAACTGTAGTAAACCTTGTAGTATATGACTTGAATGAGAAGAAAGCAGTTGTTTCTGTGATTTCTTCTAATTCAGGTTACGGGAGATATATTTCTAGGAACCCAATTGAGAAAAGATGACATCGTTCACGAAAAGAACATACACATTGTCATGTGAACTATTGTTTTTCTGTTTGTCTTTTTCATTTTTAGCCATGGCGTTGTCAGTTTGCTTTAGATTTATGAGTTTGACTTTCCCTTTGGTATCTTTCGTCCCTTTCTTTAACACTTATTTTAATATGTTAAAATTAAATGATAAAACGTCTTGGATCTAACTGTTTAATCTCCAATTGATATAAAAATAAGAAAAGGTCGAAAACCTACTACTGGTTAGAACTAACTCTTTACGAACCCCCTTGGTTCTCAGCCTTAAACAATTGGCATTATGCCATTGCTGTATAGTACAACAGTTGAGCTGTTTTTGCAATGTCATGACTAAACTAGATTGTAAGGTAAATTTCAACGAGACTGAAAGCTAACGACAGAATACAAAATAAATCTGTTGTCAGTAAAAGATAGGTATCTACATAATATGCGAAGCATTACAAAGTACAGAATCATCATTTTATGTGATGTGAAAGTATTGACCAGAAACAATGAATAATCTTCAATTAAAACATATTCTCTTCAAGCGAAAAAAAAAAATTGCAAACAACACTTGATAAATTTCATGCGTTTAAAGGGCATTTTGGATTTACTAAGTAATGATAGTAAAACTACTCAGTACGAGATTACTGGAATATGATAGTGTGGTTGTTTAAAATAGTTTTTTTTTATTGATTTCAATCTCCATATCTCTGTCGCATGACCAGAACATTAATAAAACGCACATACAGGAACATACAATGAAGCCAGTTTAGACAAACAACTTATTGTAGTTCAATGGTTTAAAGGGGAAAACAATAATAAAATATATGATAGATTGATGACAAAAACAAAAATTCTCCTTGTAAAATTATTTTTCTCTCTTTTTTGCTAATTTTGTAAACCATTTACTTCAGCTGCAAAATTATCATTGTTTTTAAATGAAAATACAATCATTCTTAATTAAAACGATGATCATTAACATGTTTTGTCGAGTATTTGGTTTTCAGAAACTTTCGGGACTTTCATTGATTTACCGTTAGCTCCTCATAATTTCCGTACTTAAAAATGATTTGTTTTTTCACTGTCTTTATAACTCTCCACCATTCTTTTCAAAATTACAAATCACGGATTTGTTACGTAAAATATGTTAAGTCGGCCCATAATAAATTTTATCTTGACATTATCATCGACGTCAAAAATGATGGAATAGACGTTGATTACACGTAGAAAACACTTGTTTCTGTCATGCATAAATATATTCACATTTATCAGGTTTTATTCATACTTATGTTGTAATATCAGCTGCTAAACAAAATACGAGGCTCACTCGATCAAATCTTCGAATTGTAACTCGCAGCTTTTATTTTACAATATCAATATGCAGACAACTTGATAATCGGAACATTTCAATTAAGTATTGTCAGAATTGGATATACACATTTCCAATAAATCTTCTTTTATTTAGAAGTAGAGGAGGGCCCTCAACCGAATAAAAAAAACCACAATATATACATAAACAATTTAAAAAATTAAATCTTCGTTCATGTTTTTTTCAGGGAGTCCGAATGGCTACAGGTAAACAAATACCCTGTGGTCCATGTAGCGTTGATGACGTCACTAAGAATGCTTGGAGATGGTGCACTAGTTGTGAAGAAGGATTATGTGAAGATTGTGAACACGTTCACAGAAGAAGCAAATCCTCAAGAAATCATCGGGTTATTTCAATAGAAGATTACAGTAAGGTTGATAATATTTCTGTCTCCCAAATCTGTGAGCATCATGGAGAAAACCTGGAGTGGTTCTGTAAAAGTCACGAAGAAGTCCTCTGTGTTGTGTGTGTCCCATCAAAACACAAAGTATGTTTTGATGTTATACCAATAAGTGTTATCTCTGCAAATTTAAGACAATCCTCTGCATTATCGGACCTAGATGAGACAATTAAGGGAAATCATCAGGAATCGTGAATCTGCTACAAAGGAACTCGAAAAACAAGAACTGGAAGTCAAAATAATGGTTCTTGATACTAGAGCAAAAACAAACGTCCAACTAGACAAGCTACAAGAAAAATTGTTACACGAACTAAGATCAACATCTCAGACTTGTAAATCGAAATACATGAAAATACTTCAGAAGCTTAAATCCACAGAAGAAATGCTTACTAAGTTAAGGGAACAATCCATTCATATTAAACAGTTTTCTTCTGACATACAAGTATTTCTTGGAACGCGACAGATGAATAAGCAGATATTAGACGAGATAAAAACCATTAAGACTGAACTCGGTGTTTCCAAGGATTATACATTAGATGTATCTTTTCATAGCTTAATCAAAAAATTATCCAACGAAGTAGAAGACTTTGGTAAAATATTTGTTTCAGAATCTGCCACCAACCTTGATTTTAGGGATAAAAAAATAGACCAGGCTCAAATGAAGATCAACGTCCCAACGTCAAGAAACATATCCGACATCAAACTCCAGCTAATCAAATCTTTTCAAACGACGAAGACACATAACAATGAAAAATTGAATGTTTCAGATTGTGTAATACTACCTAATGGTCATTTAATGATTGCGAATAAAACAAATGATAATCTGTTAATTGAGTACGGCGATAAAGGTCAACATATCCGTGATATTCGAGTATCTGGCCAGCCATACGCTATTGACGTGATAGATCGTGATCGCATTGTTGTTACGTACGGAGCTTTATCATACCTAGAAATAATGAATTACATTTATGTCAACGTTGAGAATAAGATCAGTTTACATAAGAGTTGCTGGGGTGTATCTCATGCGGATACGAAACTTTATCTTGCACAAGGAGACTGTATTCAAGTCCTTGATTTATTTGGAAGACAATGAAAACACTGAAAACGGCATCTAAATGTGTATCACGCATCTATTTGAGTAACGAAAAGATAGTTTACTCAGATTGGAGTAGTAACATAGTGCATTATTGTCATTTGAATGGGAACGAATTATGGCATTTCAAACATGACAGCATCAATTTTCCTAGAGATATCACAGCAGATAGTAACAATAATGTTTTCGTTGTAAGCCATAATAGCGAAAATCTAACAACAGTTCAACATGACGAGAAAACAGTAAGACATTGCTGACAACATCGGATGGACTTCGCTTGCCACGAACTGCCTATTATGACAAGGGAAATAGAACATTAGTGATATGCAACGATGGAGGAAAGGTTTTGTTGTTCAAAGTCGTTTAAATTGTGTCTCATCGCAACACATGAGAAATCTGTGTTCCAAAACATTTCATAATATACATACCGACAAAAGACAATGCACGTCTTGTTTGTCATTAAGAAAAGGATGTATTTTGCCTTTATGATGAATTGATATATAAATTGGCATTTTCTTTCATTTTTCAGTTGTAGCAATAAGTAAAAAAACAAAAATACCGGACTCTAAGGATACTTTATGTTGAGCTGTTTGTTTTCAAGTAAAATTTTTAGAATATGACGTATTATATTGCGTAACTTAAAGCATAATGCCATCATTTCATCTATTTTGTTTAAGAACTATCAGTATAAATTTCTACTGCAGTAAGAATAAGCTTTTTCATTAAGAAATAAACTGAATATTTCATTCAGATTAAAATATGTACATAATAAAACAAAATCAACAAGACTTACAACAATCAGATGAAAATACAGATTGTGTGTCAAAGCTTTGCTTGCAATTATCTGAACATTTCCGTTCTACTATCTGATTAAAAACAAAATCGGGATCATCTGGTTTTATCGGATAAATACACATCTTCAAGATGTTAAAGTTAACAGAACAGAAAGTGAAACTAAGCAATTTTTTTACACACACATGATCTGTATTTTGGGGAAGATTTCTTTTTTAATGCACAAAGTTATATCCAGATTTTTTTCTGGTAAAAAAATAGCTTTTGTCATATTATACTCCTTCCTTTAATAAATCGAATTTATTTCATATGCTCCATCAAGAAAAGACTACTAGTGCCAAAGACGTTATCTTATATTACAATTGTCTAAAAGGTACAATGTTAAGTAAATTTCGTAAAGATCTTGTTTATACTTTCCTGTAGCCGCAGAAAAGAAGATGTTTTGCAATAGAAAGTTTGTACTAAATCATAGCTTCAAAGATTGTGTTGGCTAGTGTTTTATACTATTTATAACAATATGCGCAACGTCACGTGTGCCAGTTGTAGAGCAGGATCTGCTACTTCTTTTGGAGCACCTGAGTTCACTCCCAGTGTTTGGTTTGATTAGTGTTCTTTGTTGCGTCTTGTTTACTAAAATTTGTCTGTTTTTTTTTTCTTTTTAGCAATATTATTTTTTTCGATCTATGAGTTTAAATGTCCCTGTTAAAAAACATGGTACATAAAATTGAAAATGAAACTGGGTTAAGTGTCAAAGAGACAACCTGATCTTAGAGCGAAATCAACAGAAGACCAACAATGAATCATCAACACAGTGAAAAAATCCAGCAACCAAAGATGGACCACAGCTTGTCCCTCAACAAAGACAATTCTTCTGTAAGGTGGTGTTCAAAACAAATACAAATTATCACATTTCGAAATATGTGGATATGAAAGTATAACTACCACGACAGCAGTTGTAAAATAAGCATATGTCGTTATTCTATAACTTCTGAAAAAACTATTTTGTTCTTTTTAGAGGGGAATTTAGTTCGCTTCTTTTTTTTTGAGGGGGGACATTTTGGTTTATTTTTTAGGGTACCATCGATGTATGTAGGGCGCCCCCTCTTACACATCCACTTAATGAACATTTCTAGATACGCAACTGCCTATAGTCTGATTGCTTTTGTGTAGAGGATGCATGGAGCTAACTTCCAAATATAATTTTTCAAAATTAAGGAAGGAACAATTGAGTCTCAATATCTATTGTTTATTTATTCCTTTTATCAATCACATTTTGATAGGTTTTAAACATACATACGTGTGATATAATCTTAAATAATTAATTTTTAGTCCCATATCATACACATGATAATTATAAAAGCAATCATCCTTATCACACACATCTTTGAACAGGCCGTCCTTGTGCACCGCCCAGTCCGTTGAAAAAAACATTGGTTATAGTGTTTTATCACCAGCATGCAATATAAAGTTTAGACAAACAAGTGCAGGAATGATCTTTCATCCTACTAAATATGTTTATTCTTCTGTTGCGAATTTGTACACATTGCGTCTAGCTTTTTACGGAGTATATATTTCATAATTGATACGATATTCCTGGCTTGTATTTCTTATCATGATTTTCATGAAAGGGTTGCCGCTGACAAGGAAGCTACAGTACTACCTGTGACTTTATCTTATTAATGGTTGCCATAAAAAAAAATATGTTCACCATGGTGGCCCTATATGTCCATCATCATACCCTGTTGCTTTTTTAATACACAAGGTATCAATCAAAAACTAGTCAAGGATAAATGGACATCTTGAACGCATTGAAATGTTAAAATAATATAACTTTCAGGTCATGTGTCTCAGTTAAAATATACATGTATGTATTTGTCAAATTTAATAACTGTGTTTATGACAAGAAATTCAAAAATAAAATGAAATAATAAAACTAGGTGAACAAACAGCTCAATAAATTTTTTTTTTTTTTATCGTCATATGATATTTTAAAAATGATCCATGTTTTAGAGGTTTTAAAAGCATTTCTTTTACTTTTTGTTTTTGAGGAAAAGACATTATTATGAGAAGGTAAACAATTTCAATAGATTTTCTAATGTTGTTTTGTTAATTTTACAATAGGTGTTTCCGTTGACCAACAAGAGGCACTGTTTACATATTCTATCCTTTCTAGGAATTTTATATTGCCCATTATTTTCAAATTATGACCAAAAATTCTACCTATTGACACAATCAAGTTTACAGTTTTAATCATAAGTTTTTATTCTTAGATTTTTCTTTAAATTCATTTATTATTAAGGACTTTAAAAGTCTTAATTTATTCAAGTCCATGGAATTATTAACTTTGTCTAAAAGGCCTAGGTTGAGTGCAATAGTCTTTGCAAATGTATACCAATAATATGTATCATGTCAGTCAAGAACTTTCAACAATATAATACACTTAAAAAAATATATGATTTAATTAATAGACCATAAAAGTGTCACCATCTTTAGAAGTACATATTGTTTCTGGAGACAAATTTTGAAAGTAATTAACCAAACTGAAGATAACATATTTAATAAGTTGCAAGACAATTTCTTAAAATAATTTCTTATCATAAGATTCACTTTATGCAGAGTTAAGAACATTTTTCATACTGATTAGCAGTTTTAATGAGCATTTATCAAATTTGATGATAACTAGGTATACATTTGTATTTTAGTATTAACATCTAAACTAATTTAAGTGAAAGAAGGATATTATCAATTATCTTTTTAAGCTCATGTATCATGACTTTACTTAAATATTTCTAATGATAAACAACGCCTACATTTTCAAAATTTAATCCTGGTATCTATGAGAAATTCTCTTCGTGGGTTATAAGGACAAACCGATTACATGTTTACTTGTTATGTTGTTGTGTGACTGTAGTGGTTCAGATTAGACCGATGTCATCTTTAGGATTAAAGATTATGTGCACGATAACTGGTTTGATTTAGATCGATTAAAAAAATGCTAGTGTGCATGGGTCATTACATAATACTGTGAAAGTACTTTAATTGTATATTACTTGCTATATGAGGCATAAAACATGGAGAATTAAATTTGAAAGGGGTATGAAAAAAATTGGCAAGTAACACACTGTCCACATTAAGGACTATATTCGTTGACAACGAAAATCAAAGGACGATAACTGTGTACTCGGACCTGCATGCAGTTGTAGTTCTGTGACTGCTATTAAAGTATTCTCAGATTCGAGGTTATTTAATAAATTCTCTAGATCATATCAGTAGTCAAACTTTCATGGGGATCTTTCCATGTCTTGATTTGGACAATGGTTGTTTTATTTCGTTGGACAATTAATTTCGTGGATTAAGTCATCCACGAAAATTGGTACCCCATGAATAAAAAAGGATGTAACCGTCCATGCGAAAGTTCCCTTTTTGTCCCATTGTTCCACTCTATTGTGGTTTCTGAGGTCTTATAATTCTATATGCAACAGTAGTAGTTCCCCATTCATACATAATCTGACTAGACATGTTATTACATGTAGTTGATCACAATTATCAACACTTTTCTGTGAAATGTGTTTTCAATAGTCTCGAAATATTATGAGCCTAAATTTAACAATTAGAATTACAACATCATTTAAATTGATGTTTTAAGTCAAGATATTTTCCAAATGGGCTACGGCTTTGTTGTCGTTAATGAAGATTAAAATTTTAAAACAGGAGGTCTATAAACACAAATGCAACATAGCTCGTCATAGAACCAATATACTGACCTGTCCTTCCTCTTTGGCAAGTATCTTGTTGTCTTCTCAGATAAACTGTGTAAATCCGATTAAATAGACTGAATTAATTACGGTATTGTTATTGATAATGTACTAGCAAACTCAACATATATCCCAACAACACTGACACCAAGGACGAATCATAGATCTATTTTATGTTCAATTTGAAGGTCAATCGAAGATCCGCACTTTCCTTTACTGTAATCGATGTCTAAACCACATAAGTGTCAATACAAACAACGTTATGTTGTTGGGACTTTCAAGTGCCCACTCAACCTCGTTCTTGATTATAAAAATCAATTTCAATAATCTGTCAAAGCTGGAATTCAAAGTTATTGTGAAACTATCTTCATTTTAGGGCAGCATGGATCAGATGTGGTTATAAATAAACCTCCAACGATTTGATAGACTAGAGGCAACTCAAACTTCTTCCTCTATAAATAGTAATAAAACAAATGATTTTTTTTATCCTTTATACACTAGTTAAAATGAAGGAAATGGTCCTGTTTCAATTCATAAAAAAAATGACCAACGCAGACGCAGATGCAAGTAGCTTGAAAAAAATAAATCACTAAGATTCAAATTGATATAATCAAGATGATCCATTTTCTGATTGACAGCTTATTTGTTACGTTTTGAGGGGTCTGACATGTTTTTCAAAACCAATCAGCCAGCTCATATGAGACTACATACAGGATCTCTTCAGAAAGTATAAAAGAAGCATTCTTCCTTAATTTCACTATCTGCTATGAAGATATAGTCTCACGAAAAGATTACAATTTTTGACAATGTTGAAAATTTGATTTTCCATCAAACTGGATATAATGGGTACATCACTTACAAAAAAGTCTGCCTCATATCTTGACTTTGACAAAAAACAATAAGGGTTGGTTGAAAACAACATATCAATCAGTAGACTGAAAGAACATACAGTAAAATATACAGTTTTTACTAGTTCAAGACAAGGTCTAATATGACTGATTGTGTTGCAAAGTAATTACGAAATAAGTGAATCATTATAATGTGTTCGGAAATGCTTCCACTTTTATTATAAATTTTTATATTTTTTCACCCTCGCTCTTAGATTTAATTACAAGTATATTGAAATGTTTCTGCCATAAATAAAATTAGAAGTAGTAGACCAGATTAATCAACTCTATCATAGAAAGATTTCTTTACTGAAAGAGGGACGATGCGATACTAGCTTAAGCTTTTTGTGACTTTTAGTCTGGTTAATTAATCTATGGGTTGTAAAATGGGTAAACAAATATCTACCATTAACAAAATTTCCTAAACTATTCAAACAGTGCAAATTTGTTTAAATTTTAGAAATTTAAAGAAGATTACTTTACCAACCAATTATTAACAAAATCGGATGCTAAAACAATTGGGAATGGTCGATGCACAACAACAAACATATTGATACTGAACATAAGTACTAGTATTTAAATTCATTTCTTTCAGGTTTTCGAATGACATCAGAAAAAAATATCCCATGTGGTCCATGTCTGTTTGATGATGTCACAAAGGATGCAGGAAAGTGGTGTACTAACTGTGAAGAAGGAATATGTAAAGAGTGTGAAAACGTTCACAGAAAAAGTAAAACATCAAGAAGCCATAAGGTTATTTCAATTGAAGATTACCGCAAGATAGAAAATGTTTCCATCTCTCAGGTCTGTGAGCATCACGGAGAAAACCTAGAATGGTTCTGTAAAAGTCACGACGAAGTCCTCTGTGTTGTTTGTGTCCCATCAAATCACAAGGCATGTACTGCTGTTATACCAATTAGTGTTAACTCTGCAAATTCAAGACAGTCAACTGCATTATCTGATCTTGAAGAGAGTATTGACGGAACTCTGTCCAACTTGAAACAATGCATAAAGAATCGTGAATCTGCACCAAATGGGATCGAAAAGCTGTCAAAACCATGATTCTTGAAACGAGAATGAATATAAATCACCATCTAGACAGGCTACAGGAGAAATGTTTGCAGGAACTAAGATCAACAAACTCAAACGTGTATATCAAAATATATGGAAAGCGTTCAGAAGCTAAAATCAAAAGAAAAATTGCTTACCGAACTAGAAAAACAAACCATACATATGAAACAATTTTCATCTGACATGCAAGTATTTCTTGGAACGCTTCAGATGAATAAGCGAATCGAAAGCGAGATAAAATACATAAAGAGTGAATTTTGTTCAGCAAAAGATTATAAATTGAAAGTAGCTTTTCATACCCTTATAGAAAAATTAAACGAAGCAGAAGAGTTAGGAAAAATTAATGTCTCTGAATGCGCTATCATGTTAGAGTTCAGAGAACAAAAAATCGATCAATCTCAGATTATGAGCAATGCCTCAAAACCAAATAACGTATCTCATATTAAGCTTAACCTTTCCAAAAAATTTCAAATAAAGCAAACAAAAGGCAAGAAAATGAATGTTTGTGCCATATTAACTAACGGTCATTTATTGATTGCGAATGGAACAAAAGAGAATCATTTAAAAGTGTACCGTGATACTGGTGAGCATATCCGAGACATTTTAGTATCCGGAAAACCGTATGATATGGCCATGATAGATCTTAATCGTATTGTTGTGACGTACTGGGACGAGTTTTACCTTGAAGTAATGAATAACAATACTTTTAATGTAGAAAAGAACACCAGTTTACAAAATAGTTGCTTTGAAGTATCACACGGGGATGGGAAACTTTACGTCGTATTTGAAAATGATATACAAGTCATGGACCTATCAGGTAGACAACTGAAAACATTAAAAACAGCAGCTAATGGTCTAGCTTGCATCAAAACGAGCAGAGACAAGATATTCTACGCAGATAACAGCACGAATCAAGTTCACTATTGTCGTTTGAATGGAGAAGAATTGTGGAAGTTCGAATGTGATTTGATTGAACTTCCTCACGATATAACAGTAGACTCTTACCAAAATGTGTACATTGTAGGTTATAATTCCAATAATCTAACAATTATACAACATGATGGGAATTACAGTAAAACATTACTGACCGAATCAGATGGCCTATATCACCCAACAGCTGTGGACTTTAATACAGACAAAAAAACATTACTCATATGTAATGAAGAAGGAAATGTTGCCTTGTACAAAGTCATTTAATAGCTTTAATGTTCAGATGATATTAATCTGTGAGATTTGCAAACTGAATGTCTGCACTAGTGTGTGTTATTTTACTTTATAACAATAGATTTGTTTTGGTTTGTTTAGCTCTGGAATGTTTGGTCATAATAAATGCAGTATAATTCTATTTGATTTTTGTAGTTTGGTAACGGGATTATATCATTTCATTTTTACATTTTTTGAACACCAAAAGATACAATATGTGCATCTTAGATTTCCGTTTTATTAGTCCAGTGGGTCGATACCTCATCAAGTGGACTGTTTGTCTAACCCAGAGGGTAACACAAACTCAGTTGAATACCTAATACTTTTTTCAATCTTTAAGTGATTTGTTCTTCCTATGTTTCTAACTGGAATGTTACGTCTAAATCAAAGTTGAATTCATTACCCGTTGAAGATACGCGTATAAGTTTCGAGTATTTGACGCCAATATGTTTAAATTGTTTGTTTTGATTTTTTTATTTATTGTGAAAGCGTTCTAGTCATTTTACTTTTACCAAAACATTGTATGGGACAATGGCTGATAACGGAAACGTTTGTTATTGTACTAAAGATTATTAAGGAGACGCAATGAATATACATGTCAATTGTTGTATAAAAGTATTATAATAGGTAAAAAAAGGTCAACCATAGGAAAAAAAAGATGTTATAGGTATTTAAAACAATGACTTCAACAATTTCACAAGGCACACTCCATAGTGGTTTTAACGTTTACATATGGATGCGTGACAAAGGCAAAGGTAATATATTTGGTCAGCTTGCTTGTTAGCTGAACTGTGAATTCATTATTAGATCAGGTCTACCACCCTCATTTCGAAGTAGCCTCCTCCAACAGATAGATAGATTGGTTATATGCCAGATTAGTCTCGTCTTAAAGCACAGTATTTTACCTAACATAACAATGACTGCACGGTTCAGCTAGTAAGCAAGCTAACATTTGCTTACATACTCAACGTAATCATCTATAATGGTCTTTGATTAATAGCAATATATATTTTATTTATTTCTATGTGAACATGTAGACAAAATATGCGACTGGCATATTAAAGAATAAGCCTGTAATATTTGGTAAAATTTAATTTAATACAGAACAATAATCATTTATTAACATTATAGAAATACTTTTTACTTGTTTTGCTTCATAACTCTTTTGATCCGAGCGTCACTGATGAGTCTTGTATAGACGAAACGCGAGTCTGACTTACTAAATTATAATCCTGGTACCTTTGATAACTATTTACCTTTAGATCTGAATTAAGCCCACTTAATTAAATTTAAAGGCTTTATATTCACATTTTCCAACAACAGAAATATTTTTGTTTTAAAGTAGATGAGCAAGCCGCTACCGTTCATAGAATTAAGAGATAACTGTATTGTATTTGAAGCTTTAAGGACGTCCATCGGCAGTTTTACTGTCGCAAATTTAGTTTACCTGGCGACGCGGAGAGGAGACAGGTAAACGGGTATTTGCGACAGTAAAACTACCGATGGACGTCCGCAAAGCTTCAAATACAATACAGTTATCTCTATTCTAATGCAAAACAAGTTCATAATTAAATTTCAATCAGTATTTCAGTGTAAAATCTTCATTAAAGAAAATTCCGCAAAAAGATGTTATCTTCGTTGGTCCCTACACTTGGTGACGTCATAGGTATGCTTCTGGCGTCAAACATAAACACCGGACGTTTTCTGGCTCCTGTGCCGCTTCAGAATGTAATAAAATTTGATAAAAAGGAGATATTTAGGCGCAACAAGTGAGTTTTTTTGTTTATTATTGTAGAAATAACATGACAATACATTCCGCAATTCAAAATGTCGGCTTCCTTAGTTACGACAAGGAGATAGGCAATTTTACGCTTGCTGTCATCCAATCAGAACAATTGTTACAAAATAATTGCATTAGAATTATCTATCGAATTATTAAATCCGGAAATAATGACTAAATTTATAACTACACATCATTTTACCCATATTGAGACTATTTTATTAATTATGTCTGTTTAGTTCACGCCTCATTGTAAATATAACGGAATTTGACGAGTCTGTCATCAAAGTGAGAGGTTTAGCGCTTTAGTACCAGGTTTAATCCACCATTTTTTACATTTGAAAATGCATGTACCAGATCTTTTCCATTTGTTTTTTATGTGTTTTTCATTTGATTTTGCCATGTGATTATGGACTTTCCGATTGGATTTTCCTCTGAGTTCAGTATTTTTCTGATATTACTTTTTACTATTAACATGATTAAAATATAAATCAGACAAAAACTCATTGAAATAATTTCATGTATCTACCAAAACAAATTGAATATTAACATATTGAAAATGATTTGTCGGGAGGTTATTTTCTGATAATGAACGTGGTAATGTTTTCGGTATCAGTGGACCAGCATTTGTTTCAATACCATCAAGATTATTTAAAAAAAAAAGGTAACACAACAAAATTACAGAACCCCGAATATAAACCATGACGGAAAACCCTAATCAAATAACTAATTTTAAAGCTCATAGATATAGGACGATGTGGTATGAGTGCCAATGAGACAACTCTCCATCTAAGCAACACTTTATAAAAGTAAACTATCTTAAACAAATTTTAGTCCGTTTTCCTTTGTGCTTAAATCTTATTGATTCAACTTAAAAACTAAACTGACAAAAGTATTGAACTCCAAGGAAAATTTAAAACGGAACGTTCCTAATGAAATGGCAAAATCAAATGATAAATTGGAACAGGCATTCTCAAATGTAGCAAAATGGTGTATTGAACCGGTTTGTATAGCGCTAAACATGCTAAATCTCTAACTTGTACGACAAGAAAAACTGATAAACTTGTTTTACTTTGTTTTATCGTATTCTTTATGTAAATACAAATACTAGCTGCCTGTCGACGCTTCTGATAACCCTGAACTAATAAACTCACCATAGATGAGCAAATTGACATTTTTATAATAAACACTAAACGCGTGTTTTTGACCATATTGACTACAAAAGTCTCATCCGTGGTGCTCGAATCAAAAAATTAGAATGCTAAATAAACTACGAAGTTAAATAGCAGTGAGGACCAAGAATTCTGAACAATTTTTAAAAACTATACAAACAGGGTTTGTTCACTTAAATTGTATATTTAAAATGGATGAATTTACGATACATGAACTACTAAAAACTAATTTTGCTTTATAGTGAAAGGCATCGTGTTAAACTAATTCTAAAAACGCGCTTTTCATTATATTTTTTCTAAATTTCATGGTGTCACGTGATATTTTAAATTGTACCCAAGGTAAACGTTGACGTGTCCAGGTATAAACTAATAATAGTACACAGGTAAGTAGATGCTTTTTCATTTTTCATTTTGTTCACCGTTTTATACCTGCAATAGTACCAAACACATTCAAATCTGACAAAACATGTGTTCAAGAAAATATCGGATTTGTGTGCAAAACAAATTTTGGTTGTAAATGCTTTACTTACAAGATATTTCTTGAGACATGTTTAGGTTATATGAAATTTGTATTCAACCACTGAATAGGTCTAAACTCTATATTGCACAATGTGGAGATAATAAGTAAACACAGTATTCAAGGAAAGAAAAATAATCATTTGTACTGATCATTTCACTACAAACCAGTAAAAGTCTGGAATGGCCTATTTCTGTACTCGACTCGATAGTTACTCGACCACACTGAATTGGTCTAAATTTTACTCGACATTATTCGACCCTAGTCTTAACAATACTCGACTGTACTGATTTGTACTTGACCCTTATCTTTCGACCAGTCTAAGCAATAATTGACAAAGAGCCTCTACTTTTTATTATTTCAACTGTTTATATGCATTTCTTTTAAACTAACATGACAACAGCCACAACAAAATAAAGATATATATATCAAAAACAAATGTACATCCTTAGATGATTTTCAGATTTTTCAAATAGAGATAGGTAAATCAAATTATCTTATATAATAATTATATTTTATTGATTTTACAGTATTAGTGTTTTGCTAAAAAAAATATCGTGTTTTTCATAAGAACCACACCCATTATACTGAGGGTAGTAAAATCTTATTAAGGTGCTTCTTGTTTGGCATGTTATGTTTCTCAAACTTAATGTTTCTGAATAAAAACTACATAGGTTATATGGTCACATACAATAGTTATATAATTATCTTTTAATGAGGTTACAACAGCCAACAAAAATCACTGAAATATAAGTGATTTATTAAATGTTTACTAGAACTTTGCAACACATTTTCGTTTTTAAAAGTTTATCAAAGGTTGCTATGGAAGTTTGTCATGTTGATATTAAATTCTTGGTTTTACATAACATGCAATGCTATCATTCTAAAGATTTATTATAAAGTAGCTGTATTTATTTTATATTTATTTTAATAAAAACAAATGTTTACCACTTGGTCTTGTATGGTTCTGATTTACTGACTATGTCGAGCATGGTTTAGACTATGTCGAGTATTGTTCAGACTAGGTCGAGCATGGTTCAGACACGTATAAAATGGTCATGTACTGATCGAGTTAAGGTCGAGTACAAGTCAAGTTCAGACTGTTAAGTATGGTTCAGACTACAGTCGAGTTAAGGTCGGGTACAAGTTCATTACTATTAATTATGGTTCAGACTACAGTCGAGTATTATCAAGTAAATTGAAGACCAGTTCAGACTGGTCGAGTACAGATAAAGGCCATTTCAGACTTTTACTGGTGTGAAGTGTTTTTCCAAATAAATTATGGGGATGTGTTATGAAATTCAAACTAGCATGTTTATTTTTGCTTTAAAATGTAGGCATTAATATTAACATAATAGATACTCTCTAAATCATAAATGACAGCGTATCGAAGAAACGCTACTATTTCCATTCAAATGAAATCATGCATTTATTTGACAAAGATAGTGTATTTTCATTTAAACGTGTATTAACATATATGAATGAGATATTTATCGTATAGTAACAAGAACGCAGTTTTAAATGGTTAACATAGTTCATGCAAGGCATCTATTGTTAATGAGTTCCAAATTTGCAGTTTTAAATTGCAACAAATACAAGTACATTGATTTTTCTTAACAAATCTGAAAGACTGAAAATCAATTGAACACATTTCAATGTCGTCTGCAATTTAACAGTAATGTGTAGCGTATCAATAATCATGAATACAAAATGTGCTATAACACACAAGTTTAACGTAGTCATCATTTTCTTTTTTATGTACTTTGTGGTTTCTTATTTCTGACTTATTTGATTATCAACTCAAGAGAATCTAAGAGTAATTTCGTCTACAGATGTTTGCACGTATAGTTGAGTTATTTTGTGATTTTACTTTTTTTATTCCAATGTATCGTTCTTTGTGATATTGATATTGTACTTAGAATTTTTTAATTTGTCAATGGATGTTAGCGTACCTTTATCAAACAACCCAAGACAATTTGTAATATTTCCTAATCATAGTTTTTCATTCGTTTCAGCAAAACTGCGTCTGGTAAAAGAACATCCACACAAACACAAGTAAATATGTATTTAAAACCAGCAAATTTAATATGTATCAGATCGGCTTAAAAGAAAGATACCCTACAAATAGGGAAATAAGTAAAAAAAAAATAGATTAATATGCGACTTTTATGTGTAAAAGACCACGCAAATTATGGACAGAAAGGGCTATTAAATAAAGAAAAAAAATAAAGTGAATATATATTTTGATTGTCAAATATTCATCATCAATACCAGTTACCTGTTTAAAAAAATCATACTAAGGAAAACAATGAAAAGTTTAATAAAAAAAATATAATAGTATGTATCAGTGCGTGTGTTGACTAGGCAGGTATTACATGCTTCTAATCATAAAAGAACTCAGAATCTGAACTTAGATTAGCAAGGAAATTAGAACTTAAATAACAAACTAATAACTAAAATTTGCTTAAGGTACTACTTGCAACTTTATTTAAAATATAAGTGCATTGCAGTTTATAGATAGTAACAGTGCACTATACAATTTAAATTAGCAGTACAACGACGAAACATGAGTTACTGCACGAATAATACTTTTTGGAAAAGATTCTATATGAGTGTTAAAAATTTGAATAACTTCATCATCACTGAGACAGAGTTGTAATATTATATATTAAAAGAAATTTGATTTCAGAAAATTACTACATCTCTCGTTTTCCGTTATAGGGACTCCCAAATATGGCCTCAGCATTATCTTGTGGTCCATGTTTGTACGATGACGTCACAGGGGTGGCAAAAAGATGGTGCACTTATTGTGAAGAGGGACTATGTGAAGATTGCGAAAACGTTCACAGGAAAAGCAAAATATCAAGGAACCATAAGGTTATATTAATCGAAGATTATCGCAAGATTGAACATGTTTCAATCTCCCAGGTCTGTAAGAATCATGGCGAAAACCTTGAGTGGTTCTGTACAACTCACGACAAAGCCCTATGCATGGTTTGTGTCACGTCAAATCACAAGTCATGTTCTGGTGTTGTACCCATTAGCGTTGCCTCAACAAATGCAACACAATCGACTGCTTTAGCTGACCTTGAAGAATCGATCGAGGGGACGCTGCTCAACGTGAAACAATGTATAATTAATCGTCAATCCGCTTCAAAAGAAATTGAAAAACGAGAATTGGTGGTTAAAACCCTAATTCATGAAACTCGGACAAAAATTAATGGCCACCTAGACAAGTTAGAAACAAAATTATTACTTGAACTAAAGTCAGTCTCTCAGACTTGTAAATCGAAATGTGCAAAATTCGTTCAAAATTTAGAATCAACATAAGACAAGCTCAACAAATTTAGGGAACAAACACTTCACATGAAACAGTTTTCCTCTGATATACAGGTGTTTCTTGGAACACGCCAAATTAATAATTTGGTCGTAAGCGAGACGGAATCAATTAAGAGTGCCATTGGTACTACCAATGATAATGAATTGAAAATAGTTTTTCATAACCTCATTGCGAAGTTATTAGATGAAGTAAAAGAATTTGGTCAGATTAAAGTCTCAGCCTGTGCGACCAGTCTGCATTTCAGAGACATAAAAATCGATCAAGCTCAAATAGGGATCACTATCCCAACATCAAGAAACATGTCTGAAATTAAGCTTCAGGTAATGACATCTTTTGATATATTCAAATACAGAAAGCATACAATGAATATTTCAAGTTGTGTTTCATTGCCTGGTGGTCATTTCTTGATGGCGAATGGAAAGGGAAAGCATTTAATACTGTACAATGATAAAGGAAAACATGTGCGTGCAATTCCGGTTTCTTGTCGACCATATGATATTACAGTAATTAAACCTAATCGTATTGCTGTGTCATATGGTGACGCAAAGTACTTAGAAATAATAAATATCAATACCTTTACGGTTGAAAAGAAAATTGAATTAAAAGATGATTGCTTTGGAGTATCTGAAGAAGATGGAAGACTTTATGTTGTAGGATACTCTTCAATACAAGTCCTGGATCTATCGGGAAGGCACATGGAAACACTGAAAATGGAATTGAATGATGTGTATTACATTACAACTAGCAAAGACAGGCTATTCTACACAGACACGAGCAAGAAACAAGGTGCATTATTGTCGTTTGAACGGAGAAGAGTTATGGCAGTTTGAAAGTGAATCCATTCGTTTGCCTGTAGGTATTACAGTAGACAATAAGCAAAACGTGTATGTTGTTGGTCATAGTTCCCGTAATCTTACCGTCATACAACATGATGGAAAGGACAGCACGACATTATTGACTTTACAAGATGGACTACATAAACCGAATGATGTGTATTTTGACATAGAAAAAAGAACATTACTTCTGTGCAACGAAAGGGGAAAGGTTACACTGTACAAAGTTATTTAAAACTTTTCAAATCATGTTCGAAAATTACGCTTTTGTAGAAACGTTCCTACAATATACGAGATAAAAACGCAATAAACGTTTGACCTGTTGTGTTTTCAAGTTGAATAAGAATGTGGCGCTGCTTGTATGTTTAATACAACCATTAGTCTTTGTTAAATTGGCACTTTCAGACACCCAACATACATGTTTATGACTCAGAAAAGTTTAAGTGCATGGAAATGCAGGGTTAATTTTCTACAACTGACAAATTCAAGGGAATATTTTTTAGACCTACTTTAGTATACAACCGGATGTGACGTACCATGATTTGGTGGTACTACACCTGTACCCTCCTATAGTCTATGCAATTGTGCCTACACTGAATTATTCAAAAGATAAGGATTTGAAAAACTGTGCCTCCACACAAAACTTAATTGAAAGCTTCCTCAATCAAATTTGAACAGATTTTTTGCAATTTTATTTAGATGTACAAACAGTATATTATTTGATCGTTTTATATTGTACGGCCCTCGAGTGGCAGTTGGCCAAGGTATCACAAACAGTAATGTAACATTGACACACCTTCGTGTGATGTCTTTAAATCTATTTTAAATGGTAAGTATCCTTTCTGAACTTGGTGGTGACTGTAAATCTTTTAAGAGTCTTTTAAATCTATAATCATACACCATTTTTGTAGACACAGCTTAATCTATAAAGGCAACTATTGTATTTAAACCTTATCTTTTGGATCAATAAACAAAGGGACATAAAACCAACTTTTGTCAATTTCAAATCTGTCTGATCACCCCAAAATTTACCTTCAAAAGGCTGCTAATGAGGCTTTGGTATATTCAAGTAGTGTGGTCTTTTGTAAACTTCTCTTACGATTGGCTATTGGTGTGGTTAAATTATATGCCACTAAAAACGAATGATTATGGGATGGCAGTGGAAAGCTTAAATTTTATTATTTCAATATCTATGTGTTACTCTGATGTCAAAAGTATGAGAATTCAAATTTTCTAGGATTTTGTAAGTTGGCTTGTATTGTTTAACATCGTTTTTTACCTCTGATATCTAATTTATAGTTAGTAATTTGTATGTTTATGTATATGTATGAAAAGAGAAGGTTTCATAAGAGTGCCTTATTGTAATAATCATATAATTAGTATTTCATAGTTAAGTGTTTTATTAAGAAACAAAGCATTGAATTAAGTGTAACTTTATAAAGAAGTTTCTAACTCACATTTTTTATGTCTTACTATACAAACACCCATGTACTATTAAAAGGGCTTTTACATGGGAAATAAACATATTTAAATTTTATTGCAGTTTGATATGTAATTTAGTTTATGTTAAACACTCAAGTGATTCGAATCAGTGAACCAATCATGGATTCATTCTCGAACAATTAAGAACTGATATAGGCAAAGAAAGTTGCTTAATGCGAGATATAGGCAAGGATTACAATCCAGTAGTGGGTGCATAAACTATTGCTTAAAACTTTATATTTCAGAAGGTAGAAGACCTGGATGTTGCATACCTTGGTGGCAGGTGCCTTATGTGACGAAGTCTGTCTTCATATGACCAATGCCCTTGACCTTATTTCCATGGTTAAGTGACTTTTTAATAATAAAAAGTGTTTTGGTGAAATATTCACTTATTATGAGCACTGGAATAAATAAATTTGGTATATATGATTCTCGCATTCTATCAAACAGGTTTCCATTGACTTATCTCTGTCTTTCATTTCATGGATCAGTGATCAAAGTTAAGTATTCGTGGTCAATACCTTATTCTAATGCAATTTGGGTGTAACCTTTTTTTTCATTGCCTAAAAGTTGCCGTCAAATCCACAGTTGACCAGGCGTAATTAAGGAGGGACCCGCCATTTTGAATTGATGAATCAACAAATGTTCGATTACTACTATATAATCGAAAATAAAAAAACACCCACCTCGAATTCGCCGTTTTGATGTAATTTTATCCGAATTTGAAGCGTTCATGTAACGTAATGACGTCCAGTTTGAAAGTTTTCATTTGTATGACGTCACGTCTAGCCATGACGTCTTTGTGCCAAAATCATTCATGAAGTTTCGCGGATTTTTTTTAATTTGACATATTTAGACATTTTTTTCAAGTTTTATCGTATTTTTTCTTTTTGTAATGCATTAGAATCGGAATAACATTACTGTAGTTCCTTAATCTCAGGTACTATAAGCAATAGGTCAACTATGTTTGGCATGATTGGGTTGAAGAATGATTGCAAGGTGTAGGGAATATTCTTTTTGAATTTTCCTAAGAGTTCAATATTTCTGTGATTCTACTTTATATTTGCACACTGCGGATTCACTTTTTTTCATCTAATGCCAATTTTTATGGATTTCTTGGGTGAAGAAAATAAAAATCCACAGCAAAATACAGGCTTTGGCAAATATAACAACAACATAGAAGTGTTCACAAAAGTTGGTACCAAGGAAAAGTATAAAATCACCAGGAACAGATCTATATTGTGTGTTGACGTTACAAAACGGGCAAAAGATACCAGAGGGACAGTCAAACTAATAGATCGGAATAAACGGTCAACACCATGGCTAAGAATGGAAAGGACAAACAGACAAACACAGCACCCGGTGTGCTGCTCATGATATTACACACCCAGTTAATAATTCAATTCAGTGAACAGGGATTGCAGTAACGACATAAGGAACATTCTGATATCATCTGTGGAACGGTTATTCCGATTTTCGTTCCTTTAAAAGAGATCAATATTTATGAATAATTCATACACAAACACAATCCTGAGATATTTTTCTAAAAAGGGTTCATTCTAATAGCTCAACATGGAAAACTATAGTTTGGAACTTCCTAAATAAGTAGAAAATGTTTGCTTTATACAAATCCAACATTAGAGGTTGAATACAAACCCATCATTAGAGGTTTAATCCACCATTTTAAAATGCCTGTACCAAGTCATGAATATGACAGTTTTTGTCCATTCGTTTTTGATGTGTTTTGTTATTCTATTTTGCCATGTGAGTATGTACTTTCCGAATTGATTTTCCTCTAAGTTCAGTATTTTTGTGATTTTACTTTTTACTGAAGATAATTGAAAGAATGCAAAATTCATCATTCAGATTTAGGCAAAAGCTGCATACTAATATATTTATCAGAAATCAGAGTTCCTATTATTGTAAAACTAAAATAGTTATTTATTCACATTAACAGGAACCTTGCAACAGTTTCGGAATTAACAGGTGTGTGTGAAAACAAAAAAAATAATAGGAAACCATAAACCACTTGTCTTTCCAACCATTAACATTATTGTCGGTAATAATGAAAAAAGTCAGAAACTGATTAAACATTTTAATATAATAATATGAATTGTATGATATCTACATGAAATATTTACAAATGTTCAGGAACTAAATATAAAATGAGTTTTTGTAGTACATTACAAAAGGTAACTTTGAAATGACATCACATCTTCTCACTTACATGTCTTCAAATTGTGAGACTATAATCAGCAGATATATGGGTTCAAATTTGTTGATTGATGAAGAATACTTGTGCCTTCTTTACCAATCTGTTTAAAATAAATATCCTATCTAACAAGGATCTTGCAACACTCAGATTTACTTTCTTTTCTCATATTGAATTAACAAATGAAATTGCCGCCTTCACATTTTGAAGGTCTGTATCCATATGAAAATAAAAGGGCTTAGCTTTAGCGCATGATACGCCCGTTGCTCCTTTAACTTGTCTTTTATGCTTTAAATGTGTTGTCCCCAATTTGGAAAAGCATCCCTTTTTTAAGCATAAAAATTCATAACACGGAAATGTAAAATCGGAATAAAGCCCCATAAATCCAAAACTTAAAATCTGAAATTTATAAAAGTTGAAAGGGAGCTTACATCAATAGATATAAAGAATTCACCAAAGTATCATAGACATTGGTGAAAGCCTTTTTGAGTTATTGTCCGAAGTGTTGAAAATCCCCCCTTTTATATGAATAAAACCCCATAAATCCAAAACTTAAAATCTGAAATAAAAAAAAAAGGGAGCTTACGTCAAAAGATAACAATTCACTTAAGTTTCATGGAAATTAGTGAAAGTGTTTTTGAGTTATTGTCCGAAGTGTGGACGACGGACGGACGGACAGACAGAAGGACGGACAGACGGAAGGACGGACGCAGAGACGGACGGACGAACAATGGTATACCATAATATGTCCTGTCCAAAAGACGGGCGTATAAAAACAGAGGATCAAGAAAGGCTATCAAAACAAAAAGTAGAAAGGATCATCATCACATCCTGATAAACTTAGACTTGGACATAGGATATGTGCTTTTTTACATAATAATCATAAATGTATTGAAAATAACAATGAAAATGTTTTGATGGTAATGAAATAAATGAAGTAAGCAAACATGCCAAAAATTACTGGAAAGTTTTGCTGTATATCAAAATGGCTACTTTCAATTTCCATTTCACAATAAAGAACACATTCAAGATTTTGATCACCAAAAACCTTTCAAACCTTCAGCGGATGCTGCAAAATTTCTATAGTATTTAGGCACAATGAAAAATTCTATGATATTTTGGCAGTTAAGCTATTAAACTGAAAATTGATAATAAAGAAGCTGTTTAGGCATATTATACTTAGTTGTGAGAACTGCTTCATATAAACAGGTACACTCCAGTAAATACAGTATATGATTAAAATGCAAAGCAACAGCCAATGCCTGATTTCACATTTCCTGGAGACTTCATCTCCAATTGTCAGGAAATTTCAAAAAGCAAACCTCTGAATGGATGACACATGCACAAAACTATCCAATCACTGTCATTTTAAACAATATGATATGTCTGTCTTTATTGTAGTAATTGATCTGAGATCATTGGTGAGGAAATTTTACCCCGAATTCATTGGTGAGGAACTTTTACCCCGATTCATTGTTACAATTCCTCTTCTGCAACAAGTCCATCTTTATCCTTATCCGAATGTTCAACAGGACTCAATGCCTTTTTCCTCACTCTATATGTCCTTAACTTACTAGGGGCAGCTCCTTGAGAACTATCCTTCGGAAGTCCTTCACTAATATCAGGGGAAGTAACTGGAGCCTCACGATCAAGGGAGGTAACTGGATTCTCTATAGAATCAAATGTAGTGTCTATATCTTCTGAGTTGTAGTACATTGGATTACAAAAGTTTGGAGAATCGAGCTGCATATTTGTCATGTTCTAGAATAGAGATCAGAATTCCATATAATTCAAATTAATGATATGTTTTTTAGGCAACAATTTCTACATTCACTATCGTCATGCAATTTGTAGTATTAAATATTTGTTTCACAGGAATGTTTTTATTTACTTTACAATTTGGTTCAAAATAAAGATAGTTTTAAAAAAAAAAAACCTCTAGCACGTCATTTCTTCTTAAAATTTGTTGCTTTAAACATTTGTCTAACAGTAAAATATATTCCTCAAATTGTATTTAAGGCGTATAACAAAGCACTCTCTAAACTGTGTGCGTTCGACCGATATAGATTTTGAAAAATTGAAATAAAAAAAGTTGAGAGTTGAGAATGTTTAAATACGGTAATACGCTAACATTATGACCAAAATGGGAATCGAGAATTGAAGATACGTTCATCTAAGCTGCCTTAAGGATGGATTTGAAACCCTAATTTTATAATCATTTCTAATTGTGATTTAGGTTTTTCTACTTTAGTTTTGTTGAAATTGATTTGTAAATGAAGTATACAACACCGTTTTTTTTCATTTAAATAAACAACAAGAGGGGTTGTGATTTACAGTTTGAATTTAATTCGATGCTTTTCTTATTGTGTTCAGGCCTGTACAGAAGATATTTCTTTTGTGAAAAGTGCGTATATGAATTGTAAATTGGTGTTTACGTCATTACCACAAACAAATAGCCTGTTTTCCAAAATCAACCTGGATAAAATACAACATTTCTATTAAAATACATCATCAAAGAAGATGAAGCATGAATCAGTTACATTATAGCACATACTGAACAGACAAGATTTAAAAGGTTTGAAATATCGCGCGTTAAACTCTTATTCATAACAAGTCATGTGACCTATGACTACAAACTGTGATCAATGTTCACAAGATATGTCTTGACAAATACAGGAAATAGCTCGTAAAACAATTCAGGTAAAGTGTATGCCACAAAATGTGTGTTACTATTTTATTTTCTAATTACTTGTCAACAACTTTTAAAAGAAATATTTTTTGTTATTGATAAAAAGAAAAAAATACTGGGTAATTTTGTGATAATCAACTTCCTTGTTCTGTTGAGTTATGTCCTTTCGTTATTTTTATATTTCATTGAATGCAAAAGCATCTTGTCGAATAGTTTATGTCATTCGGGGAATGGGTTTGCCTACCGACCTTTAAGTTTTGATTTTGTTATTTACGGACGTCTTTCAAATTGCGAACTTTCCATTTTTTTAGTACCAACATTCCATAGCACCTGCATACGGGGTATATATCTCCCAATTGATACGATATGCCCGTTCTTGCATTTCCTATCATGACTTTCTTGATAAAACAAATATTTATTTTACATATTGAATTCAAGAATGTTCCAATTTATTTTCTCATTCACTTTTTTTTTATTTTGAATAAAATATCCTTGGTGAGGTAAAAAATACAAATATTGATAATATTTCATAGAAAATAAATCAACTTTTTCGTCTCTTTCAGTAAGTGCAAATGGCTTCAGGAAACCATATATCGTGTGGTCCTTGTATGTTTGTTGACGTCACAAAGGATGCTGAAAGATGGTGCACTAAATGTGAAGAAGGTTTATGTGACGATTGCGAAAAGGCTCACAGAAAAAGCAAAGCCTCCAGAAACCATCAGCTGATTTCAATAGAAGATTATCGAAAGATTGAACATGTTTCAATCTCCCTGGTCTGTGAGCATCATGGGGAAAACATGGAATGGTTCTGTAAAAGTCACGACGAAGTCCTCTGTGTTGTTTGTGTTCCATCAAAACACAAGGCATGTCCTGATGTTATACCAATTAGTGCTGACTCAACAAATGCAAGACAATCAACTGCGTTATCTGACCTTGAGGAGAGAATTGAGGAAACTTTGCGCAACGTGCAACAATGCATCAAAAATCGTGAATCTGGTACAAAGGAACTCGGAAAACAAGAACTGGCTGTAAAAACTGTGGTTCTTGAAACAAGAACGAAAATAAACGGACAACTAGACAGGCTTCAGGAGAAATTGTTGCAAGAACTAAAATCAACAACTGACACTTGCAAATCAAAATATATGAAAATTCTTCAGAAGCTAAAATCAACAGAAGAAATGCTTACCAAACTAAGGGAACAAACAATACATATGAAACAATTTTCATCTGACATACAAGTATTTCTTGGAACGCGTCAGGTGAATAAGCGGGTCGGAAGCGAGGTAGAATCCATCAAGAACGATATACGTGGTGTCAACAAGGACTATAACTTAAAAATATCTATTGATGGACTAATCCAAAAATTATCCAACGAAGTTGAAGAATTTGGTAAAATAACGGTATCAGAATCCGTCACCAACCTTGATTTCAGAGATTCCAAAATCGATCAAGCTCAAACTGAGATCAATGTCCCAACAACAAGAAATATACCCGATATAAAGCTACAGCTAATCAGAACATTTGACATGAATAAGAGAAATGAAATATATATAACAGGATGTGTAATATTACCAAATGGTCGATTAGTTATTTCGAACAGCACAAAAGAAAATAAATTAATAGAGTACAGTGATACAGGTGAACACATCCGTGACATTTCAGTCTCCGGTAAGCCGTTTGGTATCACGATGATAGATCCTGATCGAATTGTTGTGACGTACGGTGACGCACGTATAGTAGAAATAATGCATACCGATAATTTCACCGTTGAAAAGAAGATCAGCTTACAAGAGAGTTGTTATGGAATATCTCACGAGGATGGGAAACTTTACGTAGCAAATGGACACGGCGTACTAGTCATTGATCTATCAGGAAAAGAATTGGAAACACTGAAAAAAGTATCTAATACTATAGTTTACATCAAGTCGAGCAGGGACAAGATATTTTACACAGATTACAGCACGCAAAAGGTACATTGTTGTCATTTGAATGGGGAAGAATTATGGCAAAGCAAAATTGATAGCGTTCAACTTCCATTCGGGATAACAATAGACAATTGCCATAACGTTTACGTTGTAGGTTATGTTTCCAATAATCTAACAATTATACAACATGACGGGAAAGACAGTAAAACATTACTGACAAAATCAGATGGAATGAATCATCCACAAGCTGTTGACTTAGATATGAATACCAACACATTGCTTATATGCAATGAAAGAGGATTATTTGCTGTGTACAAAGTTGTTTAGAACTTTTTATATGCAATTGATCAGACCTAAGTGTTTTAGAAATTTAATTATATATGTACAGGAAAGAGATGATATTTTATTTTCAAAAAAGGAAATTTTTGCTTCAAAATAAGTTTTCATAAACAAAATTGCGTTACATGTTGCATAACTTTGTGTGTAAAGACAGGGAACAGCTGTTTTGTTTACGAACGATCGATTTTATACTCAACTGTAATGAACTGTAAGCTTTTGTATATAGAAAACCTTTGATGTATATAAAATTAAATTAAAAATGGAAATGGGGTATGTGTCAAAGAGGCAACAACCCTACCATAGAGCAGACAACAGCAGAAGGTCGGCAATAGGTCTTCAATGCAACGAGAAATTCCCGAACCCCTAAACAAATATATATATATACTAGTTCAGTCATAATGAACTCAATACTAAACTCTTAATTATACATGAGTTGATTAAGGTATCTAAATATCAATAATTAAAAAGAAAAATGAAAAATTGACAAAAGTTAATAGAAAAGTTAATATTTATCAACATGATGTAGTTTTCAAAAATGAAGATAAGACAGATATTTGTTCTTTATCATTTTCAATTGGCTGTAATGTTTTCTGCTACGTGCTGTTATTTATATTGTTACGAAAGGTTTATACATGTATTAAGATGAGGATAGCATTTTTTTTTCATAAACTGTTCAGTATTCCTAAATCACTGTTTTTGTATTTTTTTTTGGATACAACTATTTTCCTATTTTTACTTTCTAGTCAAATAAAGCACGGTTTTATTACATAACAGTCATAATCTAAAAAAATCTTCAAACCATGAGTAGCGGTCCTACTGAAAAGCGCCCGGGAGCGCCCGGGAAGAGAAAAAGCGACCGGGGAAAAGAAAAAGCGCCCGGAGAAGGAAAATTAGCGCCCGGAGAAGAAAATTAGCGCCCGGGAGAAGAAAAAAATAATATTTTATAACAATATTTTTTTCCTTATAAAATACTTATCATTGCTTGTTCTGCCCTTAATATAAATATATTTATTAAAGTTGAGCATACACGTGTTTTCTATTATGTAAACAATCACACGTGATTGTGTGTCCACATAGTGGTCTTCTATTGGTGTTTATATTGGATAAACAGGTTTGTGTTTTAAATATATGATATTTCGGATTGGTCAATATTTGTCGCATTGCGTAAATATATTGAGTATGATATTTGTTATGTAAATAGCACAGGATTTTTAAAGCGCGAATAGTTGTCTTGTTTAAGTAATTTAAGATATATGGTCATTCGAAGCTCGTATACCGTTCAGTAAGGCAGCTTAGTTTAGGTAAAGACCCCCACCCCCACCCGGATTAAGATGCTTGTATATTTGAAATGTTTTCACGCATAGATAGAAAGATATTTATACTATCAGTAGGAAATTGTTTGTTTGATTATTAAGATTACTATGTATATATGATTTCTGATTTTGTTTTTCTATTTTGTAGGCTGTCTTGTACTACGCAGCTGTGTGACCGATATCATGACATCGGGACTCAATATTTTGATTTAATAAAATTTAACAGTAAGCTGCACATGCTGGCGAGCTATTCCTATGTAACAAGTGTTTGTTTTTATTTAATAAATACTTTATATGCGTTTGAGGTGACGAATTAGAATATAAATGGGGATATGTACGATGCTACATCTAAAGTGTTGTTGCACTTCTACATTTTAGATTTCAAAATTGTACATAAGTCAATAAATAAGACTTAAATTTAAACCAAATACCTGCTTTTTACCCCCTTGTTTTAACTACGGTACATGTATGGTACTACTTTTTTTGCTGATTTATTATGTTTACCTCTTTTAATTTTGATTAAATTAATATTCATCTGTGAGTTGTCTTATACATTTTTCATTTTGATATCGTCTTTGAAAAACATGTCTTTTGATGTCTTACATTTTATAATTCTTCCTCATAAACTGTGATCCAATATTATTAGTCTTTCGAAATAGTATTATTCATGTATTATTGTTAAAATTGAAATATTCATACTTGTTTTTGTGCTTTATTTCATATGTGATATGTCTATTATCTGAATTTTACTTGTCTAAAATAAAAAAAAAAATTGTTCATAACTTAAAACAGTTGTCTTATGCCAATAAAATATCTATTTATTTTCCCCGGGCGCTAAATTTTCATCTCCGGGCGCTTTTTCATCGTCCGGGCGCTCCCGGGCGCATTTTAGTAGGACACATGTTTTTTGATAATTCGTATACTGTAAAGCATTTCATTTTCCATGTTGTCACCATCAATTGATTTTCGCGACTGTTTGTGAAGTTGCTATGTCTTTTATTTTATCATTGCAAAAGTAAACACTTTGAAGACCCATTGGTGGCCTTCGGCTGTTGTCTGATCTATGGTCGGGTTGTTGTCGCTCTGATACATTCCCCATTTCCTTTCTGAATTTTACGTATCGTATGAAAAAAAAAGAACATTTTGAATATGTTTTGGCATGTTTTGGGTATTTTCGTAACTAGACCACCTTCGTATCATTTGACATAAACGACCAGTTGACATAGTAATACATAAATGATTATCGACGAAGTGTTTTGTAAACTGTTGTACGTCTTTTTGTCACTTTTTGTTCTTATTTTGCCTCAGCTTTGTCATAATCACTTCGACTTGTGAGTTTTAATCCCCTCCTTTTTGGCGTTTTTTTCTCGCCTCTTTTTCTAACAGATACATTCAGAGAGAAACCAACCTATCTTTATATTTCTTAGAGTAAGAACCGCGAATTGCAGGCCTTATTGAAGAAATGAATATGTACGTAACTTGTAAATAAAGGTTTGAAGAAATATAAGATGTACAAGAAGAGAGCAGTTGTCGATATTAAAATCTAGTTAATCGAGTCAAAAAGTCAGTGCAGCGAGAAAATCCCGCAACCAGATGCGTCCTTCGGCTGGCGAACTTGACCAATTTAACCAACTTAACCCTGAAACTTTTACATTGAGTAATGAGTCATGAAAAAAACAAGTTTGGACACAGACACATCGTATTAGTCTTCAAATTATGATGGTGACCCTACATCGAGTGAAGTGTCAGATTCTTTCTCGGCATTTTGTTGGTGCAGTTTAAAAAAAAGAAAAAAATAGTATGTCACCATAAACCACTTGTGTTTCAACCACTATTGTGGCCTCTAAGAACAGATGGCAAATAAGGAAAACAGTCAGAAACTGATTAAACATTTTATATAATAATATGAATTGTATGACGTCTACATAAACTATTTACAAATGTTCAGGAACTAAATATGAAATGAGTTTTTGTAACTACAAAAGGCAACTTTGACAGGACATCACATATTCTCCATCATGGTCTCCAAATTGTGTGCCTGTAATCAGCTGATATATGGTTTTGAATTTCAATTTGTTGATTGATGAAGAATATGTGTGCCTTCTTTAAAACAAAACTGATTGAAGTGCAGATCCTATCTCACAATGATCAGACAACACTCAAGTAATACTTTCTGGTTTTTTTTTTATTGAATTAGGCAATGAAACTTCTCCCTAATTTTTGAAGATGTGTATCATTATCAAAAACAAAAAAAATAGAAAGGAGCGTCGTCACATCTTTATAAGCTTAGACTTGGACACATGATATATATTTCAATCATATTGATTTTTTTTTACATAAAAATCATTAATGTATTGAAAATAACAATGGAAATGTAATGATGGTTATCAAAAATGAAAAAAAATGAATTAAGCAAGCACACATGCCAAAAGTCACTGGAAGATCTTGCTGTTTATCAAAATGGATACTTCAAATATCAATTTCCTAATAAAAAAACATGTTCAAGATTTTGATCAGGAAAAACCTTTTAACCTTCAGTGGATGCTCCGAAATTTCTGTAGTATTCAGACACAATGAAAAAAATCTATGATATTTTGGCAGTTAAGCTGTGAAACTGAAAATTGATAATACAGAAGTTGTTAAGACATATAAGACTAAACTGTTAAGAAATATAAGACTCAATATGGAGAACTGCTGCATATTAACAGCTGCTTTCCTTAAAATACAGTATTTATGTTAAAAATGCAAAGCAAAAGCCAATGCCTGATTTCACATTTCCTGGAGAACTTATCTCCAATTTGTCAGGAAATTTCAAAAAGGAAACATCTGAATGGATGACAAATGTCCAATCACTGTCATTTCAAACAAAACGATATGTCTGTCTTTATAGAAGTAACTGATCTGAGATCATTGGTTAGGAAATTTTACCCAGAATGCATTGCTACAATTCCTCTTTTGCAACAAGTCTTTTGTTATCCTTATCAGAGTGTTCAACAGGGTTCAATGCTTTTTTCATCACTCTATATTTCCTTAGATTACTTGGAATAGCTCCTTGAGAACTATCTTTTGGAAGTCGAACACTAATATCAGGGAAAATAACTGGAGCCTAAGTGTCAAGGGAGGTAACTGGATTCTATATAGAATCAAATATAGTGTCTATATCTTCAGATTTATAGTACATTGGAGTACAAAAGATTGTAGAATCAAGCTGCATATTTGTCATGTTCTGGAATAGAGATCAGAATTCCATATAAATCAAATTAATGATATGGTTTTTAGGCAACAACTTCTCCATTCACTATCGTCATGTAATTTGTAGTATTAAATATCTGTTTCACAGGAATAGTTTTTTTTCACTTTACAATTTGGTTCAAAATAAAGATGGTGTTATAAAAAATACACTCTAGCACTTCATTTCTTCTTAACATTTGTTGCTTTAAACATTTGTTTAACATGAATTATATTCCTCAAATTGTATTTAAGGCGTAAGAGAAAGCACTCTCTAAACTGTGTACGTTTGATATAGATTTAGAAAAAATAAAATAAAAAAACAAATGAGAGTTGAGAATATATAAATACGATAATACGCTAACATTATGAGCAAAATGCGAATCGAGAAGTGAAGATACATTCATCTAAGCTGTTTTTGAGGATGGATTTGAAACCCTAGTTTTATAATCATTTCGATTTGTGATATAGGTTTTTTTATTATAGTTTTGTTGAAATTGATTTGTAAATAGAGTATACAACACCGTTTTTTTTTGCATTTTAAAAAAACAAGAGGGGGTTGTGATTAATGGTTTGTTTTTTAAAGAATGTTTTAACCTCTTTGTTATTGATAAAAAGAAAGAAATACTGGTTAATTTTGTGATGTATTCAACTTCCTCGTTTCGTTCAGTTATGTCCTATTTTTTATATTTCATTGAATTCAAAAGCATCGTGTCGAATAGTTTATGTCATTCGGTAAATGGGTTTGTCTACCGACCTTTAAGTTTTGATTTTGTTTTTTACGGACGTTTTATTTGGCAATGACAAATTTTCATCGCTATAATTATCTTATATGCACTAAATGACGTGAAACCTTTTTCTATTCCTTTGATTTTATAACAAACTTATTAGATAAGATCATGAAAGATTTTCTACCAATCTGGAATATTTTATCCCCGGCCTCTCTTCGCGTACTCATCTTTGCATTCATTACCAGTATAAAAATAAAAGGAAACAGGTGGCAAAATCAACTATGAACAAAATTTACTTTGTAATAATCCCATTATTTCAAAGAAAAAAATGTATAGCACTGAGCTATATCACGCCATTAAGACCCTGTCATACATTGGTTATTTCCTTGCTCATTCCAAAGGGAACAAAGTGAACCCATTTTCTTGCCGACTTGGTTTTTTTTTTTATTATTATGAGGTTGACTTCATACAGGAATTTCTTAGAAGAAAGATAAGAAGCTATCATTATCCTTTATCTCTACTTTCTGCTATATAGATGATGTTCTTTCACTAAAAAATTCAAAACTTGGTGACTATGTTGAACGCATCGCTCCTATTGACGTACATATAAAGGATACTACAGATATAGTTATGTCGGCTTCATATCTTGACTTATATCTAAAAATTGACAATGAAGGTCTGTTGAAAACAAAACTTCACGACAAAAGAGATGATTTCAACTATCCAATTGTGAACTTTCCATTTTTGAGTAGCAACATTCCAGCAGTACCTACATACGGGTTATATATCTCCCAATTGATTCGATATTCCCGTGCTTGCATTTCCTATCCTGACTTTCTTGATAGAGGGTTGCTGCTCACAAGGAAGCTATTTAACCAAGAGTTCTGAATGATGAAGTTGAAATCAGCACTTCGTTAATTTTATGGACGCCATCACGAGTTAGTTGTCCGTAATAGAATAACCCTTTCACGTCGTAACTACAATCCCTTCTCTTTAATACATGTGACCTACCGATTTAGACTATTTGATATCACTTCTGCAACACGACGGGTGCCACATGTGGAGCAGGATCTGCTTACCCTTCCGAAGCACCAGGTTAGGTTTGTGTTGCTTATTCTTTAGTTTTCTATGTTGTGTCATGTGTACTATTGTTTGTCTGTTTGTCTTTTTCATTTTTAGCCATGGCGTTGCTAATTTATTTTCGATGTATGAGTTCGACTGTCTGGTATCTTTCGGCCCTCTTTGCATGTGAAAACCTGTCAAGAATAATAAAAAAATGAAGAAATCAGTTTAGGGAAAGCTCTTTTTTAAACAATGACTATATTATAGACAAAACAAATATATTTTTTTGAAATATTGTATTCAAGAATGCTCCCAGTCCAATTATTTTCTCACTCTCTTCTTTTTATTTTGATGTGAATATCTCTGGTGAGGTAAAACAGACAAATGTTGATAACATTTTATGGAAAATAAATCAACTTTTTCGTATATTTCAGTAAGTGCAAATGGCATCAGGAAAACATATATCGTGTGAACCTTGTATGTTTGATGACATCACAAAGGATTCAGGAAGATGGTGCACTAATTGTGAAGAAGGGTGATTGTGAAAACGTTCACAGAAAAGGTAAAACCACAAGAAATCACAAGGTTATTTCAATAGAGGATTACTGCAAAACTGTAAAACTCACGATGAAGTCCTGTGTGTTGTCTGTGTCCCGTCAAAACACAAGGCATGTTCTGATATAATACCCATTAGTGTTAACTCTGCAAATTCAAGACATTCCTCTGCATTATCTGAACTTGAAATGACGATCGAAGGAACACTACGACACGTTAAGCAATGCATCGAAAATCGTGAATCCGCTACAAAGAAACTGGAAAAACAAGAGCTGGAGGTCAAAACAATGGTTCATGAAACGAGACCGAAAATAAATAGTCACCTAGACAAGCTACGGGAAAAATTGTTATACGAACTAAGATCTTCATCTGGCACTTTTAAATCAAAATATATCAAAATCCTTCAGAAGCTTAAATCAACAGAAGAAATGCTTACCACACTTAGGGAACAAACAGCACATATGAAAAACAGTTTTCTTCTGACATACAAGTGTTTCTTGGAACGCGCCAGGTCAGTAGGCAGATCGTTCGCGAGGTAGAATCAATCAAGAGCGAGTGTGATGCTACCAAAGACTATGAATTAAAAGTATCTCTGCATAGTTTAATCACAAAATTTACCAACGAAGTTAAAGAGTTTGGTAAAATAATGGCGTCAGAATCCGCCACTAACCTTGATTTCAGAGACCCAAAATTTGATCAAGCTCAAATTGAGATCCCCGTCCCAACGTCAAGAAACATATTCGACATAAAGCTGCAGCTAATCAAATCATTTCAAATGAAGGAAACAACTGAATTTAATGTCACAGGTTGTGTCATTTAATCTAATGGAAATTTGTTGATGGCGAATAACACAAGAGAAAATAAATTAATAGAGTATAGCGATACAGGTAAACATATACGTGATATTCAAGTCTCTGGTAAGCCGTTTGATATTGCCGTGATAGATCCACATCGCATTGTTGCGACCTACGAGGTCGAATCCTTCCTCGAAGTAATGAATGGCAGCACTTTCAACGTTGAGAAGAAAATTAATTTACAAAAAAGCCCGCTACGGAGTGTCTCACGAGGATGGGAAACTTTACGTTGCAGATGGAAACAGCATAATAGTCATTGATCTATCAGGAAAAGAAATGGAAACATTGAAAGCAGTATCAAAAAGTATAGTTCACATCAAGTCGAGCAGAGACAAGATATTTTATACAGATTTCAACACGCAAAAGGTACATTGTTGTCATTTGAATGGGAAAGAAATATGGCAGTTTAAAAGTGACATCATTGAATTACCTGTCGGTATAACATTAGACAATAACCATAACATTTACGTTGTGTGTTATTTTTCAAAGAATCTCACAATAATACAACATGATGGACAAGACAGTAAATCCCTACTCACAGAATCAGATGGATTAAATCGACCAATTGCTGTGGACTTTGATATGAATACCAACACATTATTCATATGCAATAAGGGAGAACATGTTGCGATGTACAAAGCCGTCTAGAACCTTTAGTATCCAATTGAGCTGACCTCTGTTTTTCTAAATTTATATTTTTTTAATCACAGAAAACAGTGTGACATTTTATTTTCCGAAAAGGGGACGATGTTTCTTTCAAAATAACTTTTCACAAACAGAATTGCGTTAGATTTTGCATATATTTGTGTGTAAGAACAAGGTATAGCTGTTCTGTGTAAAAGCAATCGATTTTAAATTCTACTGTGCAATTTTTTTTACATTTAATTTGAAGACATGTATTGAGTAATGTATCTAAATATCAGTGATTGTTTTCAGAAATGAAAAGAAAAGTTTTAATTTGTCAAAAGAATGTATTTTATAAGGTCGATAAGAAAGAAAACGTTTATTCTATATCACTTGGCTATACTGTAATTATTATTGGTACGGAAGGTATATATTAAGATGTTGATATCATTTTATGTTCTTTCTTTTTTAGTATTCCAAAAGAACTGTATACAAATATGTTCCTGTTTTCTTTCTGGTCAAATAAAAGCACCATTTTCTGCAAGCTATATTATAATGCTTTCCTGGAAATGATTGATAATATTGCACATCTTGCATAAATAAGGGGTCACCGAAATTTTATGAACAAATGTGAACATTTATAAAGACTCAGTGTTTTTGTATTGGTTTTGTCATGTGTGCTTAGTGTTTTTCGGCATGAACGGATGCATCCATATTTCACTTAAATCATTCTTAAATAATTATTACTGTAATAAAGACAGATTGGTGCTGTTACTTAAACAAAAGGAATTTTAGAATTGACAAAAATATTCAAATATTTCTTTTTTTATTTGTGTACTGTATATTATCTCATTTTCGTCATCAATTGATTTTAGCGAAAATCAAAAAGCATTGCAAAAACAAAACGTATCATTTGAATAAAAGAACAATTTGAATATGTGTATGGTACTTTTGTAACTAGTGCTACGTATCATTTGACATAGACGGTCAGTTAACATAGTAATATTTTAATCATACTCATAGAATAATTCAAATTTGGAAATATTAGTCTAATAATAATTGGCTTTTTCTTTTAAAATGTTTTACTCAGTGTTTTGAAAACTGTTGTTGTCTTTTTGACATTTTTCGTTTTTATTTTACCGTAACTTTTTCATTATCACTTGTGAGTTTCAATCCCTCCTTGTTTTTGGTAGCATTTGATTTGGACGACAACCGAATCACGCGGCATTTAAAAATAAATATCTATCTTCCAAAATACGATGAAACATCTCGAATGCACGAGTTCTCCACAAACCATAACAACACAATGGAAAACAACCGCAATGACCTTTGTCCTTCTAGAAGCATTGTTCCGTTTCGTTTTTACCCTTATGATCATATAGTAAGGCAGGTTTCTTACAGTTGTTGATGATATTTTTATGATTGTGAATTCGTCCTTTTTATTAGGATATCTTTGTACTAGATTAGAATATTCAAGCTTTCATTTTTTTTCGCGAGAGCTGACTATAGAAGAGTGTCTTTCTTCGTCTAATAATTTGAAATTATAGCAGATCACAATCGGTCTACATCTTTAATGAAATATAAAAATTTCGAGAGAAGTATGTAATTCATGTGTGAGTCTTCTAATATTAATATAGAACTAAATTTATTTTATATATGGCTGTATTTTATAAAAGAAAATCACAGAATACTTTTGTTTGATTGATTTTTATTCCATTTTGCCACATAGAAGGAGATATAACTTATATATAAAGGGAGATGATAACACAGATAAAGTAACTTTTACAATGAATGTGTAGTAAATTATCCTTTTTTTTAATATGGAACAAGAAAAGGAGTTTTTTTTTTTATCTGAAATTATATTACTAGAGCTCTTTCTCTCACATTATTTCTTAAAATTCTATGATTAAGTTTTCTTTTTTCACACAAAATTAGAAATAATCTTTGAAAAATCTGAAAGGTTCGCACAACCTGTTGAAAACAAACGGTGGCCCAAATTTTTCTATATATTTGAAAGAGCATGTAAACTTCTTTTTTACAAATTATTTATCAATTTCTATGGATTTAAATACCTTAATTGTAGCTGTTTTCAATGGATTTGGCAACTTAGTTAGCTTCTTGCGTGACATGTTGCATTAGCTGGCCCGTAAAGTCAGTGTGGTAATGTGATTTTAGTTCAGTAATATATTCTGTGGAATGATATCAAAATAGGGACATATAGTTCAATCCTCGGAGTTCAGTATTTTTGTGATTTTACTCTTTATGATCACAATTGAGTTTCAAATTGAAGCAGTATGTGTTGATACAAAAATGAAATACATATGTACTACAATATTCATTTTATTGAAAACAGTCATGTCATTCTAGTTGATGAAAGAACATGAATGCATCCTCTTTTTTCAAAAAAACACGCCTGTCGACAATCAAAGTCTCTTCAGGACAAATTTCCGAACAACCAAACAATAAATAAACGTTTAAGAGCTGATTAAACCAACAGGATCCAAATTCGAGGGAAATACTGACCGTACCAGATGCGACAAAAACAATTAACATATGTACATGTACTATATTTCAACAGTCAAGTAACAAGGTTGTCACTTATTTTGTATCTTTATATAATCTATTCTAAAGGATAAAAACACCCTTCTACATTATAGAACTAAGAAGACAACAACTTAGTACAACCACTTAAATTGCATATTAATCATGCCGAAACTGTCAACAGAACTCTTATTGTGCACCTTCAATAGCACTGTCACCGTCACCGGTAACCGTATTTAGCACCGTCACTGTCACCTGTATTTAGCACCGTCACCGTGATCGGTGACTGTATTTGTCACCGTCACCCGCATTCAACAGCGTCACCGGCACTCGTATATAGCACCGTCACCGGCAACGACAATCTTAAAATAAAACAAAGGTAACGTTCAATGCTTATTTGTATTTCTCAGACATATTCCAGCTTTTATTAAAGTTTGTCACTACCCATTCTTTGACAACCCAACACTCTGTTGTTTCTGTTGTTGTTTTGGTATTTATACTTTCGACTGACCAATGACAGAGCTTGTTACAAATTGCTTACCAATCGGCAACCATGGATCATATTAGGGGAAACTCCAGTAATGTTGATACTGTTTGTAAACATGGATTGATCTTCATGAATAAAGATGGGTTTTGACTTTAAGTTTATTAGTAGAGCATAAGAACAGTTTTATTTGAGTTTATAGAATAATAAGGTAACTACCGCGAAAATACGGAATCCGGAATCAGTACGTGAACTTAAACATGTTAAACCTCTTAACAAAGTAACATACACAAATCTGTCGTATCATGACAACAACAGCCAAAATAACAAATGACAAGTCTTACACTACTTGCAACATTAGACATCTCACTAACATCTATCGTTTATCCTCAATAATTTCAAGAAACTATACAGATATAGGTTTACTATAAAAAGGGGGGGGGATTTTGGATTTGCAATATTTTATAACATAAAGCTTTTTCACAAGTTTTTGCCTTTTTCTTTGTTAACAATGAATAGTTAGAAAGAACCAATAACTTTCTCCGTTTCATTTTTAGACGTATACATCGAATGGGACATCATAGGCTATCTCAGTACCAGAATCTAATGACAAATGAGACATTTTTTTTGAAATTATAAACTTCCTGATCCTAGCAGCAATATATCAACTTCACCTGCTTAATACATTTAAAAAAAACAATCAGTATTCATGAGCTCGAGATTGCAGCTGCTACTTAGACATTATCATGGTCATACCCAATCTCCTCATCTTATATTTTGTATATAATTCATATGTGTATTTCAGTGGTCTATCATACTTATAATGCATACTGGCTTCCTGCATGTAATTGATTCATATTTTACTTTTAAGTTTTAATTTAGAATTTCGAGATTATCATTATTTCTCACATTATTTCTTAAAATTCTATAATTATGTTTTCTTTTATTCTCACCAAATTAGAAATAATCTCTGCAAAATCTGAAAGGTTCGCACAACCTGTTGAAAAAAACAGGTGGCCCATCCTTTTTTCTATTTATTTGAAAGAGCATGTAAACTTCTTTTTTACAAATAATTTATCAATTTCTATGGATTTAAATACCTTAATTGTAGCTGTTCAATGAATTTGGCAACTTAGTTAGCTTCTTGCGTGACATGTTGCATTAGCTGGCACGTAAAGTCAGTGTGGTAATGTGATTTTAGTTCAGTAATATATCCTGTGGAATGATATCAAAATAGGGACATATAGTTCAATCCTCGGAGTTCAGTATTTTTGTGATTTTACTCTTTATGATCACAATTGAGTTTCAAATTGAAGCAGTATGTGTTGATACAAAAATGAAATACATATGTACTACAATATTCATTTTATTGAAAACAGTCATGTCATTCTAGTTGATGAAAGAACATGAATGCATCCTCTTTTTTCAAAAAAACACGCCTGTCGACAATCAAAGTCTCTTCAGGACAAATTTCCGAACAACCAAACAATAAATAAACGTTTAAGAGCTGATTAAACCAACAGGATCCAAATTCGAGGGAAATACTGACCGTACCAGATGCGACAAAAACAATTAACATATGTACATGTACTATATTTCAACAGTCAAGTAACAAGGTTGTCACTTATTTTGTATCTTTCTATAATCTATTCTAAAGGATAAAAACACCCTTCTACATTATAGAACTAAGAAGACAACAACTTAGTACAACCACTTAAATTGCATATTAATCATGCCGAAACTGTCAACAGAACTCTTATTGTGCACCTTCAATAGCACTGTCACCGTCACCGGTAACCGTATTTAGCACCGTCACTGTCACCTGTATTTAGCACCGTCACCGTGATCGGTGACTGTATTTGTCACCGTCACCCGCATTCAACAGCGTCACCGGCACTCGTATATAGCACCGTCACCGGCAACGACAATCTTAAAATAAAACAAAGGTAACGTTCAATGCTTATTTGTATTTCTCAGACATATTCCAGCTTTTATTAAAGTTTGTCACTACCCATTCTTTGACAACCCAACACTCTGTTGTTTCTGTTGTTGTTTTGGTATTTATACTTTCGACTGACCAATGACAGAGCTTGTTACAAATTGCTTACCAATCGGCAACCATGGATCATATTAGGGGAAACTCCAGTAATGTTGATACTGTTTGTAAACATGGATTGATCTTCATGAATAAAGATGGGTTTTGACTTTAAGTTTATTAGTAGAGCATAAGAACAGTTTTATTTGAGTTTATAGAATAATAAGGTAACTACCGCGAAAATACGGAATCCGGAATCAGTACGTGAACTTAAACATGTTAAACCTCTTAACAAAGTAACATACACAAATCTGTCGTATCATGACAACAACAGCCAAAATAACAAATGACAAGTCTTACACTACTTGCAACATTAGACATCTCACTAACATCTATCGTTTATCCTCAATAATTTCAAGAAACTATACAGATATAGGTTTACTATAAAAGGGGGGGGGGGGGATTTTGGATTTGCAATATTTTATAACATAAAGCTTTTTCACAAGTTTTTGCCTTTTTCTTTGTTAACAATGAATAGTTAGAAAGAACCAATAACTTTCTCCGTTTCATTTTTAGACGTATACATCGAATGGGACATCATAGGCTATCTCAGTACCAGAATCTAATGACAAATGAGACATTTTTTTTGAAATTATAAACTTCCTGATCCTAGCAGCAATATATCAACTTCACCTGCTTAATACATTTAAAAAAAACAATCAGTATTCATGAGCTCGAGATTGCAGCTGCTACTTAGACATTATCATGGTCATACCCAATCTCCTCATCTTATATTTTGTATATAATTCATATGTGTATTTCAGTGGTCTATCATACTTATAATGCATACTGGCTTCCTGCATGTAATTGATTCATATTTTACTTTTAAGTTTTAATTTAGAATTTCGAGATTATCATTATTTCTCACATTATTTCTTAAAATTCTATAATTATGTTTTCTTTTATTCTCACCAAATTAGAAATAATCTCTGCAAAATCTGAAAGGTTCGCACAACCTGTTGAAAAAAACAGGTGGCCCATCCTTTTTTCTATTTATTTGAAAGAGCATGTAAACTTCTTTTTTACAAATAATTTATCAATTTCTATGGATTTAAATACCTTAATTGTAGCTGTTCAATGAATTTGGCAACTTAGTTAGCTTCTTGCGTGACATGTTGCATTAGCTGGCACGTAAAGTCAGTGTGGTAATGTGATTTTAGTTCAGTAATATATCCTGTGGAATGATATCAAAATAGGGACATATAGTTCAATCCTCGGAGTTCAGATTTTTTGTGATTTTACTCTTTATGATCACAATTGAGTTTCAAATTGAAGCAGTATGTGTTGATACAAAAATGAAATACATATGTACTACAATATTCATTTTATTGAAAACAGTCATGTCATTCTAGTTGATGAAAGAACATGAATGCATCCTCTTTTTTCAAAAAAACACGCCTGTCGACAATCAAAGTCTCTTCAGGACAAATTTCCGAACAACCAAACAATAAATAAACGTTTAAGAGCTGATTAAACCAACAGGATCCAAATTCGAGGGAAATACTGACCGTACCAGATGCGACAAAAACAATTAACATATGTACATGTACTATATTTCAACAGTCAAGTAACAAGGTTGTCACTTATTTTGTATCTTTCTATAATCTATTCTAAAGGATAAAAACACCCTTCTACATTATAGAACTAAGAAGACAACAACTTAGTACAACCACTTAAATTGCATATTAATCATGCCGAAACTGTCAACAGAACTCTTATTGTGCACCTTCAATAGCACTGTCACCGTCACCGGTAACCGTATTTAGCACCGTCACTGTCACCTGTATTTAGCACCGTCACCGTGATCGGTGACTGTATTTGTCACCGTCACCCGCATTCAACAGCGTCACCGGCACTCGTATATAGCACCGTCACCGGCAACGACAATCTTAAAATAAAACAAAGGTAACGTTCAATGCTTATTTGTATTTCTCAGACATATTCCAGCTTTTATTAAAGTTTGTCACTACCCATTCTTTGACAACCCAAAACTCTGTTGTTTCTGTTGTTGTTTTGGTATTTATACTTTCGACTGACCAATGACAGAGCTTGTTACAAATTGCTTACCAATCGGCAACCATGGATCATATTAGGGGAAACTCCAGTAATGTTGATACTGTTTGTAAACATGGATTGATCTTCATGAATAAAGATGGGTTTTGACTTTAAGTTTATTAGTAGAGCATAAGAACAGTTTTATTTGAGTTTATAGAATAATAAGGTAACTACCGCGAAAATACGGAATCCGGAATCAGTACGTGAACTTAAACATGTTAAACCTCTTAACAAAGTAACATACACAAATCTGTCGTATCATGACAACAACAGCCAAAATAACAAATGACAAGTCTTACACTACTTGCAACATTAGACATCTCACTAACATCTATCGTTTATCCTCAATAATTTCAAGAAACTATACAGATATAGGTTTACTATAAAAAGGGGGGGGATTTTGGATTTGCAATATTTTATAACATAAAGCTTTTTCACAAGTTTTTGCCTTTTTCTTTGTTAACAATGAATAGTTAGAAAGAACCAATAACTTTCTCCGTTTCATTTTTAGACGTATACATCGAATGGGACATCATAGGCTATCTCAGTACCAGAATCTAATGACAAATGAGACATTTTTTTTGAAATTATAAACTTCCTGATTCTAGCAGCAATATATCAACTTCACCTGCTTAAGGTGGTATGGGAGTCTAAAATAAAAATGATAGAATTTGTTCATACTTTGCCAAAATGTAGTATCTATTGATACATGTTGAAAAATATTATAAAAATGATAGGTCACCGTGCATTTTTTCAAGCTACGGGTCGTGACAAAATGACACATTTTGTATGGATGATACAGGAAAAAACACCATTTTGTGAATAGAAACTAAACGAAATGATAGAATTGTAAAATAAATTAAGAAAATATAGCTTTCAAACAATGCTTTGATAATATCAAAAGAAAAGATAGGGTCACCGTGCGTTTTTTCCGGCTAAAATACAAAGTAGGAAATTCCATGAACAATCCAACAGAAAATGCACTATTTTAGAGTTACCTCCCCTGAAAATGACAATTTCAAAATATTTAAAAACAACCAAAAATAATCTACACTTGTACATATATTTATATTTATAAGTTATATTCTTATAAATTGGATCTTTTAAATGTAAAAACACATGAAAAATCTGCATAGTTGCATCAAATTTTGCTAATTTGATAGAAAATATAGACCTTAGATTCTCTGTTTTTTACAATCCAAGATGGCGAAAGACACCCATACCACCTTAATACATTTAAAAAAAACAATCAGTATTCATGAGCTCGAGATTGCAGCTGCTACTTAGACATTATCATGGTCATACCCAATCTCCTCATCTTATATTTTGTATATAATTCATATGTGTATTTCAGTGGTCTATCATACTTATAATGCATACTGGCTTCCTGCATGTAATTGATTCATATTTTACTTTTAAGTTTTAATTTAGAATTTCGAGATTATCATTATTTCTCACATTATTTCTTAAAATTCTATAATTATGTTTTCTTTTATTCTCACCAAATTAGAAATAATCTCTGCAAAATCTGAAAGGTTCGCACAACCTGTTGAAAAAAACAGGTGGCCATCCTTTTTTCTATTTATTTGAAAGAGCATGTAAACTTCTTTTTTACAAATAATTTATCAATTTCTATGGATTTAAATACCTTAATTGTAGCTCTTCAATGAATTTGGCAACTTAGTTAGCTTCTTGCGTGACATGTTGCATTAGCTGGCACGTAAAGTCAGTGTGGTAATGTGATTTTAGTTCAGTAATATATTCTGTGGAATGATATCAAAATAGGGACATATAGTTCAATCCTCGGAGTTCAGTATTTTTGTGATTTTACTCTTTATGATCACCATTGAGTTTCAAATTGAAACAGTATGTGTTGATACAAAAATGAAATACATATGTACTACAATATTCATTTTATTGAAAACAGTCATGTCATTCTAGTTGATGAAAGAACATGAATGCATCCTCTTTTTTCAAAAAAACACGCCTGTCGACAATCAAAGTCTCTTCAGGACAAATTTCCGAACAACCAAACAATAAATAAACGTTTAAGAGCTGATTAAACCAACAGGATCCAAATTCGAGGGAAATACTGACCGTACCAGATGCGACAAAAACAATTAACATATGTACATGTACTATATTTCAACAGTCAAGTAACAAGGTTGTCACTTATTTTGTATCTTTCTATAATCTATTCTAAAGGATAAAAACACCCTTCTACATTATAGAACTAAGAAGACAACAACTTAGTACAACCACTTAAATTGCATATTAATCATGCCGAAACTGTCAACAGAACTCTTATTGTGCACCTTCAATAGCACTGTCACCGTCACCGGTAACCGTATTTAGCACCGTCACTGTCACCTGTATTTAGCACTGTCACCGTGATCGGTGACTGTATTTGTCACCGTCACCCGCATTCAACAGCGTCACCGGCACTCGTATATAGCACTGTCACCGGCAACGACAATCTTAAAATAAAACAAAGGTAACGTTCAATGCTTATTTGTATTTCTCAGACATATTCCAGCTTTTATTAAAGTTTGTCACTACCCATTCTTTGACAACCCAACACTCTGTTGTTTCTGTTGTTGTTTTGGTATTTATACTTTCGACTGACCAATGACAGAGCTTGTTACAAATTGCTTACCAATCGGCAACCATGGATCATATTAGGGGAAACTCCAGTAATGTTGATACTGTTTGTAAACATGGATTGATCTTCATGAATAAAGATGGGTTTTGACTTTAAGTTTATTAGTAGAGCATAAGAACAGTTTTATTTGAGTTTATAGAATAATAAGGTAACTACCGCGAAAATACGGAATCCGGAATCAGTACGTGAACTTAAACATGTTAAACCTCTTAACAAAGTAACATACACAAATCTGTCGTATCATGACAACAACAGCCAAAATAACAAATGACAAGTCTTACACTACTTGCAACATTAGACATCTCACTAACATCTATCGTTTATCTTCAATAATTTCAAGAAACTATACAGATAAAGGTTTACTATAAAAAGGGGGGGGGGGGATTTTGGATTTGCAATATTTTATAACATAAAGCTTTTTCACAAGTTTTTGCCTTTTTCTTTGTTAACAATGAATAGTTAGAAAGAACCAATAACTTTCTCCGTTTTATTTTTAGACGTATACATCGAATGGGACACCATAGGCTATCTCAGTACCAGAATCTAATGACAAATGAGACATTTTTTTTGAAATTATAAACTTCCTGATCCTAGCAGCAATATATCAACTTCACCTGCTTAATACATTTAAAAAAAACAATCAGTATTCATGAGCTCGAGATTGCAGCTGCTACTTAGACATTATTATGGTCATACCCAATCTCCTCATCTTATATTTTGTATATAATTCATATGTGTATTTCAGTGGTCTATCATACTTATAATGCATACTGGCTTCCTGCATGTAATTGATTCATATTTTACTTTTAAGTTTTAATTTAGAATTTCGAGATTATCATTTTATATAGATAACCCAATTATCGCCTTGTAATAAAGCTTCATAAAAAGGGGGCAAAATCTATGTCGTTTTCTCCACTTATTAGTAATCAGCTCAGTTACGATAGGTGACAAGGTCTGCATTTGTGAAATTAGATTAATACACCTTTTGTAAAATTTGAAATAGATGAAAGATTTGTTTGTTATTTTGATGCAAAACTTCCCTAAGAGAGTACGTTATACTTGCTTAAAATGTCTTAGTATGATTTTTAATTTTTTTTTATTGATTGTAACAAAAATGCACTGATTTAATTATTTTGTCATCTGGTCATGTCAGAAGAGATTTTATTTGATTAAATTCTTATATCTATTGAAAAGATGGTAAAGCCATCTTTTTAACAACATCTATGAGAAAAAAAGAAATTGCCAACAAAAAAAACCAGATAATTACATTATTACATACTTTGAATTAAACCGACACTTTTTTTAACTTTTTAAAATATCGAAATCTATCCATGTCAAGGCAATGTACATATGACGAACTATGTGTGTCAATAAACAAGATTAAAACTCTGTCCTGACAAATAAGCGTGCAATAGGCGTCAACAAAATAGAAAGTAAACTTTAACTTCTGAATTTAAATTCCTTGTTACTGATATTTTTGTCCTTTAAATGCTTACACGCTTTATTTTTTATTTAATGGTGTTTTTAATTGAAAATAAAAAAATAATATTGGGAAATTTAGTACTGTAATCATCTTCATTATTCAAAAGGTTTCTGTTGCGTATCAATATGTCGCATATCTTTATATAAAATATTGACGCAGTTTGCATTCATGGTGTTTTTTGTTTAGCTGTAAGGTGCATGAAAACTCACCACATATTATATACTGTCCCTATCTTTTAGCAAATTGTATTCTGCTTACTATTAGTAAAAACTGTTCTTGATTATTATACCCTGCTTTCGAAAAAGGAGATGCATAATAATTAGATAAGTTTGTCTGTTAATTCGATCATGCGTCCGTCCGTTTGTGCGTCCGTCCGTCCGCCCGCCCGTTTGATCGTCTGTCTGCACATGTTCGTCCGTTTGATGTTTTGTGCGTTCGTCCATTTGTATTTCCCATACATGTATTTGTATACACAAATAGTGAAGCGTTTTATTTTATCTCTAGATAGGTGCATGTTTGTAGCAATATTTGGTTAAAAAGGATGATTGTGCCTGCAATCTGTTCCTGTAAAACAGACATACATATACTAATTAATTTCGTCCTGTAGTTATCATGTATTATGCTCTCAGACCTTTCATATAGGAAATCAAACAGACAATTTAATAATGAATTTTAGTCTCCTTTGCAGAAATTATTCTGATTACTTGAACAAAAAAATCTAATTCGGTAACTTTATTTATATCAAAATTAGAGGAATGACCCATTCGGCAGTAGATTTATGCCTTGCTTTAAATATTACATCACGTTAATTCTTCCGCGTATGCAATGTATTGATTTTTTAACGATGAAAGTTTGTGAATATAGTTATTTTAACAACTTTGTCTTCAAAGATATGTATTACGATCTAAAACAAAACATGTTTTTGAAATCAAATCATAAATACAATTTCAGTTAGGACTTTACCATGTTTAATTCGTCAAATATATCTCCCCATTACACCAGCCAATTTTTACAATCATCAAACATGTTAAAATGGAATCTATTGTAGAGATGTCGCGCTGCAAATTTGGCTCCAGAAAAAACGACCAATTTATCCACATAATACCTTAAGGATCTTTACATTCCATTTTTAAAAAACAAATGCATCTAATAGCTAACGAGCATCATTTAATGTACTTTTTCTGCATTTAGTCCAATCAAGAACTATTATCTTATGTGTTGTCAGGTGGAATTTTTTCCCAAAAGCTCAAAAACACTTTAAATAATTCCTAGATAAATATTTCGTGGAAGGGCAGACTTGAAATGTTTAGGGATTGAAGACTAACAACATGAATAACCCAAAATAACACACACTTTTCTTTTTAAGAAATGCCTTTAAATGATCCACTTGAAAGTCTATGATCGCGTACGTTCAGTAAAAAATCTGTTGTTCAAGCACACAAACTCTGTTTTTACGACTCATCGGAAAGGTATTGTACTTGACCACATATTTCATTGTTATGTTTTTGAATTTTTAATGTTATCCAATCAACCTGTAACATAAATAAAAAAAAAATAACATAATCTGAAGCGAGGTGATGTACATGTATAACATTTTTTGCTTTGAAGACAGAAATGACAACTCAAACACGCCCGAACATAAAAAAGTGCATTTAATTTTCACTTTTCGATAAATTAATTGCTCATCTTAAAAATGGTTTCGCCAAATACTGTCGTCAGGGGCAGAGATGCAAATCAATGCTTTAAATAAAGATCAGTTTATTTTCGTTATGTGTATTTTTTATGCACAAAATGATCCATTTCTATTTGCACCTACCACAATCGACTGTTTTAAGAAATCTGTACATACTTTAAGGTTTACAAATATCACGAACCTTCATACTATAATTTAAATTTTAGAAGAAGATTGTTAAGATGCTCAAAATACTTACAATGTAATTATGCACCTTACTAAACATTGAATGCCAATAAAAACAAATAAAAAGAATTAAATACACCAATGTAGATTTTTTTACCTTCTCTCTTATGTTTAATATTAATTTGATATCTGTCCATATCATTGATAAAAGGGATTGTATATGTTGGAGAGTAAATTTCAATGAGACAGAGACGAAAGAATACAAAATACATCTAAAGGTCAACATACGGTTTTCAGTAATAGAAAGGTGACTTAACAATATTCTAAGCTTTAAAACGAATATAATCATGTAATGTGATGTGAATATATTGAACAGAAACAATGAATAATGCACATTTAAAAACCAATTCTCTTCAAACCAAAAAGTCTGAAAAAAACCTCTTTAAACTTCTTGCGTCATGAGATTTTTTTGATTTACTTAGAAATTGTAGCAAACTATTTGTACGAGATTCTTGATGTCTTTTTTAATTTTTGTGATAGATTCCAACACTCGATCTCGTATAGACAACTAATAAATTTAGCATACATGTAGGAAGAGGCAATAAAATAATAACCCCAAAAAATGTTCCCTGTTCAAATATTTTCCTATGATTTTTGAGAACTTGATAGACCTTTCACATGTTTTAGGTAAAATAATCATTGCCTTTTAAATGCCTCATAACATTATCAAACGGAATCGCAATTGATTAATTACGAGTTTTGTTGGGAATGGTTTTCAGTAAATTAATTGGATTGTGACATGGACTTTTATAGATTTACCGTTATTGCAGTTTTCTTAACATTTCATGAATTCAATATTAGGCGTTTATCGTTGTTTCTGCTGTCTATATCACTCTGCTCAACTCCGCTAACTTTCCAATGATTGAATTATCAGATTTTCATCATATTTATATTGTTCAAAACACAATGTTTTAGCTGCTCTACACAATATAAAGCCTTTTCGAATTCGTGTGCTGTTTTTACTCGCAGCTGATATATATAAATATCAGTATGCAGGCAACCTATTAGGCGGTACATATTAATCATGTATCATAAAAATCGGATGCAGACATTTCGAACAAAGTTGTTTGAAAGATAACGTTTCTTCACATTTACGTATACTGAGAAGAAATGCCTTTTAAATAAATAGATAAAAGAGATATTAAAATAGAAATAAAATAAATCTTCTCTACGTTTTTTTAGGGAGGTTCGAATGGCTTCAGCAAATCATATACCCTGTGGTCCGTGTATGTTTGATAATGTGACGAAGGATTCCTGGAGATGGTGCACTAATTGTGAGGAAGGATTATGTGAAGATTGTGAAAACGTTCACAGAAAAGGTAAAACCACAAGAAATCATAAGGTTATTGCAATAGACGATACCGCAAGATTGAAAATGTTTCGATCTCTCAGGTATGTGAGCATCATGGAGAAAACCTGGAGTGGTTCTGTAAAGGTCACGATGAAGTCCTCTGTGTTGTTTGTGTCCCGTAAATGCATAAGTCAT